>NC_080571.1:52050404-52401995 GCF_030247185.1 Malaya genurostris
TAACAGTTTTTGTTACGCTAGCTTATTTGTGACAAGTTTGCAACCAGAAATTTGAGTGATTATCACTAACATCTAACCACTTGCGTGACTCAAAAAGCGCATTTTCTACTAGTTGCTTAGTCGGTTAAAAAAAAGTTGTCGTTCCGTTGTAATGCCATACTGAAATAACTTATCTTTCTATAACTTGAAAATAATTTATTTTCAAGTAAACTAGTTGAAACTCAGTCACCATCGACATTATAAACATTGAATGAATTCAGAATAATTTTCTATCAGCAATAAAAAGGCAGTAGGGTACTTGAAATCACAATCTTGATTTGTACCTTGTAAATTTCACAACGATTTTAAAACTGTCGAGCGGAACTCAATTTTAATTAACCGTTTTTTATGCGCCTTCAATCAAAATCTGTTTATGAAGATTTGAAAAACAAACAACGAAATAACCATATGTTCAGAATGCTCAAAATTGATCCAAGTAGAGTAATTTCTTATTATGTTAAATACATAATTCATTATCACAATCGAGGTTCAAACCCTAGATTATTTTTTATGTGTTCAAACCCTAGATTATTTTTTTAGTGTTTATGTATAGAACAAAAATGACTATGTTATTCTGCCTTTCATTATTTTCGCCAAAAAGTAGTTTTGAAAAAAGTAATCTCCTGGTTTTATTTATGTTTTATACATATCTTGCGTCTCCATGATGGGATCGCCATATTCAAACCAACAAAAGTTTTTTAAGTTGCATTTTCGTTATCATTAGAATCAAGTAACGATAACTTACAAATGATAGTTAGTTCAATGTTTATGTTATGAAGAAACACTGCCGTCACCTTGTTTTAACCAGTATCACATAAAAAACATGTTCGTGCTCTTGTTGAAACATAGTTGGGCTGAGTGGTATCAGAACTAGTTACGGGGTGTTACTATTGGAGTTAAATAAACTTATTTTCAACTAGTAGCTAGAAGCACAGTTGTTATTAAAGATATGTTTGGAATAAGTAACGATAGCTTATAAGTTTAAATTAATTCAATACGACAAAAAGATGTGGTGATTTGAAACCTAAATAACTATTTCATAACTAGTCATATTATGAAGAAACATTGCTGTCACCTTGTTTTAACCAGTATAACATAAATAACATATTCGTGCTCTTGTTGCAACATAGTTTTGACTTAGTTGTATCAGAACTAGTTGCGGATTGCTACTTGGGATAACAAAAGTATATCGAAACTAAACTGTGTCCAGTAACCGTAGTTTGTTATCAAACTTCTGGAACCGATGGACGGAAAACGTTTCTAAAATGAATTGAGGAAAAGGCGTAGGAAAGTGGGTGATATTGAAAAAGATTTCCTAAGGGGCTATCTATAAAAAACGTCACGCAGCAAGGGGGAGAGGGATGTTTCACAAAACGTGACCTTTTGTGACAGGGGGAGAGGGGGAGGGTTGTTTGAATGTGACGTCCAATATGTTCAATGAGCGCATTTTTGAAATACCTAGTTATATTACGTTTACATTCTATTCTGTAATCAGAAAAAGTGCTCGGAGGGGCGAGTAAAAGAGTGAAATTAATAAATTTGCCTAATATGAGTAAAAAAAGATGCCTTTAAACGGTTTAACTTAAGTTATGCACTCAATTCCAGTCAATGACAACAGAAAAAAATCAAAATGCCTTTGACTATTATTGTAAATTATAGCGTTCATATCAGTACTTCAAATAATATTGTTAAACGGTTTCCGTAAAAGAACTCTGAAAAAGAAACACGCTACTGGTGTACAGAATGATTTCTATTTTGGGTTATGCGTTTTTCAGGAGCCAATATTTGCATATCACCAGCTCGAAATTAGCTCCGTGCAATTTTTCAGGGACCCATCCTGCTGCTGTGATCACTCCAGACCGAATGAAACTCGAGTGCGTAAAATATTTCGCACAGTCCTTCGTGATGCAATAATCGTTCTTCGAAAAATTATTGAGAGTAAAAAATTTCTTTAGTTTTGCGATTTTTTCCAACGCGGATTTCAGAAATTACACGGTCTCAAAATCCCAAGGTCATTTTTTTTCTAGACTTTTGACGGTTTGTTTAGAGTCGCCATGGCTAACAGAACCAGAGAACCAAAGTTTTTACTTATATGATGGATGTATTGAAGCTGTCAATTTGTCCACGTGTTGCATATCACCAGAGATGCCAGTTAATACAAT
Source organism: Malaya genurostris (assembly GCF_030247185.1). Classification (NCBI taxonomy): domain Eukaryota; kingdom Metazoa; phylum Arthropoda; class Insecta; order Diptera; family Culicidae; genus Malaya; species Malaya genurostris. The sequence continues at coordinate 52,052,606 of NC_080571.1, forward strand.
AAGTTTGGCTAGCGAAAACAAAAAAATCGCGCCGATTTTCAAAAGTCGGTGAATTCTGACGAATGTCTGCAAACAATCGAAGTTTCAAAAGTCTGTAAAAAGGTTTTATACGAAAAACGATTTTCAGGTTAACTAGGAAATTTGGTAATTTGCAGACCAATTAGCAGATTTTGCCTCTCTGTATGTCACTGACAATTTTTCACGATTCGTCGAAAAAACATGGGGTGCCGGTAACCGAAATCGGTAAACATTTTGAGAATAACACTAAAAACTTTGGTAGCGACAATTTTGATAGCATCCGGTATAAAATCACAAAACAGATCGATTTCGCCTCATATATATTCAATCCAATCATATTTTCGATTTTTATGCCAAATGTCTTAGAAATGCATTGAACGTCGAGATATGGTGTTATAAAAAAATTTTTTTTTTAAAAACGACTTTGAGACTTAAGGAGTTTGAAACCGCATAACTTCCGTGAAGAAAAAAACCGCAAAACTAAAGAAATTTCCTTTTTTTTACACATATCTTAGAAATGCATAAAACAGATCTGGTGTATATTTTTTTGTATCGAAAATTTTCTATGTGGCAGAGAGACTTTAAAAAAATTAAAGACACCACCAACATTTTGACGTTTCATGCATTTCTAAGACAAAAATAAAAGAAAACTGGAGAACTTTGAAAATTCGCGTGAAAAATTGCATTAAAAACCTCAGTGTATGTAGAAAAACATTTTCTAGGCAAATGTGGAATATCAGCAGTATTAAGAAATTCTTTCCTATCGTCACATTCAAATCTGTTTTCATCAGGAAAAATAAAATACAGATAAATCTGTATATGTGGCAACCCTGTTTCACACGGCATATTCCAACATGACACCAATACTAGTATAATAAAGTGTTCTACATCAAAACTTTCATTTTCGCATTGCGTGAGATCGTTGCCGTCGTAATTGAATAAGGAGTGTATCAAAAATAAGCTATCCACATACATTTGTGCTGTACTCATGTATTTGTGATGGTTTTCAATGCTCAGATCACAGCATGCTGTGCGTTTGGCTGTCAGCCTTCGTTTGTTTACTTGTTTGTGCGGTTGAAATTCCGCGTTTTCAAAATGTCGTGTATTGAATAGAAAGTGAAAATTGAGGTTCTGGACACATGGCTAAGTGAGATGGGTGTTACTATGCGAAAATTGGCGAAGTGGTTTGGAATTCATCATGCCAGTGTTAAAACCATCATTAATAAGTTTGGGGAACACTATTCTTCGAATGAGCTACCGAAAAGAGGCAGAAAACCCGGTTCTTCCAATCCAAAACTGGATCAGAAAGTGGTATCTCTAATCATGTCTGTCTGTCGTCGTTGGGGAGAATGTGAGCGATGCGGACAGGTCGATTCAAGTGGAGAAATTCGGTTGAAAGGTACTGGTATGGCAAGCAATATGTTCCTGTGGTTTGAAGTCACCCATTTTGTACACTACCGGAAGTATAAATGCAGAAATCTATCGATCTGAGTGTCTTCAGATAAAATTGCTGCCTTTATATAAGAAGCATAGTACACCTCCACTGTTTTGGCCGGATTTAGAGACGACTCACTATGCCAAAACCACTCTCAATTGGCTAGCGAAAAAGAGTATAAATTTCGTTTGAGAAAAATGTCAATTCACCAAATTGCCCTCAAACGCGCCATTCAATCGCAGCGCGTTCTGTATGTTTAAAACCCTTCGCTCCTGTTACTTTCATAAATTAAATTAATGTCAAAAAGCGTTTTATTGCTAATGCATTGAACATCATCATCGGTATCAAACAGCTGGAAGTAAAACAGTCTGCTGGAAGTAAATCAATGATCGAATTTGAAGCATAAAAATTTTGCGCATACTTGAAAGATTACGAGATGATCATTTATTAACATTTTCTAATTTGTCACCAAATCTTTTTCATCTTAAACAAGGTTAACTTTATCACAACACCGCTGTTAGATCAACATTTGTTATAGAATCATAAATTTCTCAAATCGAATGAACACAATTTCACCAAACGCTTTAACCATCGATGTTGTTTTCATTGACATTTGGAAGCGACGCGAACAGATTTCAACTAAAAAAGTTGTTGATTTTGCATTGCGATTATTGTTTTGCTTTCAACGGTCTCCGGCATTTGACAGCATTCAAAACAACATATTTTTCAACTACTTGAATATATGCAAATCAAAAACCATATTGGTTGAATCAAAAATAAATTAGTTAAATCAACTATCGCAAAAATCAAAAACTGCGATATCGCAATTTTATGATCGAAGGGTTCTCCGTGTAGATCGTGTGATTAAACGCCTTTTGATTATTTCTTGGACGACCATGTTAAGGTTCATGTCTACTAGCAACGGTTGACGTACTGGAAGCCAATATTGAAACATTTTTTCGTGAAATACTGGCCGATATGTTGGAGAGCGCGTGCCTAAATTTCATATTACGCATGGGCAATCTAAAGCAGAGCCACGGCCATCATTTGCATGAAATCATCTTCAAACATTAAATTATATTGATCGTTCTATCGATTCCAATAAAGATGTATTTAATTTTCTCAAATTATTTGTGTTTGTTTTAGAAAATCAAATCCTTCACCCTTTACAACTTAGATACTGCGTAGTAACTTTTTATAGCTAAATCTCACAGATTTGTCGTGTCGTAGGGAACGAGTGACGTTGGCATTGATGTTCTCTTTTGTTGCAGTGAGAGATAAAAATGCATCGTCTCTCTTCGTTTGTTTTAGATGCAATCATTTACGAATGGGTCAGTAGTTTTTTTTTTTCATAAATACGTTTATTTCTTAAGGCAGTTTACATAAGTTTTTCTTCGCCGTAGCATCACTTTTACATAATATTCTTATCCTAATTCAATTCTAACATAGTCACAACGTTTTGAATTTATTAAAACATATTCTCTTATAGCTTAAATATCATCTTAGGTAACTCGTCATTAATTATGATATCTACTCGGAAATATTATTAGAACCAAACGATTACCTTCTATAAATTATAAAATAAGCTGTTTTTTTTGACATTTTGTTGATAATTTCATAAACTGTTTCGAGTTTGTTTGTATCATTACATAATTTTTATTCTAATTTAGCTATTGGTTGAACTCATGGACGCAGCTGGGATCAGAACTTCAAAGGGGCCTTTATTAAATTGAAACTCCAATTTTCTTTATGAAATGATAAATAAGTTTCATGTATGAAAGGTCACGACAAGCAAGAATGTCTTGAACTGGGATATTGGATAGTCTACCTTGGGTACGCAAAGAATTTATTAGTTGAGATCTGACATCACGATACTCCACGCATGTCCAAACGACATGATCAATATCCCGATAACCTTCTCCGCAAGCACAATGATTAGTTTCGGAGAGCCCAATTCGAAGGAGATGTGCATCTAACGTGTAGTGATTGGACATGAGTCTGGACATCACACGAATGAAATCCCTACTCACATCCAGTCCCCTGAACCATGCCTTTGTCGATATATTCGGAATAATTGAGTGCATCCACCGACCCAGATCATCTCTATCCCAAGAAGCTTGCCAGCTGGCAAGTGTTCTTTGGCGAGACGAGCTATAGAATTCGTTGAAAGCAATCGGTCGCTCATAAATTTCACCCTCAATAGCACCACGTTTGGCTAAAATATCGGCTCTTTCATTGCCAGGAATGGAGCAATGAGCCGGGACCCAGACTATAGTGATTAGATAATTATTGTTCAATATGTCGTTCAGGCACTGTTTTATTTTGCCCAGGAAAAACGGTTCAGTCTTGCCAGTCATGTTTGAGCGAATGGCTTCAATTGCACTCAGACTATCTGTGAAGAGGAAATAATGGTTTGGAGATAATGTGACGATTACACTCAAACTATAATGAACTGCTGCTAGCTCTGCTATATAAACAGATGCAGGTTCTTGAAGCCTAAATGAGGCCGAAACATTATTGTTGAACATACCAAACCCTGTCGCTTCTTCAATTCGCGATCCGTCCGTGTAAAACATTTTCTCAGAGTCAATATGCCTGAACTTACTTGAAAATATTTTTGGGATTTCCGTCGAGCGTAGGTGATCCGGGATTCCACGCACTTCGCGCTGCATGGATGTGTCGAAAAATAAAGTTGAGTCAGGGACATTTAGGAGGCTGACATGGATAGGAATATATCTTGAAGGGTTGATTTCCTGTGACATATGGTTAAAATATACTGTCATGAATTTTGTTTGAGATCGAAGCTCGACTAGTCGTTCGAAATTATTAATTACCATGGGATTCAGCACCTCACATCTTATTAGCAGGCGTGATGAAAGCTCCCAAAATCGATCTTTTAATGGAAGAACTCCCGCCAGAACTTCAAGACTCATTGTATGTGTCGAATGCATGCAGCCTAAGGCAATTCGCAAACAACGGTACTGAATTCGCTCAAGTTTGATAATATGAGAGTTTGCAGCGGAACGAAAACAAACGCATCCATATTCCATCACTGAAAGTATCGTTGTTTGATACAATTTTATTAGATCTTGCGGATGAGCACCCCACCAAGATCCTGTTATTGTTCGAAGAAAATTTACTCTTTGTTGGCATTTCGTTATCAGATACCTAATGTGTCCTCCCCACTTGCATTTGGAATCGAACCACACCCCGAGGTATTTAAAAGTTAAAACCTGTTGGATTATTCTTCCCATCATATGGAGCTGAAGCTGCGCGGGATCATGCTTTCTTGAAAAGACGACTAACTCTGTTTTCTCCGCAGAGAATTCGATACCAAGATGAACAGCCCAAACGGACAAGTTATCTAAGGTATCTTGCAATGGTTTATGCAGATCAATAGCTTTGGGTCCAGTAACTGAAACCACGCCATCATCTGCCAATTGTCTTAGTGTACATGGGGTTACAAGACAGCTGTCAATGTCATTCACGTAAAAATTATAAAGGAGCGGACTGAGGCATGAGCCTTGCGGTAGACCCATGTAGCTAATTCTGAATGTTGTCAAATCGCCATATGAAAAATGCATGCGTTTCTCTGACAAAAGGTTGTGCAAATAATTATTTATAACCGCTGGGAGTCCATGTTGGTGGAGCTTGTCTGAAAGAACATCAATGGAAACTGAATCAAATGCTCCTTTAATGTCTAAAAATACAGATGCCATTTGTTGCTTTTGAGCGAAGGCAATTTGGATGTCAGACGAAAGTAATGCAAGGCAATCATTCGTCCCTTTATTTCTACGGAAGCCAAACTGAGTATCTGACAACAAACCGTTCGTCTCGACCCAAGTGTCGAGACGTCGTAGAATAATTTTTTCGAACAATTTTCTGATGCAGGACAACATCGCAATGGGTCTATATGAGTTGTGATTGGAAGCTGGTTTCCCCGGCTTTTGAATGGCGATAACTTTCACTTGTCTCCAGTCAGGTGGAACAATATTTTGCTCAAGAAACTTGTTGAACAATTCCAACAAACGTCTTTTTGCGAGGTCGGGCAGATTCTTCACCAAGTTGAATTTAATTCTGTCCAACCCAGGAGCGTTATTGTTACAAGACAAGAGTGCTATAGAAAATTCCATCATTGAAAATGGGTTATTAATAAAACCATTATTTGGAGGAGATTCCCGTATAATGCTCTGCGTAGGAACAGAATCTGGGCAAACTTTCCTAGCAAAGTCAAATATCCATCGGTTCGAGTATTCATCACTCTCATTGCCCACGTTACGATTCCTCATTCGTCTGGCCGTGTTCCAAAGAGTGCTCATTGAGGTTTCTCTTGACAAACCTTCGACAAAATGTCTCCAATAGCTACATTTTTTGGCTCGAAGTATGCTCTTGTACTTGGTTTCTGAAGCCATAAGTTTTTCAAAATTCTGAGGAGTTCCTCCTCCCCGTTTTAGAAACGTCTTGCAAGCATTTTGTTTTGCGAGTTTAGCCTCTGAGCACTCTTTGTCCCACCAGGGGTTGGGAGGCCTTCTGTTAGTCGTTGGCCCAGGAAAGCGTTTAGTTTGGGAATGTTCTGCTGCCTCCAGAATCGAACAAATGAGGAAGTCATATTCTTCAAGTGGAGGGAGCTCTTCCATTGAATTCAAAATACTAGAGATACTACTTTGGTATAATGGGTCAGTAGTAGAACGAATATAAGGCTATTCGTTTGGATTTTTCCATTAAAAATACGTGGAAATTTTCAGCTCTAATCGTTATCATTCAAATGACTTCAAGCCATCTTCGATAAACGTAAATAAATAAACGAAAAGTGCGTTTTGTCTGTTACGTCACGATCAAATCTCAGGACCTAAAAATAAAACCATCTATTTGCCCTTAAAACTTGATCATAGTTACAAAAATAGCATTCAAACGAGCCCAAGATTGCCTACGTAGATTAATTCATCTTCGAAAAAATAGTTAGTGAATAATAAAACAAAAGTGTACTGCCGATTACGTTATTTCTAAGATTATATCTTCAGAGCAAGCAAGTAGCAGCCATTTCAGGTCGCATTTTCTAACGATTCTATAACGTTTCTATAGAGAAAGACTAAGTTGGTAATTAATTCTAGATTCTGCAAACTTTCTCAAATATTGAGAATTATTCCAAAAAAACTTGTTTCAATCAATTTAGTGATGTAGCCCTTCTCATATAGCTTATATTCTCATAAATATCACAAAAGAATTCTTCAGAAATCTGTTCACCGAATCTGGAATAGGAGTGAAAAAGTTTGTGTAGGTGTAAACTAACATTACCTTTTCAATTATGAATTTTATCAGTTTCAAACAAGGAAAACAGATTGAAAAAATGGCATGCGAATTCATGAAAACCGCGAAAATGTTATCGCAGTACTCGGTAGATAGCTCCTAACCGGGCAGATTGTTTTGCCAATTAAACTGTCCTGCATATGAAAGCACAGCCTAATTGACTAGAAGAACCGAGAATATCTCGCTTTACTCGGCCGCCATATCATTCAATTATAGTCCTATCTATATTTGGAAACCCATTGGCTTGTAAACAGAAACCGCATCGTAAGTCTATCTTCACTGTTTGCTTTGCGATCAGACGCTGAGTAACGACCGAGTAAAGCGAAGCATGCTCGGTTCTCAAAAAAAAAACGTACACTTCTTGACACGAACACGATTGACGCCAAACTGAATTGACTCATCCAGCGTCATCCATCTAACTGACGTCTATCTGTCACACGAAAGCACGTTTACAAAGTCAATCAATGGATCGGAAAAATTACTGCTTTAGAAGTTATTTAAGCTATCCGGTTTAACCCCGTGTCTCCCATTATCATATCGTAATGGTCTTCAAGGACCTCTTTTACCGATATCCACTTTTCAAATCCCTTTTTAAAAATACCCATATTGTTGTGGTTTCTATGGAATATCAATTAGCGGAAATTGTTTTTCATTTTATGCAAAAACCTATTTTTACGAAAATCAAAGTTTACGATATTTGGGATTGCGTTCGTTAAAAGAGTTACGTTAAAGAAAGTAACGTAAAAAAGAGTACGTAAACGGAGGTTTGGGTGTATCTCTGAACTATTGCTTGCAACGAAATTTTGTTAATAAATTAAAAAAGAGATTTTTGTATGAACATGGTTTTTCATATGAAAAAAAAATTCTTTGTGAATAATTCGACTTTCAAAATAAGACTTGAATCACGAGTAGTTAAGCGTGTTGCGACTTGTCTATTTTTGAAAAATATGAGTGAACGGTCCTACTTTTCGAATATGTTCCGTAAATGAAAACAGTCACGAACGGCGGTCGAATGAAATGAGTGTCACACTTCCGTAGCCACCAAATAGAAACCTACAAACATACCAGTATGTATAAAATTCATCCATTCCGGTTGTCATCCGGCGTGTAAAGAAGTGATGCGTGATGTCGTCGAAATGGATGATCAAAACGATTGATTCGAATTGAGGGAAAATGGTGTACAATCATCGTTGTTTCCATCCCGCAGCTGTACAATCGACTGAAAGTGGAGGTTTTCTCTCGTTTCGTCGACAAAAACGAACTTTTTTTCTCCCCCCACCGCATTGTGTTTCGCTGAAACTGCTTTCGCGGTGAAGTTTTACTACCACGTTTGCTTGCGATTGCTTTTAACCGAGCTGAAAATTTTCTCCCTCTCTCGGGTAGCAGTTGTTTTCTATAGAAAAATGAACCCGTTGATGTGAATTTTCTTCAACAAGCGGTATTTACGATTTAAGCTGTGAACAGTTGAGTCAAGTGGAGATTCCGATAAAAAAATGCTACTATCATTCTATCTGCACTGCAAACTGATAAAAGCATTTCTAAAATTACAATTAAGTGGACCAATAAACTTTTTAGCCTATTCGGAAAGATCAATGAAGGGTTTTTAAGGCTTGCTGTTTTGAAATTTAAATAATCATATGAAAAGTTTTATGGTCCCATACGATGTTCCTGAATTTCATTTGAATCTGACTTCTGATTCTGGAACTACAGGGTGATATGTGTAAAAAAATTAAATTATTGTCACTCATTTTTCTCGTAGTTGGCTGTGCCGATTTTCTCCATTTAATGTCGTTTTCGTTTTTAAATTGCACTACACCGGTGTAACGAAAGCTGCACTGAAACCGTTCGTTTTTACCAATTGCACTACACCAGTGCTACACTTTTTCTGCACCTATACCACTGGTGTAGCACTCATCAAAAGTTTGGTGTAGCTCTGTGCAATGGAATCGTTTATGGTAGTCAATGGTTACTGTTTATGTTTTCGTCATTTTTGTTCGTTTATTCATGCCTCAGTGTAGCACTGCACCGGTGTAGTGCAAATTAAAAACGAAAACGACATAAGATTCAAATGATAGCTCTTAAGATTCCATAAAATCTTCTTGTTTTTGAAGTGAGGTTACTTCAAGTTTCGGAAATACAGGAAGATTAGTGTGCAAATGTTAATTTCACACAAATTAATCAGGTTTACCGGTTTATCATCAAATAAACTTACTTCAGTTATACCAGTGTTCGGCTTTCGATCCCGGAAGGTACCTAAAAATTTTATTTGGAACTCATTACGACTTCTCAGGTAATTCCTAAGGTGAATTTAACCGACTACACCAGTTTCCCAATTCCGATTCCGAAAATACTGGAAAAAGAGGAGCTCAATCGTTTTCTCAAAGAAGACAAAACCGAATTTCCTAAACAAATGTTCAAATTAGAAGATTTACCGTTTTGAGTTCTAAATGCTGGTTCCGGAAGTACCGGAATTCATTTCGACATCTCATGGAATGCTCAATTAATTTTCACACGTTTAATTTTAATTAATTTTATCACCTAAACCGAAGGTGCGAAAAACGCGAAAGTTCTTCTAAGGTTACTGTCAGAGTGAAAGCGTCACGCGATACGTCTAGGCGCGCGTGCAAGCTAGTTGCATTTGATCAAAGCAAACCTTTCAGAGTGAATGCGTTGCGAAAACAGTACATCGTATTGAATCGCTTCGCTCCACGCTCACTCTAACATCAACCTAAGGGTGAAGCCAGAGAGGAAGCGACAAGTGACGTGAAGCGAAGCGATGCGAAACTTAACAGATCGCACGGAGTCGCGCGGCAGAGCTCCGTCTGCTCAAGTTCAACCGAAAAATGACAAGTATGTCAGAGTGAATCCGATGCGTTGCGAAGCAACTACTGACCAATCGCGTCGCACTCACTCTGACATACATGTCATTTTTCGGTTGAACTTGAGCAGACGGAGCTCTGCCGCGCGACTCCGTGCGATCTATCAAGTTTCGCATCGCTTAGCTTAGCGTTGCGTGTCGCTTTCTTTCTGGCTTCACCCTAAATTGGGCTCAAAACTGTTCCAATATTTATTTATGTTAGTTGATTGTTCAACAAACCGGATTCCACTATACTCGCTCTCTTGTCCGTTTCCGGAATTACCGCACGGAAATCAACATTTTGGCGAAAAAAATGGTTGATTTGCTGATTTAAGTATTATTTTTTAGGACAATTAAAATAAATCTTACTTTTGATAATTTGATTTTCTAATTATATAAAATATATAAATAAAATATTTGTTGAAATGGCTAGTTTTTTAGTTGAATTCAATAATTAAACGTGCTGTCATTTCTTAGATAAGACACACTCCATTTCCATTCAACTAATTTTTTAAATTAATTTAAAAAACAAAATGTTTTCAAATTTTATTAGCAACTAACGGAGAAAACAGATTGAAAAAATGACATGCGAATACAACTATGTAATGAAAACCGTGAAAATGTTACCGAAGAGACGGAACTCGAACTCGTAGCTAACTTCTAACCGGGGGAATTGTTTTGCCAATTAATCTACCCTGCACATGAAAACACAAGAAGAGAAAGTCCAATTGACTATAAGAACCAAGCATGCTTCGCTTTACTGGCTCACTTCGGCATTCACTTTTACAGTCCTACATCTATGGAAACAAATTCAACAGAAAACAAACACATACCGCACTACAAGTCTATCCTTTTCCGATTCTGCTTTGCAGCCGACATTGATCTGAGATTTTGTTTTTGTCTATTTGGCACGACGGAATAGGTTTCTTCCTCAAATGGCTTGAATCATGTCTGACAGGTCGAAATATGATTGTAAAAATAGGTGATAACGTTTCTGCGCCATTCATTGCGAGTTCCGGAGTTCCGGAGTTCCACAAGGAAGCCATCTGGGACCGTTCATATTCTTATTACACTTAAATGATTTGATTTTTTCGTTGGAATGCATGACGTTATCATCAAATTTCTCACGGGTTTCACAAATCAAGAATTTAGGAGTGTTATAAGATTCTAAGCTCAATTTCAAAGATCATATTGAATTTTCTATCTCTACTGCTTCCAAAAGGCAAGGACTCATGTTGCGCATTTAAAAAAAATACTTCAACTACATATATTGCCTGAAATCGCTTCATTGCGCTTTAGACCGCACAACCCTTGAGTACACTGTCGTTGTTTGGGTACCATATTATCAAACCTGTAAGCTGCGAATAGAAACTGTTCAGCGAAGATTCGTACGCTTTGCATGGCGTCGTCTGCCACGGAGAGATACAGCCAACCTTCCAAGCTCCAAAAATCGTTGTAAGCTCATTAACCTCGATTTGAAATCAGTTCCTCGAGATACTTTCAAAGCCGTTTTTATTGCGGATTTAATCCAATGCCCAATTGTTTCCTTCCTAAACTCTTTCTTTTCTTTGAATTATGTGTTTTAAAATGCGATCGCTATCGAGTCATAATAAATGATTCTGAAATGCCCATGGTTCGTGAAAATGGTTCCAATGGTTACTCGTTTCAACAGGACGGTACAACATGCCATACAACTCGACTAACAATCGATTTTTTACGACCATTGGTCCCCGGACGAGTCATATCGAAAAACGACGATTTTGCCGAAACGCCTGCTTCTCAAATGTTTCGGTGTGTGGTGAAGATCAATCTACTTGATCTTAAAAGCCTTATACCACTGCAAATCATCTTTCGAGCAATGACACGAGGCTAAATCCGACCAAAAAGGGTAGCACCTTTGTGTGACCTTAGAAGTAGAACCAGACGCTTTCGAAGACATTCCTCTAGTCCCAAACTCTATTTAGTCGAGTTCACATTGTCGATACATTACTATTTCTATTACCCATCAAGTAAAAAATGTTGCATAGGATTACCATTTTTTTTTCGCAGTTTGCTTGAGTTTTGAATAAAAACCAAATCATGGCTTACAACTGTGTATTTTTTCTAGGTAATTTGGTATAACAGTTTTACACGACCCGTTAATTTTCGCAACTAATTCACCATCACTTCGAGAAAACAGCTAACCGTCAGTAATTCCGATTTTCATATCACTTAACTTACAAATGAATGATGATGAACGTGAGTACTTTTATTAACAATTATCTCCATATATTTACGACCAAGGACATCTATATTTATGGAGAAAGGCACTTTGAAAGCGTTTAGGTAATGTCAATAATGTGTGCGTAAAAATGACTTCCCGCATTTTCCCCGGATTTTACATACAATAAAACTATCACTAGTTGAAAAAGAAACAAATCAGTCGTTTCTGCTAAAAATGGCAATTTGATATCGTCAAATCTCGAAATAATTCTCCTTCTGATAGAATTCTTAACGGGCGCAGTATTTTCTCTTCTTTAGTTTATATTCGAGTTTGTGTGAGCTCTCGACACCGCATTTTGCTTTTAAACTTCAAAAATGAAGCTCAAAAGTTTTTGTCTTAATTCAAGTGACTGCATGTTGATTCACGTACTTAGAGTACGCTATGTTGCTTCCATCCTCACCCAAACATCATGTCTACTGTTTAATTTTGATATTTACTCCTAGGTTGTTGAAAAAGCTACGAAGCACGAAGCGACAGTAGCAACATTGTTTTGTTGTTTTGTTGTTTTGTTGTTTTGTTGTTTTGTTGTTTTGTTGTTTTGTTGTTTGTTGTTTTGTTGTTTTGTTGTTTTGTTGTTTTGTTGTTTTGTTGTTTTGTTGTTTTGTTGTTTTGTTGTTTTGTTGTTTTGTTGTTTTGTTGTTTTGTTGTTTTGTTGTTTTGTTGTTTTGTTGTTTTGTTGTTTTGTTGTTTTGTTGTTTTGTTGTTTTGTTGTTTTGTTGTTTTGTTGTTTTGTTGTTTTGTTGTTTTGTTGTTTTGTTGTTTTGTTGTTTTGTTGTTTTGTTGTTTTGTTGTTTTGTTGTTTTGTTGTTTTGTTGTTTTGTTGTTTTGTTGTTTTGTTGTTTTGTTGTTTTGTTGTTTTGTTGTTTTGTTGTTTTGTTGTTTTGTTGTTTTGAAGATAGTATGATAGTTTACGATAATGTGTAATATGTATCATTTGGATACATGTTATCTGCTGGTACAAAAGAAGAGAAGGTTTCAAACCTGTTGGAGAAGGAGAAATAAAATCTCAGTTCCACTAGTCCTGCCTTAACAGCCATCATACATAAATAAATAGAGTGCAACGTTTGAAATTCACTTCACTGTTTCAAGTAAAAACATAAATTTTAGTTGGTTTGACGTAAAGCCGCCATAACTAAGTTCAGTTTTGCAATGACTAAGTGGAATCATATATTGGAGAAGCCAAATGAATGAAAAACTTAACAGAAACAATGATTTATTGGAAAAAGATACGCTCAGAGACAGGACTCGAACCTGCGTTCTTATGCATTCCGTGCATACGCGCCACCATTTCGCCACCCTGAATCTTGTTTTAGACACGGCTCTAAAACACGGTTAGGTATGGTAGAACGTACCATGAACATGGTCTACTTCCTAGCCGTCACCCGACCGGTACCATACATCCAACCATTTTCTCTGTCCACCAAACACTAGTCTTCTCGCTCTATACCTATTTTCCGCTCAACACTTCATTATGTTCAATCGCATCAAATGCGCACAAATTCTGAATAAAAATACTTTTCACTAAGAGAGTTTACGGCATTTTTACAGCTCGGTTTAGAAATTTAAATATCGTTTTATCGTAATACATGCGAAAAACATCAAAACAATTCGCAAGCAGTTTTCACAAGACTATCCTTTTCAGTTTTTTAAATAATTGTTTTGCTTTGACACTTCTTATAAGATTTTGGATAATAAACTTGTTAATAAATTCAATTTTAGTTTTGTTTTCCTTGTGCTGTCTTTCAGCAGTGATGGTATCAGATAGACAGAGCCAATTTTTCTTCTTTTAGTCACAAAATTAGTTGCCAATGAGAATTTCGTGGTAGATTGAAATTTTACTGGTTTGTCTCCTGGATATTCTTTCACATTCTCTAAAACCATGAGATTTTTTTTAGGAAAGTAAATTCTGAATTTCAACTAATTTATGTATTGCTAATTTTTTAAACTTTGTTGTTGAAATCAACTAATTCAAAAACAGTACAACGAATTAGGTGCAGACAGTGCTTGGAATATTCATTTACCGGTGAATGACCATGTAGTTTCCATTGTATTGTGAACGAACAATTCCATCGCTCACAAAATGGATGCCTTGCCAGCCAAAAAGAACTACACAAACAAAACGCTAGTGGAAGCAATTATAGTTCACATTGACACAATGGTTTAGTGTGCTGGTATTAGAGTCTTCATGAAGCACAGAAGCCGTGAATATAATTTTCTCTCTCGTAGTCTGAACGTCGTTCCTGTCACAATATAAATTATAGCAAGCAAACTATCTTCATGGAGCTATAAAGTGGTGAAAATTATACATTCAGTTTTCGCACTGGCTCTCCGAACGCGAACGGCTGTTAATGATCACTTTATTCCACGAAAACTATTGCATATCACTTATTTAATCCGTGTCCACTTAATAGAGGATTAGAATTCTTAGTTATACTTCAATATTATAAACAGAAGTAACAGGAGCGCAGGATTAGCGAGAGCGATCTCAGCAGAATTCTTGCACTCTTGTTACTTCCAGCGTTTAGTTTGGTGTGATCGAAATAGTGCATTAGAGTAAGTCAACCAGCTGGATAAAAAATAAGTAAATTATAAGAAAGTATTTTCTTTCATTGAATTTTCATTGCGTATTACTATGACTTGCTGAGAGCTGTAAAAAGCCATGTCCTCATTCCAAAAAAACCATTATTCAAATGAACGCGCTACAGGTGTCAGTGCACACAAAATGAATTCTGTATAAATGAAGCGCGTTCGGACCTCGGAGAAACATTCGGCAGTTAAAAGCCAGTCAATCTTCACTGCTTCGTTCATCCATACTTAGAAGCAATTGGTTTGTCCTTCTGTGTTCTTTGATATCAAACTTTCAACCTAGTGCGAAAAAGACTTCAGGAAGAGCAGTTTTCAGATTGAGACTGAACAAAAAGAAGTCTTAAAAAAATATTAGTTCGATAACTAAATCTTCGAATAAATTGCCAGAAAAAAGCTGATTATTTACTTGTCTTTAAAATACTGTCAGTGTTTTCGAATATCCTGGAAAAAGATTCTTAGAATCGTAGCAACTCTATGAAGCAAGACAAATCTCCAGATGTCAAAAGTGCTGTTCGTGTGCGAAGCGTAAAAATGAATAATACGGTTTCACCACAACGTTTATGTTTGTGTGCTGTCCGACCTCACTGCCGCTCGATCAGGCCTACACAGCAAAAAGTTATGAAATTTACAGGTGACGCAAATGACTCAACCCATATGAACGTAATTCGTTAAATGACTGAATTTTACAAGAATAGTTCAAATATGTGCCCAACATACCCCATTTTTTCAAGCAGGCGTGTGAACTTGTCATTGCTTTCGTCTATCGAAAGACTCGATGATGCACTAACCGAATGTTGTCCAACAACGCCACATAGTGGGTGTGTGTGTTTATTTATTAAATCAACATCATTTCCCAGCATCATTCAAAGATAATCTGCTACCACGGAATCTGTGGCCCCAGTGATTGTATCCTGATTTATTGCAAGAAAATGACCACTTTTTTTTTGTTAACACAGTGTATGTAAAACCCATTACTTTTACCGGTTTCATACCGAATCCGGCTTCATTAAAAATGTAACGCACGCTCCCGTTAAGTGCATTATTCTGAACTCATTTTTCCAACTCCATCCACATGTGCTCGCGCTCGTGTGTGTGTTCTTATTTCATTTCGTCTGCCACCCCCCCGTCCTTGTGCCGTGTGTTGTTCCTGCTGTCTAACCAAACCGGAGTTATTCCGGTGCGTACTAATAAATTGATTATTTCAATATTTGCCAACGTGATCAGCACGCATATGAGCCGAGAGCGCGGTAGAAGCTTACGTGTTACTGCGCCGTATCAGCATTCATTGTGTGAAAGCAAATAAAGCGAACGAGTAAAAAACAAGCAGGTGTATAGAGCTACTAAAAATTATGAGAAAGACAACACATCTGATACGCTGGCCGGGGTTACCGAGTACAAAAAAAACCTTTGAAAAGCAACTTTTTTTGCTCTCACGTAAAGCCGTTTTGCACGCTCGAATGGATAATACAGGCTAACGAATGGATAATACAGGCTAATAAACCGCAATGGTGTTACTTACTTACCACCCATCACGCCCAAGCTGAACATCACTGCTCATAAACAATTTCATTTTCAACCCCAGACGCTAGCACTAATAGCCACTTGATTCCAAGTTGAACGAAGAGTTCAGTATGACGAGCACATTAACACGGCACTTGAAAACATCAGATAGGATAGAGGAAAAGTTACTGTCTAACAATGGAGAGCCTGCCGAGCTAGCCTCCGAAAGGATTAATTTCCCGTGCTGAAAGGAAGTCTCCTGAAACCCAACAGTCTTCCTGCGGTAGAGCAGTGGAGCGCACTTCACCGATTAAGTTACAGACTC
Organism: Malaya genurostris; assembly: GCF_030247185.1. Lineage (NCBI taxonomy): Eukaryota > Metazoa > Arthropoda > Insecta > Diptera > Culicidae > Malaya > Malaya genurostris. The sequence goes on from NC_080571.1 coordinate 52,068,897, forward strand.
GGATTACAGCAGCTTTCTTGGCAGCGTAAATCGGGTTCAGGGGAACTGTTGTTGCTATTTTTTTCTACAGAGCTTGTGTTTATTTGTCCTTGTAAAGCCATTACTTGTGCCGTAGGTGGGTTCCGAATCGGTAAGGAACCACTGATGGTTACCTGTTTGTTATGGGGTCCATACAATTGCTGCTGCGAACAGAAACCGACGCCAGCTGGAACGAGATTGAAGATAATTGTTTGCAGAACAAGTGCTATTTATTATTTTTATGGGTTGCCATTTATTTCCTCCTGATGCCGGTAGTCTATGGAAGTAGACACTTTTATGTATGGTTCGGTAGTTGGTATATTAAGTTATCGATTATGTCATTTTAGAGAAACAAGATATGTACACTTAACTATAACCTGCAGTTGGTTGTGGACTGAGATTTACCGACCCAAGGCTCGTTATCGTTGTCTGTTGAAGTGAGCCTGTAACGATATGGAAGTGTTGAAAACTACGTGAATCCATTAGTGTAATGATCTTAAGGTTTCTAACCTCTATAATCGAAACGATAAAAAAGTACGGGTGTGTAATGTCAGAGACATAACTGGATGTCGTAAATAGGAATAAAGCTCTTTTTTTATACTTCCGAATATCAATTAGTTGATCGATTGTGTGAATTGTGCAAGCGTTCCCCTTTTTCACTACTAGAATTTGAAACGATACACCTAAACTAAAGTATAACATAGATTAGTTACATTAAACATTCTAACATACAATTGAATATTACGAAATAACCAGTATAGTTCTTAATGATAGAATAATGGTGGTTCCGATGGATACCGTTGACTACCGTCATCTATTTCCAGACTGACCTGTTGTCCGTGGGTGCGGTACTGATATGCGTTTCGTTGCAGTCTCCTGCTTCTTCCGCTTGCAAGGTAGCAAGCTTTGTATTTCGCTCGGAGATGCCTCGATCGCGCCATAATCAACACGTTGACAAATTGTCCTAGACTATCCTAGATTTGCATTACACTGATGGTTTTAATTTTCGGTTTGCAAAACAGCATTCTTTATAGTTCTTTAGATAACGTTTGGAACAATTATAAGGACTGATTGTTGTCCGTTCTTCATTGTATTTTGCTCCAATGCAAACGACCACCAGCATAATAGTGCAATCGATCTTCTTTGAAGGGAAACTTGCTCTGCGACCTGAGCGTTTAAGATTTTGTACTACGCAAAAGGTCTGCTTTCATTGCCGACTGCTCCTCCTGACGACCGAAGTCCCAATGAAAGCACGATCTGAGCGTTTCACGCTTTTTATTTGGTTTGTTCTTACTGATGTTGGTGGGAGAACCTCACCTCGACATCCAGTTCCGTCTGAAATACTTGAAGAAATGAACTATTTCCAATAAGAGCTAACCTTTTATACTCGTCCAGTAGATTGTCGGAACCAGCGATGCCAACCCTACGGATTTCTGTGTTTTCTACGGATCTACTGATAAAACTATAAAATCTACGAATTTTGCAATATTAATTCAAAAACTTCGAAATTTGCATTATTTCTCAAAATATCCAGGGAAAATAATTTGATATTGTCACATTTTTTTTTATTCAATAATATAATATAATATTAAGGCACACTGCTTAAGCTCTAAGATGCCAAGGGTATTTACTAATCTTAATTACGACTAACTTAAAACTAGAATAGTATCATTATGTAATGTAGTATCGGGGTAGTGGATTCTCGACAATTCAGCTTTCAGAAGGCGAGGTGAATTGAATATTGGATGAGGGTCTTCCATATGACGTTGGCGAATATCCATGTTGGCCGCATCCTTCGGTCCGTGTGGGTCCGCGGGAAACACCCCCAGGCTACGAAAGCCCGGCGGGTGGCCCGCATGCTGGTTTTCGACTGGAGCGGTCTCCCGTGGACGATTATGGTGATGTTGCGAAAGAGAATGAAAAAAAAGTAAATATTGTGGAAAAGGGGTAGAAAAGGGGATGTGGGAACAAAATGTCTGAAAACGATAGAGATCTAATTAGTTGCCATCGAGATGGTGAAGAGACGGGGAAGGGGGAACGAAAAGGTTAGTGACAAAAAAAAGATCTTGTTAGTTCCAATGAAGATGGTGGACAGGGACGGGGATCGAGAGAATCGGGCGGATGTTAGTGTCGAACCTGTAGGTGGAGATTATACTTTCTGAGCGAGATGTAACAGATTACACTTGCATATTAATGTGTTTAAGGTACTGGTATATGAGAAGCATATATGAAATATCCCGACTCGCCAACACATCCCGAACCGGAACCTCAGGCGGTCTACCTCGGGCCCTGAGGGATTCCAGTAGCTTCGACCTGGCGTCGCGATACTCTACGCACGACCACACGACATGCTCGATGTCCTGATAACCGTCGCCACAGGTGCAGATCCCGTTCTCCACGATCCCAATACGCCGGAGATGTGCGTTGAATGTATAGTGATTTGACATGAGCCGTGACATAACGCGAATGAAATCAAGACTCACGTTCATCCCCTTGATCCAAGGTTTCGTCGATACCCTAGGGATAATGGAATGTGGCCATCGTCCCAGTTCGCCATTGTTCCATGAAGTTTGCAAACTTTCGAGAGTTTTCTGACGAGAAATACTGAAAAATTCATTGAAGCAGATTGGTCTTTCATAAATATCACCTTCTAATGCGCCCACTTTAGCCAATGAGTCTGCCTTCTCATTTCCCGGAATGGAACAATGTGAAGGGACCCAGACTAACGATATTGAATAAGACCGTTCAGATAAAGTTCGCAAGTGTTCCCGTATTTTCCCCAGGAAATATGGGGGATACTTTCCTGGCTTCATTGCCCGGAGAGCTTCTATTGAGCTTAGACTGTCCGTGACAATGAAGTAATGGTCTTTGGGCAAGGTTTCAATGATCTCGAGGGTGTACTGAATAGCAGCTAATTCTGCGACGTAAACTGAAGCCGGATCACTGAGTTTGTACGAAGTGGTGATGTTCTGATTGAAGATGCCGAAGCCTGTGGACCTGTCGATGTTTGATCCGTCAGTATAAAACATATTTTTACAGTTGACTGTTCTAAATTTATTATAAAAAATATTTGGGGCCACTCGAGGGCGTACGTGATCCGGAATTCCATGAATCTCTTCTTTCATGGATGTGTCGAAAAACACAGTAGAATTAGAAGTATCCAAGAAATGAGCACGGTTGGAAACAAACGAGGAAGGATTAATATTCTGAGCCATGTAATCAAAATACAAGGACAGAAAACGGGTTTGAGAGTTAAGCTCAACTAACCTTTCGAAGTTTTCAATCACCAGTGGATTCAAAATGTCGCATCGAATGAGTAAACGATATGAGAGATCCCAGAACTGGTTTTTAAATGGAAGAACGCCAGCCAGCACTTCGAGGCTCATCGTATGAGTCGATTGCATGCAACCCAAGGCAATACGCAAACAACGATACTGAATTCTTTCCAGCTTGATGAAATGAGTGTTCGCCGCGGATCGGAAGCAGAAGCATCCGTATTCCATCACGGACAATATCGATGTTTGATACAACCTGATCAGGTCTCCTGGGTGGGCACCCCACCATGATCCGGTTATTGTACGAAGAAAGTTGATTCTCTACTGGCATTTTTGTTTCAGATACCTAATGTGACATCCCCAGGTGCCTTTAGAGTCGAACCAGACCCCGATATATTTAAATGTGAAGACCTGAGCTATGGTTTCACTCCCTAGTTGAAGCTGTAATTGTGCTGGTTCTCGCTTCCTGTAAAATACAACCAGCTCAGTTTTCTCCGTAGAGAACTCGATACCCATTTGAAGAGCCCATGTCGACAAGTTGTCGAGAGTATCTTGTAATGGTCCTTGAAGGTCGACAGCTTTGGGTCCTATAATAGACACAACGCTGTCGTCGGCAAGTTGTCTTAACGTGCAAGATGTGTTGATACATTCATCGATATTACTTACGTAAAAATTGTATAAAAGGGGGCTTAAGCATGAGCCCTGAGGAAGACCCATGTAACTGAATCGTATTGTCGACAAATCACCATGCTCGAAGTACATGTGTTTCTCATACAATAGATTATGTAAAAAATTGTTCAAAACTGGCAAAAGACCATGCTGATGCAACTTTTAAGATAGGATATTTATAAAAACTGAGTCAAAAGCCCCCTTAATGTCTAGGAAAACTGACGCCATTTGTTCTTTACGAGCAAATGCCTTATGAATTTCTGTTGACAGCAACGCAAGACAATCGTTCGTTCCTTTGCCCTTGCGGAAGCCGAATTGTGTATCTGAAAGTAAACCATTAGTTTCGACACAATTGTCTAGACGGAAAAGAATCATTTTTTCGAACAACTTGCGGATACAGGAAAGCATAGCAATCTGCCGATACGAATTGTGATCGGAGGCTGGTTTCCCTGGTGTTTGAATGGCGATCACTCTCACTTGTCTCCAGTCGTGTGGGACAATATTACCCGTGAGGAACTTGTTGAATAAATTCAGCAAGCGCCTTTTCGCGGGGTCAGGCAGATTTTTCAACAAGTTGAATTTTATTCTGTCTAATCCCGTGGCTTTATTGTTACATGACAAAAGTGCAAGTGAGAGCTCTACCATCGAAAACGGTGTTTCGTTTGTATTTGGTGTCGCGGCGCGGGTGATCTTCTGTTCCGGAACAGAGTCTGGGCATACTTTTTTAGCGAAATCGAATATCCAGCGGTTGGAATATTCCTCGCTTTCATTCGTGGTGTTATGATTGCGCATTCGTCGGGCTGTGTTCCAAAGAGTGCTCATAGATGTTTCTTTCGTTAAGCCGTCTATAAACCGACGCCAGTAACCTCGTTTCTTGGCTCTAATCAAGTTCTTAGTTTTAACGTCTAACGCCGCGTAATTCCGGTAATTATCAGGTGTTCCATTTTTTCTAAATACTTAATATGCGGAGGCTCTCTCCGCGTTTAAATTTGTGCACTCTTTGTCCCACCACGGGTTGGGAGGACGGATGTTAGTTTTTGCGCCGGGTACACGTTTCGTCTGAGCTTGAATCGCAGTATCGAGAATCAAGCCAGCCAAAAACGTGTACTCTTTCACCGGAGGAAGTTGTTGAGTTCTTTCAAGTTTCTCAGATATCGAAGTCGCATAGCTATTCCAATCAATATTTCGTGTGAGGTCATACGAAACATTGATTGTCTTCGATGGTTTTGAGTCGCTGGTGATTGATATTACGATCGGTAGATGATCGCTACCGTGGGGATCAGGAATTACCTCCCACGTGCAATCCAACCGTAGCGATGTTGAGCAAAGGGATAAATCCAACGCACTTGGTCTTGCTGGTGGTGCAGGAATTCGTGTCATTTCTCCCGTATTCAAGATTGTCATATTGAAGTTGTCGCAAATATCATGGATCATAGCTGATCTGTTATCGTCGTGAAGACAGCCCCATCCCGTACCGTGTGAGTTAAAGTCTTCTAAAATCAACGTCGGTGCGGGAAGGAGCTCTATGATATCACTGAGCCGCCGATGCCCAACCAAGGCTCTAGGGGGAATGTAGATGGAAGCAATACAATACAATACCTGGTATCGAGGGGAGGTTAATTCGATAAAAAGAATAGCACTTTTTGAACCCTAAAAGTACTCCTCCATAGGGATCATCTCGATCCAGGCGAATAATGTTAAAATCGTGGAAGTTTAAGGGTATTTCAGAAGTTAGCCAAGTTTCGTACAATGCAAATGCGTCACATTTCAGATTATTTACTAGAAATTTAAAGGAATCTATTTTTGGGATGATACTTCTGCAATTCCACTGTAAAACAGTGATTAGATCCGTGACCTCGGTGGATGATTTAGCCATCGAAGGATGCAATCGCTGAGAGAAGGGGCCAATTTGCAGTCAACTGCTTCAAATATGTTTTTACTGTTGGCATGAAAGCAATTAAAATGCTTCTAAGAGGGTCTGAAATATTAGTTGTAAAAATCCAGTCCACAACATCAGAGAACTTGATAAGTCCAGCACCTAGTTGGTTTTCTGATAGATTTTCTGGGACGCTTGGGGATTTTGTAGTCCCGGGAAGTCGTGGGAATTCCATCTCGGAATTGAGTTTTCCGAGACCAGGAGCTTTTTGCTTCGGTGTTGTGTCCCGATTCCCGTTAGCTGTAACTTTTCGAAGCCCTTCGGAAGACACCTTCGAACCCTTACTAGGTAGCTTATGAGAGGATTTATTGATTCTTTTCCTACAGCTATGAGGGACCGTCGAAGATGGCCCTTCCAAAGGGTCGTCAGAAACGCTCTCGTCAGTTGACAAGCAGGCATATGGGTTCGTTGTCTGTTTAGGAGGGGTGGCACTTTTGAGCATCTCGGCGAAGGAACGCTTGGAGTGCTCCTTTAGGGAACGCTTCATTCGATCACTTCGCAGTTTGTACGCAGGACATGCCATTATGTCATGCGGACCCTCCTTGCAGTAGAGACACTTTTCAGCATCCTTACCGCAAGAGACATCTGCATGAGCCTCCCCACAGTTACCACAACGTGGCTTATTGTTGCAATGGGTAGCTGTATGCCCCAATTGTTTGCAATTGGTACAATTCATTACTAGAGGTACAAACAGACGAACAGGCAGACGAACCCGGTCAAAGAGGATGAAGTTAGGCAAAGCCGATCAGGCGAAGGTCACACGATAAGAGTCTGATTGGGGATAAGACTTTGTTCCATCCCCTGCGATCGATACTGAATGCAATCGCTTGCAGTCCAGTATCGCGACATTCTTAAGTGAGGGGTCCTTAAAACAACCCGCCCCGTACTTAAGAATGTCCTCGCAAGTCAAACTCGAATCGGTGACCAAACCGTCGATTTCGACTTCGCGAGCTGGCACGTCGACGCGGTACTCCAGCGTAAAAGGATCCTTTTGTACAAGCTCATTAGCCTATTTTGAGCTAGTAAACAAGACCCTAAGCTTGTCTGGCCGTATTCTATCAATACTTTTTATAGTATTATATCGCGAAGTCAGGTCCCGCGATATTTTTAGGATATTTAATTTTTTTTCCTTAGACTTGGTCCGGAAATAAACCGCGTAAGGCCCGGCCGGGAGTGCAAGCCCATCGGGATAACTCTTTATGCGAGACTTATTGGTGCCAACAGAAGTCTCCATCTGATTATCGAGAAAGGGGGGGTCGGGATTTGAATTTGACACCACCACCACCGCGTAGAAATAAATTTATCGGGGAGAAATCGAACGGTCGAATGCACGGGGGAAAAAAACTAAATAATAATACTTAACTTAAATCCAACGGGGCCACAAAGGCCCAGCCCTCGTCGATCGGCGTATCGCCGCTTCGATGGTGTGCAAAATACCTCCGAGAGGAAAAAGCACACTCTTTTGTAATCCGCACAGTGATATCACATACACCGCTGGAACCAGGCCCGTGCGCAGGGGGGGGGTTTTGGTTGTTTTAACCCCCCCCATGAAGAATTTTTTTTAAATTAAGTTTTATGAACAATGGAGTACTTATTATATTAAAGTGCAAATAACTTGACAATTCATATTTTTTTATCAATTTTTTATCAATTTATAAACTGACATAATTTGAAACCCACCCTCCCCCCCCGAACGATCCTGTCAGAATTCGTTTTACATTTTTGGACACCCCCCCTCTCCCCTTGAAACCCCCCCCATGGATGATTCCTGCGCACGGGCCTGGCTGGAACTGTTTTGATCGATCGAACAATCACCGGCTAACGGTACTGTTTCGATCGTCCGCACACAACAATGCACTGCTTCAGTATATAATGTGCATAAAACCTATCACAGGAAAGCACTATTGTCTATTACACAATAGCGATCTAGTTTTGATCGTCCGGTCACTTTATCACACACGGCACTGGATTTCAACGCTTTCGCAGTAAACACAAAGCACGTCCGTTCACTCGGAAGGTTGAAACGGCAATGTGATATTGTCACATTGGTTTTAACAGATTCATTTTGCATGTCCAATTATAGAAGTTATCAAATATCGATGCCTGCTTTTATTACTTAGGAGTCCGAGGTGTTAATTTTACATATATTTTTGATTTGTTGTTTTAGTAGAGTTTGGTGAGTACTAATTTTCAATCTAAACATATTTTTATACACATTTAGTGAGTTGTTGTTTGTCCATATTTAAGACGACGAGTTGTCAGTCGAAAGGGTTCCACACAAGGCTGCCAACTATACCGATTAATCAGTATTTATACCTTAACTGAAAAACAAAGTTTTCTAAAACTTTTGGAAATAATGAGGAAAATTCATAACGCATGCTTGCCTTTTTCGCAACCGGACGACGGTTTTGAGGTAGTCAATCACATATCAGTACCGATTATCTACTGGACGTTAGAGGTGTGCGAAACAGCTCATATTGATGAACAGCTCCGAACCGATCAGCTCACCCAAAAATAAATCGATTCGATTTATCAGCTCATCAGCTCGTTTAGATTGAACTGATGGTTAATTTTCTGGTCTGTTTTTCTTGCACCGTGAGAGGTAAGATTTCTTACTGATAATCACCCCCTATTCTGTGCGTCGATCGATTCGAAATATTCCGATCGAATGTGCAGTTCCCATTCTGCATTCCATTCGAGTTGGGTATGAACTCGAATATTATTCGTTCGAACATCACTCGATCGACTTGCGTACGTATTACTTCTGTTCGGTTTAGAATCGTTCCAATTTGTTTATACAAGTGTGACGGTTTCGTTTACTAAGAAAGGAATAATATTAAAAGAAAAAGAACGTGTAAGTAGTGTTGACAGCTTTGATGGTTAGTGTTCCAAATTCCAAGTGTTCCCGAATGAGAGTCGATCGAATTATACAAGTCGAACGGAATAAAGAATGCAAAATTCGAACTCGAACGAAAGTTTAAATTCGGTTCTTTTAAAAAGAGCTAAGAGCTGTCAGCTCACTTTTATGATTCGATTCATTGGACCAACTCAGAAGCGAATTGCCCATCTCTACTGGACGAGTATAAAAAGTAATCTTTAATTGAAAATCGTTCGTGTCTTCTAGTGCCTCAGACGGAACTGGATGTCGAGGTGAAGTTCTTCCACCATCAGTAAGAACAAACCAAGAATCAAGCTTGAAACGATCAGGTCGTGTTTTCGTTTGGATTTCGGTCATCAGGAGGAGCAGTCGGCAATGAAAGCAGACCTTTTGCTTGGTACAAAACTTTAAACGCGCAGGTCGCACAGCCAGTTTCCCTTCCAAGAAGATCGATTGCATCACCCTGCTGCTGGTCGTTTGCATTGGAACAAAATACATCGAAAAATGGGCAATGGGGACCATTATGTTAAATCAGCTATTCTAATGGCTCTGATGGCTAACTGTTATCTAATGAACTATAAAAATTACTTTTTTGCAAATCGGAAATCAAAACCATCAGTGTAGTGCAAATCTAGGATAATTTGATGAGCATTGTACAATTTTCGCAGATCAAAATTCGCAATATATTCGTTTATATCATAAAGAATTATACTGGTTATTCCGTAGTATATAATTGTATGTCAGAATGTTTAATGTAACTAATCTGTACTTTAGTTTAGGTGTATTGTTTCAAATTCTACACGCAAAAACCAGCGATCGCAAAACTAACATGAAAGTGAACTTTTTACTGAGAGTTGCACGATTATCATTTGCCGACGAGCTTAAGTTATTAAAAATTATTAAGACAACAGAGGATGCCAATTTTTTCTAGAGTCAACTCGAAATTTTTTCGGAGTGGTGCGAAATTAACCGAATGATCTTAAATATCAGTAAATGCTTGATTATCACGTTCACACGAAAAAGAACACCTATACGCTTCGACTATTGTCTGCGATGATCTACGATAGATAGAGTCACATGTGCCAAGGATCTTGGGGTTTTTCTTGACGAACAACTGAACTACAAGCAACATATTTCGTACGTTGTTGCAAAGGCTTCACGTTGCCTGGGATTTGTAATGAGAACTGCTAAGTACTTCACAGATATCTACTGTTTGAAGTCTCTCTACTGCGCGCTTGTACGTTTAACGCTCGAATATTGTTCGGTGGTATGGATCCCGTTTTACCATAATAGAAATCTCAGAATCGAATCAATAAGCGCAGATTTGTTCGTTTCGTTTTTCGCCAGTTACCATGGAATTAGCCTCATCAGTTGCCGAGTTATGAAAGCCGCGGACTGCTTATCGGACTCGATACACTGAATACTGAATACGTTCTGTTGAACAATGTCGATTGTTAAGCACTTCTTAGTCAAATAAACATAAATCTTCGCGCACGAGCTCTTCGCAACAACAACCTCCTCAGAATGCCTCTACGCCGCACTAATTATGGAATCAACGACGCCATTATTGGATTGCAACGTTCTTTCAATGCTGTTTCGACGGGATTCGATTTCCATGTCCCGCGCAGTCGAATTAAAAATAGTTTTTCAAATATACTTAGAAATAATCATTAGAACCATATTTTGCCTGTTAATTATGTATATTAGTAAAATGAATAAATCAAATAAATAAAAGTATGGCCAACCAATATATTAAAATAGTTTTGAATACCAATTAGATGATATTGTTCGCGAGTTTTGCATCCTCGCTGTCGATTTGAATTTATAAACTCACGTCACCGTGGAATTCAAAAACTGGAAATCGGATCTGGATTAAATTCGACAGCAATCTATGGGATTTGAATTTGAATCTAAGTTAGTAAAAATCAGCCAAGAAATCCCTGAGAAACCCACGTGAGCACATTTAAAAAATCTTTTTATCACATTTTTATCCTGTACTTCCGGAGTCAGATCACGCTAAAAAATGGCGTCATAAGACCTTTCATTTAAATATTAGTATGTGAAAATCGGTTCGGACATCTCTGAGAAAATTGTGTGCATATTTATCATTTCTTTTGTGCACTTTACCCCATAATTCCGGAACTGGAAATCGGATACAGATAAAATTCAAACGAACTGAGTAGAATGGTATATGGCACTCGGACCTCTTGCACTCAATTCGAAAGATGTTTTTCACAATGGTTGGAATGACAATATTACAACAATATACAAGAGTAATAAAACAAATATTACCGGATTCGCGAAGCGTTTTCGGTGTTTCTGAAGAATTGTTATTTGATAAATCGAGAGACAGGAAAACAGAAAAATGTCTCAACTTTCACGAAAGATTAAAATGTTCATCATATATGAATTAATTTGTTTAAGTCCAAATTCCTCTCTAGGTAGCCAGCTGTCTAGAAATAATTGATATAAATTTTATTCTAAATATAGGACAACTACTTCCGGTATAGCCGGAACTGGATTTTGGGTAGGATATAGAAAGAAGTTTCTATGGCCTTCAACTAAGAAAACCTAAGTTTGTAAAAGTTTTGGAAAAAAAAACTAAGAAACTAAGATTATAAAAATTGGTTAAAATCCACTTTTGAATTTTCGATCATAGTTTCCGATACTTCCGGAAGCGGAAACGGATTAACCAAAGCTCAAGATAAGCTGCATCGGTAATGCAGCTATATAATCTTTGCCAACGAAACTTTCCTTTTGAGCATTTTCGAGTATTACACGTATCTGTAGAACTTTCACAAGCAGATTGTTTCAATGAACTGTAGAACACCCCAAAGTCCAGGTTTGGTAGTACTTTTTAGAAGGGGTTCCGGAATTTTCTATCTGTTTGCCAATAATTCTGATGCCAAGAAAGTGAATAAAAATTAACCACAAAGCTTTTTTTTGTAACAAATTCGGTGACGTTTGGTCAATAAACTGAGCTTTTGAATCGTTCAAAAATTGTAGAGAACTTATTCAAATTAGCACTGTTTTAGATTTAAAATGTTTTTTTCTATTCTACTTTTTCATCCGACGTTACAAAAATTGTAGCAAAAGTTTTATGAGATTTGTATCAGGTTTAAAGAAATGAGCCAAGTTCACAGTTACACAGTGAAACAGTGTTTATAACACAACACAAAACCGTATTATAAATGTTTGTAACACCCTTATTAACCCTTCCTAAACGGGTTTGAATAATTTTGTACTGCAGCTTTCGAAATTTTGAACTTTGTTTGTTTTGTACGGCAAAGACAATTTTTTTCCTATTTTGGTGTCAGTTTTTTTTTGTACAACTTACTAAAATTTTTTGATTTTGGTGTTTTCTAATTATTTCTAATTAAAACTAGTCAAATTTAATTTAAAAATAAGAATTGTCAAAGCTACGATGCTTTCAAAAAAAAAAACAAATATTCAGCGTTGAGAGCGTTCCGAAGTAACAGTGTATAAAGAAAAGGAAAAAGCGCAATGGAAAAACAATTTAGCAATTTTTGTAGACATGTTGCATCCCATTTTTCGATAAGCTTCCTAAAATTCATGGACCACTAAAACGTAATTGGAACTTCTTCATTTCCAAGTAAGTTTTGGCACAAAGACAAGCTCTTTTCTCCACTTGGTTCAATTTCTTTACAAATTATCAGTGATTAGTTTACGAATCTGCGATCCAACGAAGTCACCTGTAGTCTCTCGGTTTTCGCAGCGTGATGATAACGAAGATGCAATCTAAAAAACTTTTGTTGGCTTCAATATAGCGAGCACTCTATGTAGTCGCAGGAAGTGTATGAAACATAAAAACCTGTTTTAATCCACCTAGTGTTGTAATGATGCCTTTCTCATATTACCATAACATCATATTTTTCAACTGAGGAATTTGCAAAACAGATTGTTCATTACAGTTCGGACTTAATCTAACAAACTCTACAAATCCTGTTTACCCTGTAGTTCCGGAACCGGAAGTAGTATCCACAACAAATCTAAAAATTCCGTATGAAACTGTAAGATTTTTCCTGCGAACATAAGTTTGTGAATCCCATCTTGAAGTAAGTTTGGTGATTTGCAGTGTTTAACAGTTCGGCTGAAAAGTTCGTATCGTTTAATAGAAACACACATTTTTTTGCTAAAATTCGTTTTTATTATTCTACATAATTGCCATCAGAGGCGATACAGCGATTATAGCGATCTTCCAACTTTTCGATACCATTTTTGTAGTACGATTTGTCCTTTGCCTCAAAATAGGCCTCAGTTTCAGCGATTACCTCTTCATTGCTTCTAAATTTTTTACCAGCTAGCATTCTCTTGAGGTCTGAGAACAGGAAAAAGTCACTGGGGGCCAAATCTGGAGAATACGGTGGATGAGGGAGCAATTCGAAGCCCAATTCGTTCAATTTCAGCATGGTTTTCATCGACTTGTGACACGGTGCATTGTCTTGATGAAACAAAACTTTTTTCTTCCCTAAATGAGGCCGTTTTTTTGAAACTTCGTCCTTCAAACGCTCTAATAACGCTATATAATAGTCACTGTTGATGGTTTTTCCCTTTTCAAGGTAGTCGATGAAAATTATACCATGCGAATCCCAAAATACAGACGCCATAACCTTACCGGCCGATTGTTGAGTCTTTCCACGCTTTGGGTTCGGTTCATCGCGTGCAGTCCACTCAGCTGACTGTCGATTGGACTCCGGAGAGAAGTGATGGAGCCATGTTTCGTCCATTGTTATATATCGACGAAAAAAATCGGTTTTATTTCGATATAACAGCTCCAAACACTGCTCATAAGACATAAAGTTTCTGCTACATACTGCCTAGCGGTCGAAGACGAAACATAAAGTAGAGAAATCGGTTATGTGGCCAATGCACAAAATAGGATAACCCCTAAATGACTCTTTTGGACGTCCACTGCGTTCATCGTCTTCGGTGCTCATATGACCAGTACGAAATTTTGCAAACCACTTATGAATTGTTGCTTCGCCCGGTGCAGAGTCTGGATAACACTCATCAAGCCATTTTTTGGTATCGGCGGCCCTTTTATTCTTCAAAAAGTAGTGTTTCATCAACACACGAAATTCCTTTTTTTTCCTTTTTTTCACAAAAACAAAAGTAGCTACACTCAAAATGCAATATCTCACAAACTAATAATCAGACAGCTGTCAAAATTATACACGTATCTTTTGAAGGTTGGTACTAACTGAAAATGGTATGGATTTAATTCTAGTGGCGCCCTCTCATAGAAACGATACGAACTTTTCAGCCGATCTGTTAATCACCATTTCAAATTCTGTCGAAACCGGAATCAGATGACCGGAATAGCCGAAGTTGATTCGTTTACCAGCAAGCAATATGACCTACAAATTGGAACCTAGTCAAACCTAAACTTACTATCTCATGCTCTATTTCGATTAAACCAATTAAACGAAATTTAACAAATAAAACAAACCTGCGTTTCTGTTACTTCTGCATATGTAAGTCTAGCTAAACAACATGAACTAGTAGCATGAAACATGTAGTAGGATTATTATTATTATCATTATTATTATTATTATTATTATTATTATTATTATTATTATTATTATTATTATTATTATTATTATTATTATTATTATTATTATTATTATTATTATTATTACTATTATTATTATTATTATTATTATTATTATTATTATTATTATTATTATTATTATTATTATTATTATTATTATTATTATTATTATTATTATTATTATTATTATTATTATTATTATTATTATTATTATTATTATTATTATTATTATTATTATTATTATTATTATTATTACTATTGACACCACCGGTACGGTATTACTACTTTACCGGCTGTAGAAATTGCATATATTTTTCCAATAAACTTCAATTCATTGACATTCTTTTATTTTTTTTAAATCATTTATTTTGCCCCGGCTCTACATTCTTTTATTCTGTCGGTCGCACTTATAAAATAGCAAAAATTTAAAAAACCGCAGCACCAATAGCAATAGCAGGCTATGGGACCATGAGACCTTTCATTTGAATCTTAGTTTGTGAAAATCGGTTCACCCACCTCTGAGAAAAGTGAGTGCATATTTTTGTTACATACACACTCACATATTTGCTCAGTTCGTCGAGCTGAGTGGAATAGTGTATGATACTCGGCCCTCCGGGCCTTGGTTAAAATGTCGGTTTTTACAGTAATTGCATAGCCTTTCTATATGAAAAAGGCAAGAAGATATTTCATTTTTATACATGCAAATAACTTTAGTCCAGGACTCAGTTGACTCAGTCGAATTACGATGACCCATTTCGTATACAGAGCAAATCGTGTTTCATCGATTAGCCCACCTAATTGAAATGTTTGCATCAAATGGATTCAAACATTACAGAAAGATTTTCGATCCCTTGCAATTGGCAAACAATCGACGTGTATTTAGTTTATGTTTTTCAGTTTTCTATGAATATTTAACATTTTCAAATCTCATCAACACTCGAGTTTGCACTCAATATTTCATTGTTTATCATATCGAAATCTTCTAAACCTTCAGTCATATGAACCAGCCTATTACACCCTTGGAACATAGTATGAAATTGCACACATCTGATTTTTTTTTCTGCAGACGCTCCTACATAAAACACTTATAATAAGAATATTACTATCACTTATATACAAAAAAAAGTTATTCTTACTTCTCAATTTGGTCTTATGCGTCAAATTATATTAAAATGATATGCAAAATGCGAATTCATGAATTGCAAGGAATGTTGCAAACGGTTTTCATGAAAACAAGTAACATTCAGAGTTTGAATACACTTCAGCCGTAGGACGTCAAGAAAAAAAAATTAACCTATTTGAAAGATTTTCAATATTTTTTTCCGTTTCGAATGAATTATTACATACAAAAAAATTCCCACGCTCTCATTCTGCTACTAACGTAGAAGGCGATAGCATCCAGTCGACGTTGTTCTATTGACCAAATGTCATCATCGACACCCCGGGGAGGCATGAGATAGGAACTTGTGAACACTTAGTCAACTCACCTTTTGACGACCAACCGGATATTGCCAGCAGAAAACTTCAGAACAAGAAGTTGAGTTCCGATAAAATTTCAATACCCACCAACGGAACAGTATGATCCGACCTTTAAATATGAATCACAGTTTGTTGAAATTTGTTCAGCCATTAATTTTTCGGAATCGGTACACCCGAGCAGTGTTTGCTTAGTGGTACGGTAGATTCAAAATAATTTTTTTATATCGATAACGCTTCGGACACGACTTATCACAGGCACTTTAGTTTCATCCGTGAAACAAGCTGGAAAATCAAGCCTTAGTCTATAACCATAATTCAGAAAACTCTGCAAATCTTCTTCCTGCTGTCATATTCGATGCAAACTCATCGAACCTATATTACTGGGTGCGGGTTATTTCTATAAAATTCAGTAGTACAGAAGCACGAACTGAAAAGGTCACTACGGAAAGGGAGGCTGCGTGTGAATGTGTGAGTGTGGATGTGAAGACCACTATGTGTGCTCCATACTGCTTGAGTTATGAGACAGAGCGATTTTACGGCGTGGAAATGATTATCCTTCCAGAATGACTTAGAAACGGATGTTTTTGGCTTAGCAGATTCTCCGGAAGTTCGGCTTCAGCTTGGATCCGACGGGAAAAGACTGCCGCCAAGGAGTAGAAATCAGTGAAGCCCAGCACTTTTATGACAGTTGAATCCCCACTCGGCGTTCGGGCGAGACCATTGCAGTTGTCCCGGCTCGTGGGAGTGTTCCGGAGAAGCACATAAATATTAAATTTGACAATCTTCTTTACACATAATTTTCAAAAGAAAACTTTCTCATTCACTCAGGAGACGAAGCGTTTTCGTTCGCCGCTCGTCAGTCCGGAGAAAAGCTATCGACGACGAATGATCGAGGGATGGGATTTGGATTGCGGAACTCCCCAAAGTGTCTGTGTGTGTGTGCGGTATGCGGTCGAATTGGAAACCCCCAGAGGGATTGGGATAGTGCGGGGAGCTGGACAGATGAAGCGAAAGAGATAGAAAGTTTTCACATAGAAAATTGGGAATAAAAAACGGTTCAATTGGTAAGCCGGTAAAGAATAGTTGAAAAGCGTAGCTTCGAAAGCATCAAATCAAATTATTCGATTATCGAACGAACTAATCGAAACTAATAACTGAGTGGGTAAAGTGGGTTTTCATCATGCCAGTTTTACTTTTTTCCCGATTGAAAATAAAACTTATTCGAAGTGGATTTTCACTAAAACTGTCGGTGTTTTTGCGGAACAGCATGTGTTTCTAAAGCTCCCATTGGTGTTAATAAATAAAATTGTGGTAAAAAAAACAACAAAAAATTGGGTCACGTTTCCCGAATAGATTCTCTTTTGGCTCCTCCAGAGCAACGGAGGCAACATTTCACGCACTGCTAAGTCCATTAGTTTCTATGAATTTTTTTCTTGTTTCGAGCAAAATAATCAACGGCATCTGCTGGTTGCTATTCATTGCTGCCATTTTCCCCGCCAACAACATATTGTATCTTCGGAAGTGGAATTGGGTTTCAAACTTTTCTAATCGTCTCTTTGTATTCATGCTTTACAATTTATAACAGTTTTATGAACTTTCGGGCGAACAGCAGTTTACCGGGTAAACAACATGGGGGAACATGGAAACAGCAATAAAGTTGCCTGCCGGTTTGGATGGGGTGGGAAAACGCGATTTTCATGATTCAGCTACTAACAAGGATGTTGGTAGCAGCATTCCAGTAAATCCTGCTTGCATTGCCAGTTCTTGTTTATGTTCGTGTGTGTGTGTGTGTGTGTGTGTGTGTGTGTGTGTGTGTGTGTGTGTGTGTGTGTGTGTGTGTGTGTGTGTGTGTGTGTGTGTGTGTGTGTGTGTGTGTGTGTGTGTGTGTGTGTGTGTGTGTGTTTATCATGCTTCGTCGTGGCAGCGGCAGTAATGAGCTTATTGACAAATTACTTGTCATGTTTGATAATGTCTCCTTCGAGTGAGCAACCGCCGGTGATTAGCAGCTTGTCAGTGGCCTGTTTAATATTCAAATTGCATTCGAAGTCTGTGTGACCGTGTGAATGTGTCCCGCGATGGTCGTCGTCGTCGTCGTCGTCAGTTTCGGAAGCCGCTCTGCCGGAGGTTAATCAAAAACCACTGGACTGTAGCGGGGATGCATGACATGATTGATTCGGTTAAGTCAACATCGTTTGGTTCGTATCGACATTATTTCCGCTGGACCGAATGTACTTACATGTACATTGAAGTACGAATATGAACCCTTTGCTTACACTAATTGATATTGAATGTGGCTTTCGATGGAAACTGTAGGAAACTGGTAGGTAATGTTTTAATACTGTTTGATTAAAAAAAATAAACTTGAGCTTTACAGCGAACAGCCCGAGGTATTTTTTAAATAACATAACTGAGCTTGTGAGGTTTGTTGAATCGTTTATCATCAAATTTTTAGGGTTTTACATTAACTGCCGTGAAAACGATCGATAAATTGGTATTACTTTCAACAATGGATCGAATTTAGCCTTACACTCCCATTTGCAATTTGTTGGAAAGCCCTAGTTGGTCATAAAAACGCTAAATCACGCTTCGAAACAGCTTGTTGAATAAGAAAATATGTCGAGTTAATTGCAGGGGGAAGCAGACGAAGTGAGTTCATCATCATCATCATCATCATCATCATCAGGTCATCATCACATGCCGTCTACAACCATGCAAGGGGTCTAAAAACAAGCCAAACTGACAATTCACCAGCAGGTGGTGATTCCAAATCGCGATGATTCGAAGAACAAATCACGGAAGCTACAAAGGAACACGCTGACGAAGTTTGATTGCGTGGTTCTGGATGATGCAATCTATACCGTGAGAAACTTTAACCAACCTTTCCAGGGCAGAAACATTATATGGAAACCGAAAGAAGAAAAGTGGCTGAAATTTTCAAACTGAGCAATCTTTCAGTGTCCGGAAAGAAATATTTGGTGTGACAGGTTGTCTGTTACTGTGGCTTGTTGAGTGACATTTACATCGCCACAAGGGCCGAGCATGAGATTTATCCTCTGGATTTTGAAGCACGGTCTAAGCGCACATATGCAGAAATGCTTAAAACGGTCATACATGTCTCCCCTTTGGAAACCGAAAATGGTTTTTCAAATCTTGCGGAGTCAGAGGAATCTGACTCTGACGGAAATAGTGAAGATACCTCGTTTGTCACTCCTCAAGAGTCTGTTAAGAGGAGATTACCAAACTACAAAATACCAAAAAAGACACCTAAAATTACACCTTCAAAATAAGATTCCCGTGTTAAATCTAAAAATACAAATTTAAAACCAAAAGCTGTGCCTCCTGGTTTGTCAAATTCACAGTGGGCTCCATTTCACAGCCATAAACAGGATTACTGAAGTTTTCGGAAATTGTAGAATGGATTTTCGCAGCATTCAATATTTCTGAACCTCTAAAGACCATCATAACGGCATTCCTTCCAATAGCTAGAACTTTTTTGAAACAGTTATCAGCTCAATGGCCAGCTCTCTCACATTTTGTATCATTTGATGGATAATTTATCATCCGCCGCAAATGATTCAATCACTGTTCTGCAGTGGAATTGTCGAAGCATCATGCCAAAACTTGATTCATTTAAAGTTTTGTTGCATAGTCAAAACTGTGATGTATTTGCTTTGTGTGAAACATGGCTTACATAAAACATAGCCTTAAATTTTAATGACTTTAACATCTACGTCTCGATAAAGACTCCCCGTATGGCGGAGTGCTTTTAGGAATTAAGAAATGTTATTCCTTTTATAAATTAAGCATTCCATCTACTTCTAGTACAGGAGTTGTTGCTTGTCAAATAAACATTAAAGGAAAGGACATTTGCATTGCTTCGGTATATATTCCTAGAAGAGCTCAAGTTGGACAACGACAGCTTAATGAAATTGTCGAAGCCCTTCCTGCTCCACGTTTGATTTTAGGAGATTTCAATTCGCACGGAATGATGTGGGGTTCCGTTTACAAAGCAATGATAGCAGAGCATCTCTAATATATAATATTTGCGCCAATTTTAGCATGACGGCACTAAATATGGGTAGCATGACACGGATCCCAAGACCTCTTGCACGTCCAAGTGCATTAGATTTATCTCTTTGCTCGACTTCAGTTCGACTAGATTGCACCTGGAAAGTATTTCCTGATTTACACGGTAGCGATCATTTACCAATCATGATCTCAATTAGCAGTAACAAAGGCATTGCTAATTCACTTAATATTCCATATGATTTGACAAAAAATATTGGCTGGATTAACAGATCGGCTGAAAAGTTCGTATCGTTTCTATGAGAGGGCGCCACTAGAATTAAATCCATACCATTTTCAGTTAGTACCAATCTTCAAAAGATACGTGTATAAATTTGACAGCTGTCTGATTATTAGTTTATGAGATATTGCATTTTGAGTGAAGCTTTGTTTTTGTGAAAAAAATGGAGAAAAAAAGGAATTTCGTGTGTTGATGAAACACTACTTTTTGATGAAAAAAAAGTGCCGCCGATACCAAAAAATGGCTTGATGAGTGTTATCCAGACTCTGCATTGGGCGAAGCAACAATTCGTAAGTGGTTTGCAAAATTTCGTACTGGTCATATGAGCACCGAAGACGATGAACGCAGTGGACGTCCAAAAGAGGCTGTTACCGATGAAAACGTGAAAAAAATCCACAAAATGATTTTCAATGACCGTAAAGTGAAATTGATCGAGATAGCTGACACCCTAAAGATATCAAAGGAACGTGTTGGACATATTATTCACGAATAATTGGATATGAGAAAGCTTTGTGCAAAATGGGTGCCGCGTGAGCTCACAATCGATTAAAAAACAACAACGAATTGATGATTCTGAGCAGTGTTTGGAGCTGTTGAATTGCTCCCTCATCCACCGTATTCTCCAGATTTGGCCCCCAGTGACTTTTTCCTGTTCTCAGACCTCAAGAGAATGCTCGCTGGTAAAAAAATTAGAAGCAATGAAGAGGTAATCGCTGAAACTGAGGCCTATTTTGAGGCAAAGGACAAATCGTACTACAAAAAATGGTATCGAAAAGTTGGAAGATCGCTATAATCGCTGTATCGCCTCTGATGGCAATTATGTTGAATGATAAAAACGAATTTTGGCAAAAAAATGTGTGTTCCTATTAAACGATACGAACTTTTCAGCGGAACTGTTAAATACCAAAGTCGTATCTCAAGTACCTTGAACTCAATGGAAGAGCTCCCCCACTTGAAGAACATGACTTCCTTGTTTGTTCGATTCTGGAGGCCGCAGAACAAACCCAAACCAAACGATTTCTTGGTTCATCGTCTAACAGAAGGCCTCCAAACCCTTGGTGGAACAAAGAGTGCTCAGATGCTAAGCACGCGAAACAAAATGCTTTCAAGACGTTTTTAAAAAGAAGAGGAGGAACTATTCAGAATTTTAAAAAATTCTTGACTTTAGAAACCAAGTACAAGAACATACTTCGGGCCAAGAAATGTAGCTATTGGAGACATTTTGTCGAAGGTTTATCTAGAGAAACCTCAATGAGCACTCTTTGGAATACGGCCAGACGAATGAGGAATCGTAACGTAGGAAATGAGAGTGAGGAATACTTGAATCGATGGATATTTGATTTTGCGAGGTAAGTTTGTCCAGATTATGTTCCTACGCATAGCATTATTAGGAAGTTTTCTCAAAATAATGGTTCCATTAATTGCCTCTGTTTAATGATGGAATTTTCCATAGCACTCATGTCTTGTAACAATAACGCTCCTGGGTAGGACAGAATTAAATTCAACTTGGTGAAGAATCTGCCCGACCTCGCAAAAAGACGTTTATTGGAATTGTTCAATAAGTTTCTTGAGCAAAATATTGTTCCACCTGACTAGAAGTAAGTGAAAGTTATCGCCATTCAAAAGCCGGGGAAACCAGCTTCCAATCACAACTCATATAGACCCATTGCGATGTTGTTCTGTATCAGAAAATTGTTCGAAAAAATTATTCTACGACGTCTCGACACTTGGGTCGAGACGAACGGTTTGTTGTCAGATACTCAGTTTGGCTTCCGTAGAAATAAAGGGACGAATGATTGCCTTGCATTACTTTCGTCTGACATCCAAATTACGTTCGCTCAAAAGCAACAAATGGCATCTGTAGTTTTAGACATTAAAGGAGCATTTGATTCGGTTTCCATTGATGTTCTTTCAGACAAGCTCCACCAACATGGACGTCCACCAGTTATAAATAATTATTTGCACAACCTTTTGTCAGAGAAGTGCATGTATTTCTCACATGGCGATTTGGCAACATTCAGAATTAGCTACATGGGTCTAGCGCAAGGCTCATGCTTCAGTCCGCTCCTTTATATTTTTTACGGGAATGACATTGACAGCTGTCTAGTAACCCCCTGCACACTAAGACAATTGGCAGATGATGGCATGGTTTCAGTTACTGGACCCAAAGCTAAAAACCATTGCAAGATACCTTAGATAACTTGTCCGTTTGGGCTGTTCATCTGGGTATCGAATTCTCTGCGGAGAAAACAGAGCTGGTCGTCTTTTCAAGAAAGCATGATCCCGCGCAGCTTCAGCTTCATATGATGGGAAGAATGATCCAACAGGTTTTGACTTTCAAATACCTTGGGGTGTGGTTTGATTCCAAATGCACGTGGGGAGGACACATTAGGTTTCTGATAACAAAATGCCAACAAAGAGTAAATTTTCTTTGAACAATAACATGATCTTGGTGGGGTGCTCATCCGGAATCTAATAAAATTGTATCAGACAACGATACTTTCAGTGATGGAATATGGAAGCGTTTGTTTTCGTTCCGCTGCAAACTCTCATATTATCAAATTAGAGCGAATTCAATATCGTTGTTTGCGAATTGCTTTAGGCTGCATGCATTCGACACATACAATGAGTCTTGAAGTTCTGGCGGGAATTCTTCCATTGAAAGATCGCTTTTGGGTTCTTCCATTGAAAAATCGTTTGGGTCATCGCGACTGCTAATAAGATGTGAGGTACTGAATTCCCTGGTTATTAATAACTTCGAAAGGCAAGTTGAGCTTCAATCTCAAACAAGATTCATGACTGTATATTTTAACCAAGATATATTCCTATCCGTGACAGCCTCCTAATTGTCCCTGACTCAACTTTATTTTTCGACACATCCATGCAGCGCGAAGTGCGTGGAATCCCGGAACACCTACGCTCGTTTGAAATCCCAAAAATATTTACAAGTAAGCTCAGGCATATTGACTCTGCGAAAATGTTTTTCACGGTCGGATCACGAATTGAAGTTGCTACTGGGTTTGGTATATTCAACAATAATGTTTCGGCCTCATTTAGGCTTCAAGAACCTGCATCTGTTTATATAGCAGAGTTAAAAGCAATTCATTATAGTTTGAGTGTAATCGTCACATTATCTCCAAACCATTATTTTCTCTTCACAAATAGTCTAAGTGCAATTGAAGTCATTCGCTCAAACGCTGCTGGCAAAATGAACCTTTTTTCTTGGGCAAAATAAAACAGTGCCTGAACGTCATATTGAATAATGATTATCAAATCACAATAGTTTGGGTCCCGGCTCATTGCTCCATTCCAGGCAATGAAAGAGCCGATATTATAGCCAAACGTGGTGCTATTGAGGGAGAAATTTATGAGAGACCGATTGCTTTCAACGAATTCTATAGCGCTTCCCAAAAAACACTTGCCAGCTGGCATGCTTCTTGGGACAAAGATGATCTGGGTCGGTGGATGCACTCAATTATTCCTAAAATATCGACAAAGGCATGGTTCAGGGGACTGGATGTGAGTAGGGACTTCATTCGTGTGATGTCCAGACTCATGTCCAATCACTGCACGTTGGATGCACATCTCCTTCGAATTGGACTTTCCGAGACTAATCATTGTGCTTGTGGCGAAGGTTATCGCGATATTGACCATGTCGTTTGGACATGCGTGGAGTATCGTGATGTCAGTTCTCAACTAATAAATTCCTTGCATATCCAAGGTAGACTATCCAATGTCCCAGTTCGCGACATTCTCGCTTGTCGTGACGTTCCTTACATGAAACTTATTTATTATTTCATTAAGTCCATTGGAGTTCCAATTTAAATTTTATATTACGTTAAACTTTTTTCTCTTCCATGAGTTCAACCAATAGCCAGCTATCTTATATTAAATAAAAGTGATGAACTGATACAAACAAACCTGAAATAGTTATAAGATCATGTACAAAATAAATGTGTTTCATTTAATGTAATTTATAATAGCAACTCGTTTGATAAAAACAGTGTTTAGATTAACTAATGAATACCAACATACTAATATGATATTCGAAATGTATTGGGTTTAAAGTACTATGTATTGTGGATGCCAAGGCGAAGAAAAACTTATCTATATTGCCTATGAAATAAACGTCTTTATGAAAAAAAAAATAATTACAACAATATATAATACAATGTAATATAATTCAATTCAATATATAACAAATAATGCAACAAACAGCAGAACCACATGTTGCAATATACTATGATAAATATGGCACTTTAGGATGGGTTCAAACCTACAAGCCATTTCGCACCCTCTCATTCTTCTACTAACGCGGAAGGCAATAGCCCCCAGTCGACGCCGTTCTATAGACGCTCGGGGAGGCATGAGATAGGAACTTGTGAGGACTTAGTTATCTCATCATTTGACGACCATTTTACATTATTTATTAGGTTACGACCTAAACCGGATATTTTATTAAACAAATAATGAAGTGTTTCATACTCTCCAACTAGAGGAAGCAAAATGCTATCATTTGCAGCGTCTGGAATAAAGTCGACATTGCGCTGATTGAAGTCTCCATATATATGAACTTTAACTTCCGATGGAAGCTTAGTCATAATTTCATCAGCAACAAGTAGAAACTTTTCATATGTTTTTTTTTTGGGCATTGTTAGGAGGAAAATATATCGTAGCAAAAATATGTGTTCCATCTGCTAAATGAGTTCTTACCCATACGTGTTCAAATTCTTTAAATTTGGTAGTGGTTGTCATTTCGGTGTCAAATTCTGCTAAAACAGTAATTCCCCCGATTTCTTATCAAATGTATGGAATTCACGATCGTTTCTAAAAGCGTTGTAAATGTTTCCGAAGACTTCCGTGCTGTTAACGCTTTCATCCCAACTAGTTTCGGTTGCTAGAATAATTCCACACGAACACCCTAAAATGTTTTTATGGATTTCATTAATCTTAAGTGCGCTCTTCATACGGATTCTACTCTAGTTTCCACTCTACTGGGCTTTTCCCTGCTTCAAAAAAATAAATAATTAAATTCATCTGGTTTTACTACCCTGGACTATTAGCAGTTTTTAAAACATGAAAGGTGATTCATAAATACAGAAAATTCAGCTCGCTTGAAAAGATCGTCGATTTCGCGGAAGAGTATTTCGCAGACCATCCGGGAAATTACTTTTTGGATGGGATTGAAAAGTTGGAAAATCACTGGAATAAGTGTACCGACCCGAATAAAATTAAAGTAAATCCAAAAAATTCGTTTTATTTCATTTCCAAAGGGGTTATTTTTTACCGCTATGATGCAATCGAAAATTCTATATTCAAATGCACAAAAACTAATGAGGTGTTCTTAATGGTGCCGGAAAAATACCAATCGACTACCTAAACGGAACTGAGCACGCATAATGGATCTCTTTATGTTGCCCCTCGACCATAACAACTCATTTGCCATTAGTTCCAAACTGTTTCGGTGCAATTCGGTGCTCCCACTGTGTTGTCTTGTTGTAGCAATTTCCCGAGTAGCTTGCTCTAAAAAGTTTTCCAATTCTAGCTTTTGGTGGTGACAATACAACGACCAACCATTTTCGGTGCAGATAGTAGTACTCTGTTGACCGGCAACGGTACAAATCGATACAAAGTTTTCCTCGCATCCATCCATTGTACGGTTGAATGTATATTTAAAGCACAAACTGTGAGAGAACATACCCACAAGTGTTCTCTGGGGTGTGCGGTTGCGGTACAACTGCATCCAGCAAACAGAGCAAGAAACAACCAGTAAACCGAAAGTACCCTTTCTGCATACACATGCAACGAATTACCACCCGGTTTGAGTTCCCGGGCCCGGTTTCCACCGTTTCTCATCCGCCGTTAAGCAGCCCGGTTTCGGCTGCTGTTTCCGGTGAACACCGTTGCATTGTTAATCAACTCAATACAACAGCGCGGTTTCGCTAATCAAATATTTACCTTCCACTAGGCGGCCGATCCGAGGGCAGCATTTCGGTCAGAACTATTTGCCCGCGTGTATCGAATTTCACGGCTGGCCAGTGATGATGGGAGCGAATAATTAACGACACCCCAGCGAACAGGACGACCGGATGACGGTTGTAACTCCGATGTTGTACCGGCGTCAGTCCGGACAATAATTGATTGTTTAAACTGGGTTCGAGTGGTGCTTTTGAAAGGTGAAATAATTTGTCGTAACTAGTCGTATCATGCGGAACTGTAACCTGCTGTTTATGCGCCACCATCCGATGTTGATGCGGCTTGTGAAAGCACTCGGAACTGCGAAAATTGTTTCTTTTAAGAAGATTTTTTTTTCTCATGAACATCACGGCAATAATTAAACGTGTGAAGAGGAATGTTGGGTTGCCAATGCCAATATTTTTTACTCTGAAAATCAATATTTTCAGCAAGTGTTTCTTTTGAATGAACACTTGAAAACGATGAAACTTTCGAGATCATACACGAACTAATCAGTTTCAGTTCCATATGCACGAGACATGGTCCAACAGTTTAATTACTTCACGATTTCTGATCCTAGAAGATTTCCTTCGGTTGGCTCCCCGTCGCGTCTTGTCTACCCGATATGTTCTCATAGACAAAAACTAATCTTAACATATGCAGCTGCTTTAATTGCTTCTTTGGTAACTGTCTCATTTGCACTGTAAGGAAAGTGTAATGGAGTGTGGACAAATGGGTGTTGCAAGGAAAGTTTCCAGTTTCCCGATGGGAGTTTCTTGCATATTGTTTGAGTGTGCTTTTTGCTTCGAACAACCAGCACCGAGCTCGGTTCGCCCGTAGCAAGATCTATTCTCACCACATTGATGTCCTTCTACTAGCCTCGAAGGAACTGACGGAAGCAAATGCGGCTGATTTTGTTGGCCCTCTTGCTTGAACCTACGGCCGGATGTTGTGACGGGCGAGCTCGTTTTGTGGTGAAAAACTTTTCGGGAAGACACTCTCCGCTGCGTTTTTCCCCGGGAAAAGTTCTATCCGAATGCACATGAGACCGGCAACGACTAACAACCGATATACGAAATGTGTGATGAAGTTGTTTCCTGACACGTTCCTTCTTTCGACCGGTCTACCATCCCTCTTGGCCATGGTTTTCTTTCGGTTGAGCCCTTGTATGTGTGTCACAGTAGTCACAGTGGGCCTGATTTATTCCAGGTGAATCAGTGATATAATGAATTTTAAACTTAGAAGTGTAATGATTCGAAATGAATGAATTTTTACAATGGATTACAAAGTGTTGCATTCAAATAATTCCATTTCATTAGAGGCTGTGTGCTAGAGGGGTCGGAAAAAATTCTCGCGTGTCATTTTTTCGTATAATTTACAGTGAAACTGTTGTGTTCTATTGTATTCAGTAAATGGTGCCAATATTAGATAAACTGTGCGTTGTGATCAGACGCTATAAGTGAAAAGTGCCGTTGGTTAGAAAAAATACACACAGTTGTGCCTTTTCCTCTGTAAATCTGTATAAATGGCAACGCTGGTTCTGCATTTTGGTTTTAGAAAGGCTAATGCTTAAATAGTAACAATTCTTTTTTTTTGTTTTTTTTAAAGTTCTCCAAATAAACTGCACAATAAAAGTTTAAATTTTAAGCGAAAGGTAACGAAAACCATCTAAAAAATTTTAAACGACGAAATGATTCCAAACTGTTTCTAAAAATATCGTGTGTTGTCTCGTAGTTGGCATTAGCCCTTTTTTAAGGAAAATTCTGACATTTTGACCCTGAGAGTGTAATAGTGCAATATTTTGGTTTTGATTGCTGTCGCCATTGTTAATTTATGGGATGAATAAAGGACCAACGATAGGATGAATACAAATCCTTTGAGATGAAACTAGGAGCAGAGTAGGCGAACTTAGCAGAAATATGAAAAAATCGTAGTTTTTAAGGTAACGTCGTTACAAATGAGATGAAATAGGGAGCCCTTACCCAAATACCTTAAGAGGAGCAATAAAACGCTTGGCTACAATGGGCAAGTCTTGCTAAGGAACGTGAACATCTCACTAAAAAGGCAAACAAACTATTCGATGGGGCTTAAAAGCGAAAGAAGGAACAACTTACACGAATGTTCTTTTCAAATGCCACTACATTAAAGTATGAAAATACCAAGAAACATCTTAACAATTACTATTCAAGGAACACGAAAATACCATTCATTCTATTTCTGTTCTATTCAGTTTCTGTAGATGAAATAGAAGTTAGACGATTTTCAAATTGTAATGTAAGTATTAAAATTGTATATTATCTTATATACTATAAGAAATCTTGCACTCTCTCGACTCTCGAACGTTCTATGAAATTCAAAAATATAATTCTTTCGGGTAAAAAAATTGTTATAAAATAAAGATTTTCCGAATTTTTTTTTCAAACCACTGCACAGTGGGGAAAATGGACCAAAAACGCGACGATTTTTTTTGAGGCATGATACAGCTGACCACAAAGCACTTTTTTGGTGTAAAATGGTCAGTAAAATCGATTCCATGTATTTAGAAGGACCACACGAAACGCTATCATGTTCATTTTACCCCAAGTTCGCTTTTGATACTGCATTGTATTCAAGCTTAACTATATAACATGAAACCGAAGAACTTGCAGAAGAGCGAATAGAGAGTTTCCGATGTAAAAAAGTCTAACAAATCGATTGAATATAGTTTTATTGACAGCAGAAAACTCGTTGCACCGTTTTACCCCATTTCTTTTCTAGTTATAATATTCAGTTGAATTATGATCTACAATCCAAAAGCAGATCCAATGCGATCTATCAATATTGGTTCATAATACGTGCAAAACATCTGTGATCCAATAAAACACAATGGGAATAACAGTACTAGTCCGTTTAACCCGTTTTACCCCAATTTATATCAAAAGTCGTATTTCTGGTTAAACTTTCTCTCGCATACCGAAAGCAGGCTGATTGCGGTTGAAGAAAATCGATTGATATTACGAAGAAAGACCTAAAAATAGGATTACAAATTAATTTAATGACCGCACAAATCTTGCTATACCGTTTTACCCCAATTTATTTCATAAGTCGTATTTCTGGTTAAACTTTCTTTCGCATACCGAAAGCAGGCTGATTGCGGTTGAAGAAAATCGATTGATATTACGAAGAAAGACCTGAAAATAGGATTACAAATGAATTCAATGACCGCACGAATCTTGCTATACCGTTTTACCCCAATTTATTTCATAAGTCGTATTTCTGGTTAAACTTTCTTTCGCATACCGAAAGCAGGCTGATTGCGGTTGGTGAAAAATTGGGGTAAAACAGTATAACAAGATTCGTGCGGTCATTGAATTCATTTGTAATCCTGTTTTCAAAGTAAAGTCAGAAAAAAGAGGAATTGGAGCAAAACGGGCATGATAGTGAATTTTGCGGATCTTCTAACTATCATAAATCGATTCTACAGAAAAATTTGCATAAGAAATACTCATTTTGAAAATATTTGCTTATGTTTTTATGAAATTATTAAGCAAAGTCGCGTTTTTGATCGTTTTTCCCCACTGTGCACTGTATCTCGAGAACGGCAGCATATGGTAACATTTTGATTAACATGTTTTTTTTTATTGGAAAATTAGCGTTCTTTTACAAAATTTTGTTGAAGAAACTTATCATGATTTAAAATAATTTACATTATTTTGAAAAGATGTGACTTTTTCATATAATATTTCTCCATTCTTTAAATTTGACAGTATTTTACTTTGGACTTCAGCTACCACATATAAAAGTTATTTGAATTTTAAGTGTTATTTATAAGTTTTGAAAAACGAAACCAATATTTTCAACTGTACCGAGGTTTTTTTTTATGTAGTCCTTATAATTACCTAAAACATTGACCCACCGTTTCTGAAATATATATTATCAAAAATATTTAAGGGATAATCGTTTAGTCCCTTCTTAAAAGTAAGGCTAGTGTAAAAATGGTAAACTTATGATTCAAATTGTCTTCTTTGATCATAAAGAACACATATTAAAAGTTTGAGCAAAATCAAAAAAATACAAGGGAAATCAATCTTCGATTTCGTATAGAATTGCTCTGCAGGTTTTGAATATAAAATGTTTTCAATTGCAATTAGCACAACACTGTTTAGGTATATTTGGCGTCGTTCTGCAAAAACGCAGTTTCTATATTATAAATAAGGAATAAAATGAATTGAACTCAAATTAATCTTTAGAAATAAAAATCGCTAATTGCTATTCATTATTTGGCTATTCAATGAAGTAAAGCTATATAATATTCACTGCTAATGTAATATCCTTCCTCAAGACAATCGATAAATATTACACCACGCACAACCCAAAATACCATAACCTTACCTGCCAGTTGTTGTGCTTTCGAGCGCTTTGGACGAGGTTCACCAGTTACTGTCCACTAAGATGACGATCATTTTGAATCCGGAGTGAAGTTATGAATCCATGTTTCATCCATTGTCACATAAAATTCCGGTCGACTACGTTTAAACATAGCCAAACACTGGATAGAATAATTAACACGTTCACGCTTTTAACAGAGCTTTCTCATAGTCAAACGATCATGCATAATAAAGCCAACACGTTCTTTTGATATCAATTTTTCAAAATCAACATCAAATTCAAAAAATTCAATGCAATGATTTTTTATGGCCGCACGAATCGCCATCCTGCTCGTTTTACCCCAAATGCCCAGCAGTTTTAGGGTTTTCTGTAGTATTTGTTCTGTAACTTGAACAGACAGAGAATGCGGTCTACTGAAATAGCTTGGTTTTATGTAAAAATGTCTGGAGAATGGAATGGAAGAGTGTACACTGGCCGCACGAAACGTTTTGGAGGCGATTTTACCCCATTTCCTCAATTTTTTCGATATCTTATTTTAAATCGTCCTTAAATTTCGGTAAAACTTATTGGAAGTTTACTAAATCTATCCTATCTTATGTAAAAAAAATCTGTAGAATCGAATACCAGAACTAATACTGGCCGCACGAAACGTTTTGGTGGCTATTTTACCCCAATTCCTCCAATATGTGAAATTTTCATCTAAACCACCCTTAAGTCTTAAGCGAATCACGTTGAAAGCATACGAAAACTATCTTATGTTATGTAAAAAAAAGTCTATAGAATCGAATGGGAGAACCTACACTGGCAGCACGAAACGTTCCGATGACTATTTTACCCCATTTCTCCATTTCATGATATCTTATTATAAATCGTCCTTAAATCTCGGTAAAATAGTCATAAAAACGTTTCGTGTGGTCAGTGTAGGTTCTGCCATTCGATTCTCCAGACTTTTTTACATAAGCTAAGCTTGATTTAGCAAACTTGCAAGAAGTTTTACCAAGATTTAAGGACGATTTACAGTAAGGATCTCATGAAATGGAGCAATTGGGGTAAAATAGCCACCAAAACGTTTCGTGCGGCCAGTGTGAGTTCTTCTAATCGATTCTACTGACTTTTTTTCATGAAAGAAGGCTCTTCCAGAATACCGCACTCGACTTCTTTTCAAGTTACAGAGCGAATGTTATAGGAAACCCCAAAACTGCTGTACATTTGGTGTAAAACGAGCGATTCGTGCGGCCATTGTAAACCATTCCATCGAATTCCTTGGACATTTTTACATAAGAAACGCTTTAGTTTGTTGACCTATCTCAATTAGTTCATGAGTTACAGACTTTTTTGCGGGTTTTCATAGATTTTTTTCTCACTATGCATTGCTTCGGTTGAACGGTATTTTTACCGTTCTTGGTGGCAGTGTAAAATTAAAACACGAAATGTGTTTTGATCCATTGTTCAGAAAATAACAAAAGTAGCATCGCTCTTAGTACAACAACTCACAAACTAATGAATAGACTACCCGAGCAAAGTCAAATATCAAAACGAGAGCAAATTGAAATCTTATTATGATAGCAACATCACATTGAAATCTTAATTTGATCTCAGCTCATCAATTTTTCAATTGATATCACATTATGTTATCTTTTTGCTGTTACTTTTGAAAAAAAAACTTGCGAGCCAAAATTTTGAGAAACTCCAAAAATGATTATTCAAAAGCAACAACTTAATAACTGCATCAAAATAGGACTAGTTCCATTAGGCGATACAAAAATGCAAAAATAAATTTTAAAGGAACAATTATTCTATGTTGTGTTTTTCAAAAATGCTTCCTGTGGCAGTTGTCCGGAAACATAACCGTGATCAAGGAAAAGATTTTTGTCAACACTTTTGCAGCTTTTACACCAATAATCCTTTATATTTTTGCTTGCGAGATTATTGTTGTAGCACCACACATCTGGAGGACATTAGATAGGTTGCTGATCATTGGTGCCACGTTTATCTGAAGCTATTTTATCTCCATTAACGATCTCCTGGCGTAGTGAGCCTTCACCAGATCCGGCCAAAAGCCCTCATTCTCATTCGAGGACGAATAGCGGCTTGGGCATTCTCATCTCGCTAATCGTCAGCCACAGAAAGGCCTTCTTCAGAAACTTGATATCAAAAATACATTTGACGTCAACGATTTCCTTCTGGTGGGATACGTTAAATATCAGATTCTCTAACAGTTTTCGCGTTTAGTTAAAAAAAGATGTTAAATATTCTGACAATTATTTTCGGTTGTTGTTTTGACCGTTATTGTCTGTGGTTCAGAAATCGACGATCGACATTGCCAAAGAGATTGTTTTTCCGTGCATCAACTGACAAGTCCTTTGAATAATACGCTCTTCTTTATATCATACTAGCTGAATTACCCGGCGTTGCTCAGAAATGTTTCGTGAAGTCAAGGCCGCAAAAACAGTTTTAGAAATTGTTCTGACCATGGAAATACTCAGAGCGTAATGAAACACAACTTATTTCCACATGGAACCACCCGCGATCCCATTTCAACCAGAATATTAGTTGATTTTCTAAATTCGATTGGTTAAAATTTGGTACAACTAATCGATTGTTGTTTCAACTAAACTGTCATTTTTGTTTTTCGATTAGCAGAAACGATGGTTGAAACAGGAATCAGGAATCAGAACAAATTGGCTCAAATGGCACGTTCCCCTTGATATTTGGAGATTTGTGCCTTGCCATCAATTTGTTTTTAGCATCATTTTCCCGATATATAAGAGGGAAGGATTGAAAGGAAATGGTAAGGGTTGGACTAGGAAGATGGGAAAAATTGATGACACAAAAACACATAAAAGCAGAAGTAAATTCTGCACCCCTAAGGGATGCTGAACAATCTTCTGAGGATCACATTTAGTGGAAGCAGAAGGAAATTCTGAACCTCTACGAGGTCCCGAACAGTCTGCTGTTAATAAAACCTCCAACCCCCGAGAGGATTTAGAGATCTTACAAAAGCGACACCATTCTGCACTCCCGGAAGAATGCAGAACGACTCGCAGTATGTACGAGCAGAAGTAAATTCGGTACCCCCCAAAGGATGCCAAACAATCTGCCAAACCCTATTTAAGGTGAATACAGAAGGGATTCATTCACTCCAGGAAGAACGATGAACCCTTCTGTCTATAGCTCCTTACCACATTGGGTGAGAAACGAGAGAATATCCTTCAATTCAGATTTAAATCTGGTAGAAATGCTTTTGTCTGAGCGCAAGTTTGCAAGCTGCGACAGTAGCTGGCATGTTTGGATGCAGCCCAAGAACGTATCTTGTGCTTTATCCAACTAGTTGAAAGTGGTAAAGCTGGTTCAGGACCAACGAAATCATTCGTTGCACCAGCTCTAGCCAACTCATCAGCCCATTCATTTCCAGTAATACCAGAATGGCCGGGTGCCCATACGAAGTAAACAGCATTTGAAATGCTGAGGTCTTCAATTTGAGTTCGACATGCGATCACTAGATTCGACCGTGAGTCATTCGAACTGAGTGCTTTTAAGGCTGCCTGACTGTCGGAACAAAAATAAATACGTTTACCACAGATCCTCTGCTGAAGTGCCGATTGTACTCCACACAGAATTGCGTAGATTTCTGCTTGGAACACAGTACAGTATCTACCAAGTGAATGAGACTGCTCCAGCCTCATTTCACGACAGTAGACACCAGCACCAGCACGACCATTCAACAGAGAACCGTCCGTATAACAAACTATGTGTTCATCAAGTTGTCGTTCCAGACAACCAGACAACCATTTCTAACGAAGAGGATAGCTCACATTGAATGTTTTAAAAGGAAAACTGCATGTGAGAGTTAGGTCACTAGGAGCGAGTAAATACTCATCCCACGTAACCATTTGAGACCACAAGCGAGTGTGGCTGGTAGCATAATCTAATGGGTTACTGTTCCAAAGCCCTGCAACCCTAAGACGGTATGCACAAGATAATGCTTCTTGTTTTAGGAACACATGTAGTGGTTTAATGCACAGTAGCGCCTCTAGAGCAGCAGTAGGAGTTGTCGTGAATGCTCCTGTCATCGCCATTAGGACCATCCTTTGGAGATGATTTAGCTTTGACTGTCGCGACTTCTCCTTTCTGCCACCATACAAGACATCCATATGCTAAAATTGGTCTAACGATAGTTGTGTAGATCCAATGAATATATCTGGGTTTGAGTCCCCATGATTTTCCAAAAGCTCGTCTGCATTGGCCGAAAGCCATGCAAGCTCTTTCAATCCTGAAATCAATGTGAGCAGACCAATTCAGTTTTGAGTCAAGAATAACCCCGACGTATTTAACTTGATCGACCACAGTGACCTCTGAACCGAAGAACTGTAACGGACGAGCTCCTGTGATTATCCTACGATGAGTGAAAAGCACCATTGATGTTTTGCCCGAATTTACAGATAATCCAACCTGACAACACCATTTTTCAACAGATCGCAGGGCTTGCTGCATTAAATCAAAGAGAGTGTTAATGCTTATACCGGTCATCAATATATGATAATCGTCGGCAAAACCATAAGTCGGAAATCCAAGGTTATTAAGTTTCCTTAACAAACTATCAGCGACTAGGTTCCATAAAAGTGGGGATAGTACACCACCTTGAGGACACCCACAGACACTCAGCTTTCTAATCTCTGGCCTGTCGAAGCGATGATCAAAGAAGTTGATTGCTAAGCATTGCGTGTATCCAGTTAGGGAAAACCCCAAGATATTCCGTTCACGACTGCATTGTTTAACCTCCTGCAGCCATTCAGCCATCGGCACGGAAATACACCTTGACTTAGGAGTTCCTATTTTTGTGACCTTTTACGACATGGAACAGGAAACCAGTGGATCAATTCTTGGTAAAAAATAATTCCGCCGGATGCCACACGGCTTACCTGTTTGGCGGACTTATACCACCGGTACAGGTGGACCGTAGCGTTATTCTTAGCCAGTTGGGAAACCGCTACCGACACTACACGGCTATCTAGGCTGCTCAGAGAGGGAAGTTAAACATTGATGGTCAACTTCCATAGATGGCCGAGCAGCCTGAATTACCCGGCGTTGCTCAGAAATGTTTCGTGAAGTCAAGGCCGCAAAAACAGTTTTAGAAATTGTTCTGACCATGGAAATACTCAGAGCGTAATGAAACACAACTTATTTCCACACGGAACCACCCGCGATCCCATTTCAACCAGAATATTAGTTGATTTTCTAAATTCGATTGGTTAAAATTTGGTACAACTAATCGATTGTTGTTTCAACTAAACTGTCATTTTTGTTTTTCGATTAGCAGAAACGATGGTTGAAACAACTAATTTAACTGTTTGAAAAAAAAAAATGCTGTCAATTAGTGAGGACACATACCTTTCAATTTCAACAAATATTTTAGTTGAAATAACTGATGTTTTTAAAACGGTTTTATTTGTTTAAGACATTGCAAATAGTTGAATCAACTCGAACGATGTTATTGATTTGCGAAAATCAAAATATACTTACTGGTATACGTAATGATCTATTTGAAATAAGTTCGGTATGTTGAGATTCATGAAATAAATATCGTTGTTAAAATATAAACAGTATTTTATATTGACATGTATATTTTTGTATAATCATGATCATGTCAAGTCGAGGTCAGTAAAGATCTAAATTCTGAAAAAAATACTTCTGATTCGATCGGAAATGATTGACGTAAAAAAACGTTTTTAATCAGCAAAAGTTCCCAAAGGGGCGAGTAAATTAGCGAAATTATTAAATTTACCTAAAATGAGTATTGAAAGATGATGCCTTCAAACGGGTGCACTGATAATTTTAGTCAATTTATATGAGCTTGGGTGCATCAACTGCTGGGAATTGGAATTTTGCGACGGCAATTCAAACGCGCTATTCAATCGCAGCGCGTTCTGTGCGTTTGAAACCCTTCGCTCCTGTTACTTTTATAAATTAAATTCATGTCAAAAAGCGTTTTATTGCTAATGCATGAACATCATCATCGGTATCAAACAGCTGGAAGTAAAACAGTCTGCTGGAAGTAAATCAATGATCGAATTTGAAGCATAAAATTTTTGCGCATACCTGAAAGATTACGAGATGATCATTCATTAACATTTTCTAATTTGTCACCAAATCTTTTTCATCTTAAACAAGGTTAACTTTATCACAACACCGCTGTTAGATAAACACTTGTTATGGAATCATAAATTTCTCAAATCAAATGAACACAATTTCACCAAACGCTTTAACCATCGATGTTGTTTTCATTGGCATTTTGAAGCGACACGAACAGATTTCAACTAAAAAAGTTGTTGATTTAGCATGGCGATTATTGTTTTTCTTCCAACTGTCTCCAGCATTTGACAGCATTCAAAACAAAATATTTTTCAACTACTTGAATATATGCAAATCAAAAACCATATTGGTTAAATCAAAAAGAAATTAGTTAAATCAACTATCGTAAAAATCAAAAACTGCGATATCGCAATTTTATGATCGAAGGGTTCTCCGTGCACACAATTGCTCAAGATTGTGATAATGATTATTTGATAACGCAAGGCTGTTCATAATTACGTTAGATAACACTTTCGTTATATAGATAACGATTTAGTTAATTCAAATTTCATTGTAAACTTATTTTCATCAGCTCGGTTCGACAGTTTTCTCAATTTACCTTAAAAAAATCCACATTAATTTTATGATTTCTTCGTCAATTCAGATCGATTTTACCTCCCTTGGTTAAGAATATTTATTCCCCTGCCTCTTGTGAATATTTTTGTGACCCTCACTTAGTTGCTAGAAATATGCAGTACTGGCCAAGAAGTACCATTTTTTCGTAAAATCCGATCAATTCACTTTATACTTCCCATGTTTGGGGCACTTGCTACACTCCTTCCCTTAAATCTATTTTGATGTGAAGGTATTATTCTGTATTAATCAAGAATTATCGTTTCTCTTCGAATGAATTTTACATTGAACTCTCTGCCCTCTGAGTAATGTGAAAAGTATCTGTGCTCGTCAAAAAAGATGGGGGGGCGGAAATGAAAATTGATTTTCGAGACTCTTTTCTCCTAGTCTATATCCTCCCTCGTTTGTCGACAAATAAGATAAATTTAACAATAAACCTCTTTTTAGAGGCACTTGCTACAAACTCCAACCTTTTGTCCACCTTTGCAATGAATATCTGATCTCGACAAAAAAAATAGCTTTATTACCACATCTGAATTGCAAAAAGTACCTCTCCCAAGTTTGGCGATAATTTACTGAGTAGCTATGGAATTATTCCGATATTTACAAACAATTGAGCTGAGAGCTTCTTCAATAGACATTTGCTATCTTTTCAGGCGTATAAATATCCTAACGATCATCTCATAGTTGTTATAAATATTTGTGCCTGTCGAAAAATTTCGATTTCGTAAAACTCGAAACATTTTGCCTCAAATTCCCCCTGTTATCAAACACTCCCACCCCCCTCCTCTTTAAAATATCTCTTTTAAGAACCTATGAACGCCAAGAATTACTTGTGCCAAGATAGTTAATAATCTATTGAGTTGTTTTGGAGTTATGTTTGATCATATATACAATTTATCCTTTGCATGTTTCAAAACAACAATTTCAAAAAGTCTTCAAAAAGTATCGATACTCATCCAATTAGATAATCTTTTTCATGATCTCCTGTTAAAGGCCCTTGCTAGGCCCCCTTCCCCATAAAAATACACTTATGACCATCTCTGAAGAGCAAGAAGTATCTGTGCCAAATTTGATAGCAATCCGTTCAGTAGTTTCGGAGTTATGCTGTTGCTAACAATATACCTCCCGTTTTTTGAGGCACTTGATACATCCACCCCTCGTCATATCTAAGGTATGCAAAGTGTTTCTACGGTCAAGTTATATGAATTTTATCATGACCGCACCAAGCCTCCCCCCCCTCCCTTCTTGCTACGCTCACTCCCCTATAAAAATATCCCAAGGACCATCTCTGAAATGTTTGAATATTTGATTGCGTTTTAGCGCCACCAAATGAAAGAATTTTATTACCTCCAATCACCGACGTTCTAAATCATCATGTTTCAGAGATATAACGTAATATGTTTTCTATCAGAAACTTTCGAGCGCTGTAGGAGCGCTTGGCGAATGAATTCCTAACTAACATATTCTTCATGATGTAGACCTTGACATCCCGAACAACTTTCCTCAGAAAAAAGCTTTGGAGATTTCAGGTTCTGAGCTAGATTATATTCTAGCACACTAGCTCCACATAGTACAGCGATTTTGCATTAATATTTGAAAAACTTAGAAAACTAGTTTGAAAACCCTATTCTCCAAATAATCAGATTTCCATAAATTATCTATGTTTAATCCATTTTATCTGAAGCAAGTAAATGAATTGCTTAATGTTCGCTCCGAAATATATCTTCATCGAATGATCCCGAATTTAAGTCTGCACAAGAATTAAAAACTTGCTAAATCAGTGTGATGCTGTCTGTGGGAAGAAGTGAGATACTCGTTCATTGTCCCAATTAGTCGAAATAAGTAAGATATTTTTTTGGAATCGAAATAATATGTGATCTGGGATTGCTTTTTGTCAGATTCCTAATTCACGTCTTCAGTGAGCCTTCGCTGTAAAAGACTTCACTCTAAAGCGCTCGCTCTTATGAGCCTCGAAATTCGTATTTCAAAGTGATTACATACTCGAGTAAAGTGAAATCAAATAAATAACTCAATTTGATATTATGATGTTCACATGCTACAGCTTCTGGATACGAGAAAGAAAATAGAGCACATTTTCATACTTATCAAATAGCCGCACTGCCATTCACGATGGTTGCGGGACGGATGCGACGAAACGAGTGTACATCGGCCAAAACTACATGTATACAGCTTTGCGAATCAAAATGCTTGTCATATGATCGAAAATTCTCCATCTACCCACAACTTAACGTCACAGTCCATACCATTCGCAGTAAGTTCGGAATCCAAATAACCTAGGTTCGAAACCCAAGTCTCCTCTGTGAAGATTGTTGGTTTGGTGCTTTTTGACGCTTCTTTAATGTTGCAAGTAATATCGCCTAAAGGTATACTATCCCGGGTCTTTTGCCCAATCTATTTTTAGCTTATGCTCGCGACTTGTTTGTTTTCAGTAATGTTTTTTCTAAAGCAAATCAATAACTGATTATGCATTCCAGTTTTGTTTTCGTTGTTTGATAATAACTTCATATTGAGAACTAGTTTTGCTATCAATAAGAAAAAATCTATATCTTATTTAGATTTCAGTTTGCTTTTGCTGTTAGCAAAAATAGTTTTCTGTTTGATATTATCGGAATATCTTTTTGCTTTCGATTTTTATTTTTTGCCTCTTAAAACGACCAAAACAACAGCAAATTGAGTAATCGATAAATGCGAACATCACAACATCAAAATGAGTATTCTATTTGATCTCACACTCTGCTGTTATTTTAATAGCTGTCTTTTATAGGTTAGTATAAACTTAAAAACACTCCAATAAAACTAGCGCCATCTATGTGTTAGGCCCGGAACTTTTCAGCCCATGTGTTACAGTCAGTACAAAAAAAGTTGGTTTCACATGCATTAATAGTAATATAATTTTCAATTTGGTTACAGAAACTCGTGGAATCAATTGTCTAACATACCCATACCGTTCTGTTGCATTGGTGGAACATGCCAATTTCAATAAATTTTAATTGTTAAGTGAGACTTGATGCGTTTGAACAGTGCATTGCAGGAAAAGCGGTCGCAATATAAAGAACGCTACAAATTTTGCTTTATGTATGTTCAGATGTACCTAAAATCGTAAGAACTAATTTGAAAAAATTTTAAAGGAAAGGTTCGGCCCCTCACGCCAAATTCACCATATATTGCTCCTTCTGATTGCCCCTTGTTTCGATCCATGGTGCATGGTTTGGCTTTGAAAACTACGAAATGACCAAAAATTAATTCGATTTATTGATCGAAAAAAAAAAAGATGGGTCAGTTAAATGGACGAACGATGGACAATACTTTAAAGAAACGGTCCTGTTTGGCATTGTATTTAAGGTCGAATTCAAGTTTGTTTTTCGCAATATTACTAGACAATATTTGATTTCATCTGCTGTTCATAGAATTCCAAAATGAAATTGATCGAATATGTCCTTAAACTTGTTAGTTCTCTTTAGCCCATTGTCTGCAAAATGTTGAACGGGTTACACCAGTAAACATGACCAACTTTGCTCTAAACTTTTCAGCTGTGACCGGCAAGAACCGGCGACATTCTACCAAACTCGATTCCCGTGGGATTCAACTGCACTTTGCATTGTACGGCAGTCTGAGCACTAGTGCTAGTATTAAAGTATATATATATATGTATGTTTGTAGTAACGGAAAACTTTCTCGCCCGGATAAGAATACACTACATGCACTAACTCATACGCACACACACAACTAGTTGGTTGGTTGGTTGGTTCAGCAAACGCTGGTGGTGTAATTGGACTCTCAATTTTGACCCACTCTTCGGCTTCGGAGATGAGGTAGCTTCACACTACCCCACAACGACTGAGCATGGAGCATAATTTCCCGACTAGTGCCAGCCACGGTGAGTGTGTGTAAAAATAGTTTCCTTCCCACCCGTTCCACAGCCATGTGCTGTGTATTTATTCATTCATGTAACACAAATGATTTAAGTGCATTTTAATTATTTATTTGCATTTTTCAGTCGACATGCAGCATCGAGCAGAGGAGAACCACTCACCAGGTCGACAAGGGGCTGTCGTCGTTCCGTAGTTCACGCGAAGATAATGTCAGGCCGGGTCGTTCTTATGCAATGAATATTCGCCATTTCGGATGTGTCAGTGACGTTAACTAATGATCCTTTTCGGATTGTGTAGAACGGGTAGTTCTTTGCCGTTCTTCGCTTCCGTCTGACAACAAATTGGATTATTCTGGGGTCAACCGGGAGACAACCGAAAGACAACACCATCTTCGCCGAATGTTGGAAGTTCGGTCGGGCACACAGCAAAGGCAAGGACATGAATGCAAATTACATTTGCCAACCGAATATTATCTCCGGACCATTCCATCGTTTTGACTAATGTGTTTCCCTGCTGGCTGTTGCTGAAAGGAGCGAAAGAGCAGGCGAAGGCGAATTGTGCAAACATTTTCCCACATGAGCTGCTGATGCAGACGTCGCCAGTTGGAATGACCGCGTCGGTGAGTGAGGCGGCAGGATTTTGATTGACCCACTTTATATCCGTCCGGTCCGGAGAAAAGAAGAACCCGTTCACTCAGCCAGTATAATTGATGTCGCTTAATGGGCTCATTTATTTTTTATTGAATGCTATTAATAAATCAGGACCTGATATATGGGATTCCATTCAAATGGGCCCATCCCATTGTGGGAAATTGTTTACCAGAGGCGTAAGTATTGGCGCCAAAGGCTTGTGTGGAAATGTGGATTTTTATCCGGTTTTCATGATGATGTTAATGGGTTCGGTGTGGTTGTTCGAAAAGTTTAATTTTTATTACTCAATCCATCAATTTCGCTATTTTTTGCGTGAATGGTTTGTTTGAGGCAATTACGTTCTACCCGGAACCGATTGATCGGCAGGTTTCAGATCAATGAATTCGAAGTATGCTAGCTTGTAACACGATTATGGGGACAAATTATACGGTTTAATCTCATTACGGTTCCGGTACAGTAGGTCGCATTCGATGGAAAAGACGGTTATTACAATTGACGAAAATGGCTTCAACAAAATTTAACGATGCTATAAAAATAAAACAACGAATCCATCGGAAAAAATGACTGACGCTTCAGGAATATGATGAGTATTGCGACCAGGCTATGGAACACCAGTAACTGATGCGTTATGCTTCCAAAAGCAGGATCTTGTATGTTGCAATGATGCTAAATGACAGTCGTATTTTTTCTAATAACTTGAGAAAATTTATCATCTCCCTTGATTCGATCATATAAATTTTACGCGCCTAGTCTATAGCATCTCGAATCATAAAGTATAATCTTAAGCACAAGATAGGTAATCAATTCCAAGTGTACTTTAGCTTGGTTCCAGATGATACTGTTGTTAGCATGAAATAAACTAAGAAAAAAGTTTGTTTTTTTAACCATTTTTACCTTTTTTTATATATATAAAAAATAGGTATAGAATTCGCTCAAACTTTCGAAAAATTTTCCGAGGCCCGGAGGGCCGAATGTCATATACCAATCGATTCAGCTCGACGAATTTAGCAAATGTCTGTGTGTGTGTGTGTGTATGTGTGTGTGTCTGTATGTGTGTTGTCAACTAAGAGGTCGAGATCTCAGAGATGGCTGGACCGATTTTGATCAAACTAGTCGCAAATGAAAGGTCTCCCCGTCACCCAAAACGCTATTGAATGGTTTTGAGATCGGATGTTTACTTTTTGAGTTATACAAAGTTTTATGTCAAAATTTTCAGTTTTTTGACAGTATCTGTCGCAATTGACCTTGAAAACAGAATATGTTTTCAGACTTAGATTCCGCACGGTGATACCTATCCAACAAGCCATAGATTGTTTAAATCCGTCGATTTTTAACGGAGATACCGAAATTTTTGTGTAAGCGACTTTTTCCCCTATTCCAGCAGTAGAAGTTTTGAGCGCTGTCCGGCAAAAAGATGCTTTGGAGCAACATAAAACACGATTTTTTATACTGTCACATACAATTGTTTCTAAGTACCCAAAAGACTGTATACAGCATGATATTTTGCCTCGGACCGATTTTAGCACGGTTCGTTTTTGGCAACATAATTGTTCGAATATGACATAAATAAACTAGATGATGGCAGCATTTTCGAATTGATAACAATTCCATAATTATATTGATTTAAACTACTTACAGCAATAAATGCTGGAAGTACATAACACCCATATACCATTCGAATCAGTTCGTCGAGATCAGCAAATGCGTGTGTGACAAATAATTTCACTCAATTTTCTCGGAGATGACTGTTGAATGGTCGTGCTGGTGCTGGTGTCTACTGTCGTGAAATGAGGCTGGAACAGTCTCATTCACTTGGTAAATACTGTGCTGTGTTCCAAGTAGAAATCTACGCGATTCGGTGTGGAGTACAATCGGCACTTCAGCAGAGGATCTGTGGTAAACGAATTTATTTTTGTTGCGACAGTCAGGCAGCCTCAAAGGCACTCAGTTCGAATGATTCACGGTCGAATCTAGTGATCGCATGTCGAACTACAATTGAAGACCTCAGCATTTCAAATGCTGTTTACTTCTTATGGGTACCCGGCCATTCTGGTATTACTGGAAATGAATGGGCTGATGAGTTGGCTAGAGCTGGTGCAAAGAATGATTTCGGAACCAGCTTTACCACTAGTTGGATAAAGCACAAGATTCGCATCCAAACATGCCAGCTACTGGCGCAGCTTGCAAACTTGTGCTCAGACAAAAGCATTTTTACCAGATTTAAATCTAAAAATGTCAAAGTGTCTACTGCATTTTTCCAAGCATCATTGCAGTATTCTGGTCAGAGCTCTGACTGGACATTGCAAACTCAATTATCACATGGCTACTATTCAACGTGCTGAGTATTATTCGTGTGATTTGTGTGAATGCGATTACGGTACTTCATATCATCTGACATGTAACTGTCCCGCATTGACGCAGCTACGTATCCGGGTTTTTGGTTCTCCATACATGGTTGAGTCTGTGTATGCGGAGCTAAAATTGAAGGATATTCTCTCGTTTCTCACCCAATGTGGTAAGGAGCTATAGTCAGAAGGGTTCGTCGTTCTTCCTGGAGTGAATGAATCCCTTCTGTATTCACATTAAATAGGGTTTAGCAGATTGTTTGGCATCCTTTAGGGGGTACCGAATTTACTTCTGCTCGTACATACTGCGAACCGTTCTGCATTCTTCCGGGAGTGCAGAATGGTGTCGCTTTTGTAAGATCTCTAAATCCTCTCGGGAGTTGGAGGTTTTATTAATAGCAGACTGTTCGGGGCCTCGTAGAGGTTCAGAATTTACATCTGCTTCCACTAAATGTGATCCTCAGCAGATTGTTCAGCATCCCTTAGGGGTGCAGAATTTACTTCTGCTTTTATGTGTTTTTGTGTCATCAATTTTTCCCATCTTC
Organism: Malaya genurostris; assembly: GCF_030247185.1. Taxonomy (NCBI): domain Eukaryota; kingdom Metazoa; phylum Arthropoda; class Insecta; order Diptera; family Culicidae; genus Malaya; species Malaya genurostris. Next base: position 52,113,494 of record NC_080571.1, read on the forward strand.
CTAGTCCAACCCTTACCATTTCCTTTCAATCCTTCCCTCTTATATATCGGGAAAATGATGCTAAAAACAAATTGATGGCAAGGCACAAATCTCCAAATATCAAGGGGAACGTGCCATTTGAGCCAATTTGTTCTGATTCCTGATATACCATTCGAATCAGTTCGTCGAGATCAGCAAATGCGTGTGTGACAAATAATTTCACTCAATTTTCTCGGATATGACTCAATCGTTTTTTACAAACTCAGATTTATATGAAAAGTCGTATGCTCCCAAACAAGGTTCCTGAATTACGTTTGGTTCCGACCTCTGGTTCCGGAGCTACAGGAGGACGTATGAAACGAAATTAAAATTGTGTAACTCATTTTTCTCGTAGATGGCTGAACCGTTTTAAGATTCAAATGAAGTCTAAGAATTATCTAAGATTCAAATGAAAAGTCTTTAGATTCTATAAGACATCTTGCTTTTCAGTCAGATCCAACTTCCGGTTTCGGGGATACAGGGTGAATGGAAAAAAAATGTCTATTCCACATAAATTAATCAGGTTTATCGGGTTTGCAGATTTGGATAGTCAACTTATTTCATTTTTGGTTGTATTCAGTTTTCGTTTCGGAAGGCACCCAAAAATTTAATTCGCACTACGATTGCTCAAAGATTTCCACATTGATTTTCAAACATTTTGAAACAAATGTAAACTAAACTGCTACTCAGGTGAATTTGTCTGACTTCGGCTACACCGAATTTCGAATTCCGGTTCCAGTATCGAATCGTTTCTCAAAGCTCTATCGTTTTCTCAAAAAAGCCAAATCGAATTTCAGAAACAAAAGATCAAATTAAAATAAATCCAATTTTATCCAATTTTGACTTGTAGGATGATGAGTTTTTAAAATTCAAAGCGATATAGAAGACGACAATCCCGAAATGCTTTAAAGTTGGACTTAAAATATTGCAATTTATTCGTCATATGGCCATACGAATCGGTTTGGGTTATGCTGGTCCGGGCTCTTGAAGTACCTTAAATTACCCTAAACTCTCTAAAATGAAAATTACTTCGACATATCATGGAATGTTTAATCGATTGTTCCATTTTTAGATTCAAATTCGATCCGATTTGCAGTTTCGACATTACAGAGTAATGAGTGAATAAAATCTCAAATTGCCACTTAAAACGACGGACATTAGAGTAATGTCATGAAAACTGAAACACCGAAAAATATTCATGCAAAAACCACATGCGGATTTAAAAAAAAGGTATCATCTAACTGCTAGGTGCATTAAGCACGTTTTTTATTTATAACTTGTTTCGAGTTATTTTGTATGCACTTGCTTTGGAATAATTGAATAAAATGAAAAAAATCCTTATTTTTGTTGAAGGTAGTGCATAGGTTTGTTGTTTCCTGGCAAAGTTATACAACATTTTACCTTTTTTATACCTATCATAAAACCTCACATCGAAGCGAAATATGCAACTTTATGCAGCTGATTTTTAAAAAATTTATAGGAAAAGATATGTTCAATACTATAAAAAAAAATCCAGGTGGAACTCGATGGAACTTTTTTTTAGGCCTTTTCAAAGTTAGTTTTAGTTATAGAATTATGACAACCCCCTTAAAACTAGTTTTCTAATCATAACTTGTTTAAAGTTATTTTTTATTCCTTACTTTGTTTGGAATAGTTGTAGAAAATTTCAAATCCCATAATTTTGTAGAAGGTAATGGTTTATTCTTTTCTGAAAAAGTTATGCATCATTTTACCTATTTTTACCTAGGAAACCTTGTACCGAAGCGAAATATGCAACTTAATGCAGCAAACTTTTACAATACTTATATTAAAATATATTCCTAATCCAATTTATTTTCCAATGAGAATATCCTGAGTACTATTCGTGTGATTCATTTTCACTGTGGCCATGCTGAAACCATGAATGGTTAAGAAACGGAGGGCGTCACGCGTCTGCTATTTCTGTAACTCACTTTTGCAGTGTGCGTAGAGATGGGCAATTCGCTCCTGAGCTAATCCAGTGAATCAAATCTTTTAAGTGAGCTGAGAGCTCACAGCTCTTTTTAAAAGAACCGCAGCTCACCAGTTCACCGCACTGGTAAACAGGGATGCCAGGTTCAGAGATTAATCTGTGTTTAACAGATTTTCAACCTTTTGCACAGATTTAAAAAATGACACAGATTTTCACAGATTTCTGAAAATGGTCACAGATTTACACAGATTCTGAAATTGATCACAGATTTTTAAAATTGATAGAACAGTTTAGTATCAAAAATTACAGAGCGGTAGGAAACAGTAAGACTTTTTTTTGTTACCAAAATGATTCCGATTAGCCATTATAGAAATGGGGAAACGTGCACAGATTTTGCACAGACAGGTTTTTGGCTTGCTCATAGTTTTTTTTAAAATGACCTGGCAAGAAAGAAATGTTCTTTAACAGATTGAATTAACCATTGTCAATAAGAAATCTTACCTCTCACTCAGTAGGCTAAGGTACATTCAGGGATGCCACTTTTGCAGATATTCTCAAATGTGACATAATAATAATTCGCAGACAAGTTAGTTAGTTCTTTGTGCATATTAAGTTAGTTTCGATCTTGCATATGAAAGAAAAACGGAGTAAGAAAAACGACGCAAAAAACGGCGCTCTAAACAAACCTTCAGTTCAATCTAAATGAGCTGATGAGCTGATACATTGAATCGATGCCCTTTAGTGAGCTAATCGGTTCGGAGCTGCTCACCGGTATGAGCTGTTTCGCACATCTCTAAGTGAGCGTCGCACGATCAACATATCGTCTTAAAAAACGTGTTGCTTCGCGATAACTCAATTTATTTACACGTTTAAAAATGAGATCTCTTCGTAAAGGTTTGTACTTTTCAAATACTTTTTCATATTATGTTTGGAAAACATTTTTCCATTTTTGCCTTTCTCATATAGAAAGGTTATGCAATCACTTGAAAAACCGACTAGTGAAAATTGGCCCGGAGGGCCAAGTGTCATATACCATTCGACTCAGTTCATCGAGCTGAGCAATGTCTGTGTGTGTGTATGTATGTGTGTGTGTGTGTATGTGTCAAAAAATCTCACTAGGTTTTCTCGGAGATGGCTGAACCGATTTTGACAAACTTAGATTCAAATGAAAGGTCTCGTGGTCCCATACGGAATTCCTGAATTTCATCCGGATCTGACTTCCGGTTCCGGAGTTATAGGGTAAAGTGTGTTCAACATTGTACATCGTCACTTAAACCGGCGAAACAAAAAACGTAAAAAATTTTCTAAACTGGTCTCAAAACAACACAAATCGATACTCGTTATCAGTGGGCAACTGAACCGGAAATAGTGGTCATATATACCAAAATGGATCTCACTCACTTTTCTCAGCGATGGTTCGACCGATTTCCACAAACTTAGATTCAAATAAAAGGTCTTGTGGTCTCATACGGAATTCCTGAATTTCATCCGGATCCGACTTCCGGTTCCGGAGTTATAGGGTAAAGTGTGTTACATATTATATACCGTCACTTAAACCGGCGAAACAAAAAAACGTAAAATTGTTTCTAAACTGGTCTCAAAACTACACAAATCGATAGTTATTATCAGTAGGCAACTAAACAAACCGATTCCGGCTATCCTGGTTCCCGGTATCCGGTTCCGGAAGTACCGGAAATAGTGGTCATATATACCAAAATGGATCTCACTCACTTTTCTCAGCGATATTTTGACCGATTTCCACAATCTTAGATTTAAATGAAAGGTCTTGTGGTCCCATACGGAATTTCTGAATTTGATCCGGATCCGACTTCCGGATCCGGAGTTATAGGGTAAAGTGTGTTCAATATTGTACACCTTCACTTAAACCGGCGAAACAAAAAACGTCAAATTTTTTCTAAACTGGTCTCAAAACTACACAAATCGATACTCGTAATCAGTGGGCAACTGAACAAACCGATTCCGGCTATCCTGGTTCCCGGTATTTGGTTCCGGAAGTACCGGAAATAGTGGTCATATATACCAAAATTGATCTCACTCACTTTTCTCAGCGATGGTTTGACCGATTTCCACAATCTTAGATTCAAATGAAAGGTCTTGTGGTCCCATACGGAATTCCTGAATTTGATCCGGATCCAACTTCCGGATCCGGAGTTATAGGGTAAAGTGTGTTCAATATTGTACATTGTCACTTAAAATATTTTCGGATGCAACAAACATTTAAATCGTAATTTAGAGTGCGTACTAGAAGAGTTTGTGTGTCATGTTAGTTGGTGGCTGTTCGAATCGACTTTGATTATAACGGTTCTCGGGTTCCGGTGCCTGAAGTTCATATAATAGTGTACCCATTTCGTTTCCTTAAGGATGGCTTACGCAATCAAAGCACTGTTTTATTCTGTATGTTATGCAGAAACAATATTTTGATTTCTTTTAAAAATCGAAGAGAAAAATTTTTGAATAGAATACCACAATATTATATACATGAGAAAGGCATCATTACACCACTAGGTGGATTAAAACAGGTTTTTTAATATGTGTTGAACTTTTGATAATTTTTCGGATTTTCAATATTTAAAAATATCTTTGAAAAGGCATAAAAAATTGCATCGAGTTCAACTTAGATTTTTTCTTATATTGCTAATATTCAAAAAGTAAACAAAACAAAAATTACAACAATTTAAAAATAGAAAACAATTTTTTTTGCGAAAAAAAATATTTTTGTTCGAAATTGGTACTAACCCCTTAACAAAAATTAAGGTGCCACTGTTAAAAGAATCGTAATATAATCATGTAAAACTTCTTCGAAGACACGTTAGCTCCTAAAAATCAGAGAAAGTCAGTACAGACTTTTGACCGTCTGTTTCCAGTTTTGGACCACTGTGTGTTGGTTAAAATTTTTAACAAGTGTTTTTCATTAGATTACTTCCAAAAAAGATGGAAAAACGCTAAAGTAATTCCCATCCTTAAACCTGATAAAAACCCAGAAGAAACATCATGTTATCGACCAATTAGTTTACTTTCTTCTATCAGTAAACTTTTTGAAAAAAATATCTTTTTGAGAATGATGTCTCATATAAATGAGAATTCAATTTTTTTACCAGAGGAGTTTGGATTTCGTCATGAACATTCAACTACTCATCAACTTGTCAGAGTAATGAACATGATAAAAACAAATAAATCTTCTGAGTTATCCACTGGAGTTACTCTTCTAGACATAGAAAAAAGCATTCGACAGTGTTTGGCACAAAGGTTTAATAGCAAAAATGTCTGATTTCCAGTTTCCTATTTATTTGATCAAAATGATTCAAAATTATTTAACTGATCGTACTCTTCAGGTTAGCTATCAGAATTGTAAATCTGAATTGCTACCCGTACGAGCCGGTGTTCCGCAGGGTTCGAGCGTAGCTCCAATCCTGTATAATATTTTCACTTCTGATCTTCCAAATCTACCCGTTGGTTGTCAGAAATCGCTATTCTGTGACGACACAAGTCTGTTAGCCACAGGTAGAAATCTAAGAGTGATCTGCAGTCGCCTACAAAGAAGTTTAAATATTTTCAGTGATTATCTGTCAAAATGGAAAATTGAACCAAATGCAGCACAAACGCAATTAATTATCTTTCCTCATAAGCCAAGAGCTTCTTTTCTTAAACCAAACAATAATCACATTCTCAAATTGAATGACTTGGAATTGACATGGTCTGATCAAGCTAAATACTTAGGTTTAACGTATGACAAAAAACTCACTTTCAATGATCACATTGAAGGAATCCAGGCAAAGTGTAACAAATATATTAAATGTTTATATCCTCTTATAAACAGAAATTCTAATTCTAATTAATTCTGCACCCAGATAATCAGCTTTCTCAATATAAACAGCACCAAAAAACGAATCCTAATAAAAATGCCATCAGATTACTAAATCTGAGAAGAATCCCCCAACACAAAAACTTTGCTAATAAGCTGCGTTCCTAACAGTTTAGCATCACTTCGTCGCGGACCTCACAAAAAGGAACTCTTGTCATTAGTCAGCTTCTTTTGCCCTTCGGTTTTCATCGACACCCGACTACGGAGTAAAAAAAAAAACACAACCAGTGCATCCTATAGTCATGGTCAAACAGGACTAAATTCAATTTTTCCCTATCAACACCCGCCCCTCGTCCTCGTCCCGACGGCCGCTAATGATGAGAATAATTATGGGCGGTTTATTTACTGGCCGCTGGTGCAGAGAGGGCGGCAAACCCATCAGTGCCAAAACTAGGAGAAAGGCGTCGGCAAAATGAAACATTTTTAGATGCCCGTTTCCGAGCCGCGTTATGCTTTATTCTGTGGGTGCTTTTCGGTACGGGGTCTTACCGTTGCTGGTACGAAGCCGAAGCCGCGAAACAAAACTTTTCCCACTTCGCTAGGCTAGGCGCTGGCTGTAGGGTTCCAAAGTCCAAAGGACGGCGCGTTGGAAACGGCAGATGGACCGACTAAGGGATGTGCAGTGGGCAACCGTGGGGAGGGAAGAAAAGTTACGATTTCACAATTACTGCTTGGCTCGGCACCACACCGCCGGGACCGGGAATTTCGGGTAGCAGAAGGAAAACAATCTGTCTGAAACATTTGCTCATTAAAAATTTCCACTTTCGCTGAGCACAGGAACAGCTGCGAAGTGTCTGTTGGGAGTGCCGCGTTTTCTCCGCGGCGGGATTGTTGTCTTACGCGGGCGTGGGTAGCGAAGTAAATCGGTTTGTATTTACGGTTGCATTTATCGAGATACGAAGGAAGAAAGGGGCTATTCGCCGGATAATGGTTTCGAGAGAATTGTGTCTTCAAGTTTCGTGGTTCCCGGTAACAATGGGAACCCGCAGTCTGAGTCTGTCACAAAAAATCGGTTTTTTTAATGAGACTGATCTGAGCGGAGGAAGAGATTTGACATTTCTGGTTTTATTTGTACTGCTGTCCGGATTGTATTTTGCACAATCAATTTGAAAGAATGTTGATTCAATCAATTTAAGAACACGACATAACTCACCAAAATGAACCCCTCAATTTCCCATTAACAAGCTTTGCAACGTACTTTTGCAAGCGACAGATCAATGGCAATCGGCTCTTCCTCAAACAACTCCGGATTCCTCCCATCGTGATGTAACTAAAGCGTGGGATAGCATTAAAATTGGTTCAGTATAGCATAACTACATCAATTTAATTTGATTCCAAACGATAGGAAAAGGGTGAACTCGATTTCAGCTATGAATGCGTTTGTTGGGATCGATTTGCTGGCTGGCTGGCGTGTGTGTGTGTTAGTGCGTTGTCAACAGGATAAATAAGCTGATATCGTTCGTCTACAATTGAAATTATTGGGAACGGTTGTCGATGGAACGCGTCGTTATCGTTTGTTCGAATAAATTGCAATGTTTGAATGATCGGAAAAGCTTCTCTTTTTTTGCAATCAGTTCATATTACACCACATCCAGGCAAATTTGCAATGACACGGGATTTTTATTTGCTGTTGAATTGACCAATGCTTTAAACGAATGGTAATAGTTTAGAGAGTTATGGTTTATTACAGTAGGCAGATTTTAATTACAATTGCAGACAGTTTATGAAATTAATTAATGTGAAATCTTTTATATAATATACTCTGGATAGCACTAGTTCTAGGTGGATTTACATTTCAAAATATGTGAGAGATATTTGGAATTTCGAAATAATTAAAATAAAATTGAATTGCATTTAGACGCAGTTTTAGAGAACTCATGGCTCTGAATTAAAAACAGAATTTTCATATCGACATAATTCCCTACTGGGCTTAATAATCGAACCTGCAAAACGAATGGGATTTCATTTGAATTCGAAGGTCGATTTTTCTGCCCTTTTTGAATTAAAGCTTGCATCATTTAGAATTGGAACAAACTTTTGCTCATATTGTGGCGCTCCTGGTAGACGGATTTGGAAGCTCTTGGCGCCCACGTGTCGGGAATTTTGTCAGCTTCACGTATGATTTTTGACATTCCGAAAATCGACTGTACTTTGTAAACAATCAACATGGAAGCCGAAAGAAGGAAAAAAAATTGTGCACAGTTATTTGGAAAATCCATTGTGGTCTGCATCTAGGCTAGCTAAACAGCTAAAATTGCCCAGAAATATCGTATGGCGCCTTATCAAACGGTATAAGAAAACATTGACAACGATTCGGAAGCCTCAGGCCAATCGTCGGAGTGGAACTGTCGACCGGAAACTGCGTGGTAAGATTTTGAAGACGATTAAAAGGAATCCTAATCTGTCGGACCGTGATTTGGCCAGAAAATTCGATGCTGCCTATAGTACCGTGAGGAGAACTCGACTCCGGGAAGGAATCAAGTCGTATCGAGCTAGCAAACAACCAAATTGGACCATAAAACAGAATAGGTCAAAATTCGTGTTCGGAAACTATATGACCTGGTGCTGACCAAGTTCGACGGGTGTCTTCTGATTGACGACGAAACCAATGTCAACGCTGACTTCGGACAAATCCCAGGTCAAAAATTTTACTTGGCAACGGCTCGGGGGGATGTTCCAGCCAAATTTAAATTTAATTTTGCCGACAAATTTGCAAGAAAATTTATGATTTGGCCGGGCATTTCCAGCTGCGGCAAAAAAACGAAAGTTTTCGTTACAAATAAGACAATGACATCGGAACTATACCAAAAAGAGTGTCTCCAAAAACGAATTTTGCCGTTCATTCGATCCCACGACCATCCTGTAATGTTTTGGCCAGATTTGGCAAGCTGTCATTACAGCAAAGCCGTTTAAGAATGGTATGCAGAGAAAGTGGTCCAGTTTGTTCCGAAAAACCTTAACCCACTCAACTGCCCTTAGTTCCGCCCTATTGAGAAATACTGGGCAATCATGAAGAGGAGACTCAAGGCAAAGGGAAACGTTGTCAAAGACATCAATCAGATGACGACCTGGTGGAATAAAATAGCTAAAACGATGGACGAAGAAGGTGTGCGCCGCCTACTGAGCCGTGTTACAGGAAAAATTCGAGAATTCCTTCAAAACCGTGACGAATAATTTTATCCGTATTTTGTCTTAAAAGTATGAAGAAAACGCTACATTTGTATAAAAAAAAGATCTTGAATACAATAATAAATAACTGAAATACAGGCAATTGTCTTTGTTCCAATTCTAAATGAAGCAAGCTTTAAGTCAAATTTTGCATGACCAAAACGGACAATGCACAATGGGAAAAAAATTCTATGAAAACCCGCAAAGAATTCTGTAGCTCATGAACTAATTGAGATAGGTCGACAAACTGAAGCGTTTCTTATGCAAAAATGTCCGAGGAATTCAATTGGATGGTTTACAATCGCAATCCTGCTCGTTTTACCCCAAATGTACCGCAGTTTTAGGGGTTTCCTATAACATTCGCTCTGTAACTTGAAAAGAAGTCGAGTGCGGTATTCTGGAATAGCCTACTTTAATGTAAAAAAAGTCTGTAGAACCGAATGGAAGAATCTACACTGGACACACGGAACGTTTTGGTGGCTATTTTACCCCATTTCTCCGTTTCATTATCTTATTATCCAGATATTGTAATCTGGAGAATCAAATAGAAGGATTTAAATTTACCGCATGAATCGTTCTCTAATATCATATGTTTACTTGTTAAAAAAAATTCTGGAGTTTGGAGAATGTAGAGTAAGTAATAACAAAGAAATTGGGCCCATCCGGACCACGGAGTTCAATCACTATCATCATCATCAGAGGTACAATCGCCATCAGTGCAGTCACTTTGTTCGTCGCAACTGAAAGGGATGCTAGGGAGTGTATCGATAAGTAGTTAGCAACATTCAAACAGTTATTACTCTGAAATGGCTTAATTTTTTGCAGCGTGTTTTGCGGTGACATGTTTGTTTACATGTCAATAACAGCTGCGCAATCGATTGGTTTCGGTACGGTTTATCGTTTCAATGAAATTGCAAAACGGGTGAAAGTGCACCACACCAGTGTCAAAAATATTATCGAGAAGTTCGGTAAGACCATTTTCATGAGGGATTTGCCCCGATCCGGTAGGGAAACGGGTCCCAGTCAGCCCGGCCGGGACTTAAAAATGGGTGAGTACATCAGGAAAAACACATCGGCGACGACGCGGGATTTGGCCAAGCAGTTCAACACCAGCATTGGGATGATTCAACGGATCAAAGTTCGGAACTCCCTGAAAACGTACAAGAAACAGAAGGTGTCGAAAAAGTCCAAGGCTGATTTTCTAATTTGGCTGATTCGATGATGTATTACTGGGCATTGATTCAGGAACATACACTCGAACACTTTTGGATGGATTTGCTTGTAAACTATTTTGAAATTCATACGATCCATATCCGTAATTGGGCAGATTTGAGTCAATGATCCTGTTGTCTTCTGGCTAGATCTTGCTTTTTGCCACTACTCGAAATCAACGGTAGAATGGTATACTACCAAAAATGTCACTTTCGTCCCAAAAGACATGAATCCACCAAATTGCCCACAACTTCGACCAATTGAGGAATTTCGGGCATTAACGAAGGCACATCTTAGGAAACATGTCTCGGCAGCCGAAACAATGCAACAGTTCGAAAAAGATTGGAAAAAAGTGTCAAAACTTGTCGCCAAGAAGTATGTACGGAATTTAATGAGGAACGTTCGCAAGAAGGTGCGCCAGCTAGTCTACAATGGCTAAGTAGCAAATGTTGAGGATAATATTCTGTTGTTGTAGTCTAATATTATCAGTATATCGAATAAAATTTGAATATCTAACACTTGTGAATTACTATTACTAACTTTCTGGGACAGTCTTTATATCGGCCTGAAAAATTAAGAATGATAATCCGAAAGGAAGTTATCAACTTCAAAATCATATTATTTTTGTAGTCTTTACTTTTGATCTTCTGATCGCTATTTTGATCTTTTGATCCACTATGTTCATCGTTGGCTCCGTTCGCAGTGCGGCTTTTGCTTCAATCAAATGCGGAAAATTCCTCAAAGTATAAACGCAAAAGATAGAACACAATGATAGTGTTATAATCCGCAATTACGTTCAAATGATTTAGTTCCTAACCATTTTCAGTGTCTCCACGTAGAATCAATAGAAGAGTTAATTCGATTTCCTCGTATACATTAGTTCGATTTTCAGTCAGAATAAGTGTCGTCACTAGTACATACAACGTCGAACGTCATGGGTGCCACGACTCGGTGCGGAAGGTTAGCGCTGTAGGGAAGGGCACACAAGCAAGTGGAAGATTTACTTTGTGCGCCGTTCGCCAAACGAGAGGCAACCGATTTGTCGGAATTTTGCTCATGAAAATGATTGTCAACTGTGTTGAAAGCTGTTGAAAGAAATGGTAACCTTTGGTTCTTTGCAGTATCCAAAGCATTTTACAAATAACTAATGAGATTTTAGTTGAAATGTATGACTTACTAGCTGACCCGTCGAACTTCGTCTCGCCCAAAAATTTGTTCGAATTTATGTTTTCGGACATCAAGATTATAAAACGACTAAGTGGTTAACGTTTCTCTCCATTATTTTTCTGAAAACTTAACCTACAATCAACGGAATTTGACACACATTTGCTTTAGCCTGAAAAGAAATATCACAAAAAATTAATCTGAAAATGTGAAATACTTCTGTTAAGCAAAAATCGAGCAAATGCACAGATTCTCATCTCTAATTAAAGAGTTTCTGTTCATTTGGTAGATTAGAATATATTTACAATTTGTATTTAGCGCAAGTAACCATACGTTCGTAAAAAAGATTTGGCTTAAGTAGCATACAAAGCATTCTGAGGAGTCTGTTTTTAAAGAATTGCTCATCCACTCGACGCAACAAAACAAACTTTGAAGCAGTTCCTAATACAGTTTTTAAACAACGAGAAAGTATCTTCAGAACTTTTTCTGTACGTTCAAGTTGCCAAAAAGTGACACGCGTATTTTAGAGCTCTAACAAAGTGAATATATTTCAGGTACTGCGGAACTTTTGGTTGCTTTGAGAGACGACGCTTAAATTTTAATTTGGTATTGATCTTACCAATTTAAAAAAAAAGAACATGAAATATAAAATTGCAGTTTCAATACATTATTGTAATCATCTTGAACATTGATCTAATTGTCCCTTATTATGTGCGCTTAGTGTAATCTAATTCATTCGAAAGCAAAATGCAAGAAAAATCTGTTAATTTGACCTTAGCGCTTCTACAGCACAATCTTTTCATTGATTTATTCAAATAATTTCTGATTTGTTAAACTCACGCTTACAATGGCCAATATTATTCATCTGACTTCATCGCACACAATCCATTAACTGGTAAACGATATCAGAACTTTTTCTTTTGTCTACAGTGATCATACAGTCATACGCATTCTGCCATTAATTCATTAATGTCGTATTCGCTTCATTCTAAACCGAGTCTCCACCCCAACTTTTGTCAAACCGTTTGTTTAAAGTCAGCTTCAAACCTAGTTTCAACGTTGTTGAACTGAAAATCGAGTCAGTTTCGGACCTGGTTTTTATATCAGGTTTGCTCAAACCCCCGTTGCTAAGTGCGGACCCAACACAGTTTCGTGAAAAGTGTCTGTTTGATGAAACTACACAGGATCAGTTAGAACAGTCATATGCATTCCACCAAGTCATTTTGCGAACAATGATTTTGATACCCAATGGAATGACGAACCACATGAATCAAATATGCATCTGAAAACTTCACACAAAACAACTCGTTGCGCGCCAAAAGATTCTTCCAACGATTTAGTATTCCTTTCTTCGACGGCCAAACACTTATGCAACTCGTTATGCGCCAAACATCAATCGTAGATCTAGCAAGCATAGACGACTTTTTTAACGGAAAATTCCATTGTCCATATAAAATAATTTTATTGATTTTTCCCACTTTTCTGGCAAGTTTTCCTAATTTTTTTGATGTACGAACCCGGTGGGGGTAAAAACTGATCAAACAAAAAAAGAATCATGTATTTCCGTCCATCCGTTCTTACGTGATGCGATTACAAAGAATGATCTCTGCATTTTTATATATATATATATAGATTAGTAGAACAATGAGCCAAAACAAATGTGCATTTTATAAAGTGATCTGTCACTTGTCGATAGGAAGCCTTACGTCAAACTCGCGGTCTCTAACATTACCTACAACAAGTTTCATAAAGAATTATTTATATTATTTCATGTTTTTGCCTTTCTCATATAGAAAGGTTATGCAATCACTTGAAAAACCGACTAGTGAAAATTGGCCCGGAGGGCCAAGTGTCATATACCATTCGACTCAGTTCATCGAGCTGAGCAATGTCTGTGTGTATGTATGTGTGTGTGTATGTGTCAAATAATCTCACTAGGTTTTCTCGGAGATGGCTGAACCGATTTTGACAAACTTATATTCAAATGAAAGGTCTCGTGGTTCCATACGGAATTCCTGAATTTCATCCGGATCCAAATTCCGGTTCCGGAGTTATAGGGTAAAATATGTTCAATATTGTACACCGTCACTTAAACCGGCGAAACAAAACACGTAAAAAATTTTCTAAACTGGTCTCAAAACTACACAAATCGATAGTCATTATCAGTAGGCAACTAACCAAATCGATTCCGGCTACCCTGGTTCCCGGTATCCGGTTCCGGAAGTACCGGAAATAGTGGTCATATATACCAAAATGGATCTCACTCACTTTTCTCAGCGATGGTTTGACCGATTTCCACAAACTTAGATTCAAATGATAGGTCTTCGGTCCCATACGGAATTCCTGAAGTTCATCCGGATCCGACTTCCGGTTCCGGAATTATAGGGTAAAGCGTTTTTAATATTGTACACCGTCACTTAAACCGGCGGAACAAAAACCGTAAAAAATGTTATAAACTGGACTCTAAATCGTTATTCCCAATCTTAGGGTCAATTGAAAGGTCTTATGGTTCTACCAAAAATTACTGCATATTTTCGGATGCAACAAACATTTAAATCGTAAATAATAGAGTTTGTATGTCATGTTAGTTGGTGGCCGTACGAACCGACTTTGAATATGCCGGTTCTCGGGTTCCGGTGCCGGAAGTGCATATAATAGTGAACCCCACTTCGTTTTCTTAAGGATGACCTACGCAATCAAAGCATTGTTTAATTCTGTATGTTATACTAGTTAATGCACAAACAATATCTTGGTTTCTTTCGAAAATCAAAGAAAATTTTTTTGAATAGAATACCACAATATTATACATGAGAAAGGCAGCATTACACCAATAGGTGGATTAAAACAGGTTTTTGTTTGTGTGTTAGAATATACTCATCTATAAATAATAACGAAAAAATTGTGTGTTGCTAATGTTCTCTGGTATGCGTGGGCCTACCTTCAAATGACTTTTTTTGTTCGAAAGGGGACGTTTATGCGGAGGTCTTAGGCTATAGTACATAAGGAAAATCCTTGGGGAAAGTAGAGAAAAACTAGAAAATTGGTTCGTTCAGAATTGGAAATTTTCCATTCAATGCATGCTAGATCTCCAATGATTGTTTGGCGCTTATCGAGTTATGCAATGCTGCTGCCCGCTGGAGAGCAAAATATGAATACTAGATTATTAACAAACCCGTTTGGCGCCAAACGAGCTGATTTGTGCAAAAATTTCACTGAGCCTACTTGATTCACAAGTTTCTTTATTTCGAATCACATGTTCAACTAAGTGAGAGCGCCAAATGAACAGCACACAGGTTTCCATTTTCCGATTTGGGTTCAATACCGTGAAGTCAAATTATAAAACGACTATAAGAAAAGAAAGTGATTAATATTTTTTCATATTTCGTTGTTTTCCTAAAATTCCAGAAATGTAAATTGATTCTTCTTGACAGATATAATTATTGCTTTCACAATGCACTGAGACAACAGGATCAGCACACCTCTGCTGCCACTTCAAATTAAGACCTTTAACTCAATCACCAAAACTGTTCGGATCTCTACTTTTTGAAACGATTCCATTCGAATTAGAAGGATGTTTTCTGTTTTTTTCGGCTTGAATTTTTCATAAGCATTTCTCGTGCTATACCTTTGAAGGATTTTTTGAACGGGATTTTGTGTAAATTTTTCTCGAAACGACCTCCAAATTTCGTCAATTACTTCAAATTGCAAGTTCGGTTATTTATTTGAGTCCAAACGTCTTCATTTGGCCCAAACGCGATTCGAATTATATCAACCCAGAGTATTCGGAAATTTCAAATTATTTGCATTTGAGTAACTATGAACAGTTTCGTCCAATTTACTCAAACCATCCCGTTTGCCTTCTGTTTTTAAATTTCATCGAATGAACCGAGATTTGGGAACTCATTGACATGTTTTACCTATTCGAATGATTCACTCTATTGTATGTATGTGTATGTATGTATGTATGTGTGAAGCCACCATCAGTTCAAGGCATTACCAGTGGATGCAGGTAGACTTACAGTAGATCCGAATTTGATTATCAGATAACTTTCATATTACTGCTGTTAAGAAGGCCAAAATGGGCTTTGAGGACCCGGCGCCTTCCAGCAATAACATCCGGCCATATAATAAAAGAATTCGCGGTACCAGCTTAAACCTGCCTGATGGTTTGTTTGTTAGAAGGGTGCGTCTTACTCATTTCAGACCTTCTGGGGAAAACACACAGCTTTCCCCTGTGAATCGGGTTGACATTTCACTCCTTCATCCAGTCATTCACTTGTAAGATACCCTGATGCACTCCCATCCCTCTTCCCTTACAATGTACTTGAGCATAGTATTATATAATGTAACACAATACACTTTAATATAATTTCCGGCAGTATAATACAATAAAACATAATATAGTATAAAACGATGCAAAATCGTATGGTACAATGTATTATAGTCTACTATAATATTTTATGATGAATATAATAGTATCATAATGTTATGTGACATAATATAGTAAAATATACCATAATATATTATAATATAGTTTGGTCACTATACGACACTGAATATAATAAAATATTATTATGCATCAAATATAAAAATGTAATACATCACAATGCAATATAATACACTTATAATTGTGTATTAAAAAAAATGCATTACAATACTATATAAAACAATACCAAACATTGTACCATAATATAGTATAATATAATACAATGTAATATAATATAATACCACAAAATATGACGTAATATAATATGATACAATTTAATAATATATGTGTAAAGTGAAATGTGTAGTATGGAAATGAAAATGTAGCTGATAATGATAAAGATTATAATGGTAACGATAGTAATAATAATAATAATAATAATAATAATAATACTTAAATACTACAAAATTATATAATAGAACATAATATAGTATAATATATTTTAATTTAATATAATATAATACAATGTCATACAATATAATATATTATAAATCAATATATAAAATAACAGTTAATGTAGAGTGTCAGTTATGCTCTTCTATCTTCGCAATACTGCAGGAAGTAGAATATTTCTCTTCTAATAACAATAATAATATCCACATCTATAAAAATAATATATGTTATTATTATTGATGACGAATTAATAATAGTAACAATAAATATAATAATTAAAATAATAATAAAAAACAACATAATATAGTACAATGAATTATATAATAAATAATAGAATGAATAAAATGATATGTTGCGATATGCTATGATATTATATTACTTGAATTTATATGTCATTTCTCATCCTATCATTCTGCCATCAACGCATTCCATCGACCAATTGTCACCACAGATACACGTGTAGGCATGAAACAGGAACCAGTGAGGACCAAGCTCACCTTGTGACGACCTTGATATTTAGTTAAAATTTACTTTAAAAATGATAACTTATAAGGAAAACAAATTCATATTTTGCGCAGAGGTACGTAGTACTACTCATAATAAAGCCTATAATATAATATAATATAATATAATACAACATAATGAATACAATATAACATAATATAATAGAATACAATATAATATAATAAAATATAATATAATATAATACAATACAATATAATATGTGAAATAATATGCTATGATATAGTATAACAGTTAATGTCGCAGTGTAAGTTACGCTCTAATAATAATAATAATAATAATAATACATGATGTAATAAACAACAGAATTATATGTTGTAATATACTATGATAAACACTGCACTTTAGGATGGGCTTCAACCTACAAGCCATTTCGCACCCTCTCATTCTGCTACTAACGGAGAAGGCGATAGCACCCAGTCGACGCCGTTCTATTGACCAAATGTCATCATAGACGCTCGGGGAGGCATGAGATAGGGACTTGTGAGGACTTAGTTATCTCACCATTTGACGACCTATTCGAATGATTCACTCTATTGCTCATAAACCGTCAAACTGATTTTGGTTGTATTTTGCTTGAATCATTTGGGACTTTTAAGAGCAGGAAAAAACTGCTTTAAAGTGCGAAGTTCACGTGTGTACCTGAATTGGGGAAAAATGTTGAGATCGAATCAAAAACAATTGTCAGATGATTCATTTTTACAGAACACTCTACCATTCTACTTCACTAATCTCGAGCAATCATGAGGGTCGTTCGATTATTCTAATTAAAGAGTATTCGAAATAATTTCCATCCCAAGATAATTTTTGAGCTGTGAGAAATTCACAGGGACAGTTACGGGTACAGAAATAAAAGGAACAAGTACAGAAGCTAAGTTCAGGAAAAAATAAAGAAGGTGCAGGAACAAGTGCAGAAAGTACAAAACCAAGTACAGAAATGAGGGAAACAAGTATAGGAAGTACTAGCACAATTGAGTGCAGAAAAAGGTACAGAAGTTACAGGACCAAATACAGAAAATACTGGAGCAGGTACAGAAAGTACAGGAATAAATTTTGAATCAAACACAGAAAGTACAGGAACAAACACACAAATTACAGAAACAAGCACACAAAGTACAAAATAAAGTGCAAACAATCGAGGAACAAGTCCAGAAAAAAAATTAAAAGTTTAAAAGTTAATCGCAAATGTTGTCGAGACAACAATTTTAAATGGCAAATTAGAAGAAGAGAAAGTTTTCATTCCATGCATTCCAATGATGCCTACTGCTATGCCATTTCAATTTGAACGTCATTTTCTCATCCGTTTAATCCATTCCGAGTCTGCAGCGTGAATTAAGAGTTTTTTTTCGGATGGTAAATTGTACGCTGCCTGTTTGCGTTTCGGCAAACCATCGGTTTTATATATTTTATCCTGTTATCCGCAATATAAAAAGGTTGGGGCCACTATCATAGAGCATTATAATGATATTTTTCTTCAATAATCATTAAAATTGATATGTAGTTTTGATTTTCTACACCTAATCTAATATTATTGCGCAACGAAGTGTGCAGAGGTCCGCTAGTGTTGTGTATAAAAGTCGTGCTTTACTGATTATAGTTCTGAAAGCAAAACTAATAGAAGCGACTATCGACATTCGGAAATGTGATAGAAGCGTATCAGTTTGATTCGTACTCGCGTCATCCAGTTATGTCTCTAACATTACCCATCCACTTTTTGTTATACACTCACACACTTTGAATAAATTCTGACCATGTCATCTTAGAGCTAGTCCAGAGTGAGTCATTGCAAATTGCGTCGAACGAAATCCTTCACGGGCAAAGTAATTGATTCTAGCGATTGGGAATAATTGGACACATACCATTTAAGCCAACGAGAAAATAAACATGGCGACAAAAGGACGTTTCACTCAATTAACACCTCTCTCAATTGAAAGAAAAAAACAGCAATCACCAAAACGAAACGGCGTCCTGGCTGTTGGTTGGCGGACTTGGTAGACGCCACAATTTTGTCGATTGGAGTAAACACCGGGATGCAATTCTGTTGGTGCCACTCGCCAGAAGTTATGCTTTAATTACCTTATTACTGGATGTTGCCCGCTGCCCGTCGTTGCGTTTTTGGCCGGAACAATCGTGAATCGTGTGATTTATTGTGTGCCGGTAATTACGATTTGTGGGACCAAATTTTCTGCTCTTTTACTTCGAAGGACGCGTAATCGGTTGGTTAATTTTTGCCCGGTTTCATTTCTTTTTTCGCTTTCGTTTCCGTGCCCGTGTCCATGGGTAAAATTATGAATATTGATTCTGAAAATCAGCGGCCTTCCATGATCGGATAAAGAACGCAACTACGAACAAGGGGTTCTTCATCAGAATTTGTTTTTTTTCTTTATTAGTTTTCAACATGTCATTAATCTCTACACAGTTATTGTTTGATTAAATTTCATTGTTTGTGTTTTCATACATAATTTTAGCCTAAAATTTCTCATTTAGAATTTTTTCTTTCGTTCCGCAACGTTTGGTATGATCTGCTCTTTCTTCAAAACTCTAGTGAGATAACTTCGTTTCGTCCAATTTGTTGTCTAACCCTGGGTGAATCTGTCGACTGATGATATACTGGCCATACTCTGCTTAGAAAAATATACGAAAATGTGTGTTGGTTGCCGTTCTTGTTTTTACTTCTTACTTTCTTTTGGGACAGTTTGGTTGTGCACCGTGAGTTTTGTTTTTTGCCCTTTCTAGTTGTTTATAATATTTTTTTCGGTTTTGGTTTTATATTCAAATTGTCCCAGTCGGGCTGGTATCCAATGAAGTTAGCTTATGATATGCAAACACTTTTTGCCGATTAAATTTTTCTCGTTCTGGTTTCGTTTTAGTGAAACAACTATTGGTTTGATTGTTGGCTTGATTTTTCACTTCTTACGGTCGGTTGCTCCGTGCCGTGAGATACATCGAATTGGTATGTATTTTGTTCGTTTTGTTCTTTTTTTATCTTGTGTGTGAATGTTTATCCTACTAGTAAGTCTGTGTACAAAGTGTGCTAGTTCGGTTTGTTTTGGTTTTGTTTGTTCGTTTTGTTGATTTGTTGTTTCGTTTATCTTACACCGTTCTCGTGGTGGGCCCTTGATTGGTTTTGGGGGAACTGCTAGCCGACGGGAAGGCTCCGTTTGCGTCACGTCCGTGGACCCGAATAGCGACAGTAGGATCTCCCGAGAATGTCTTCCGGTGGGATCGATTGATCGATTGGTAGCATGCCCTGTGCTTCCAGCTGGTCCCGTACCTGGTGGGGAAAAAAAGAGAAAATAAAAATTAAATTAATAAGACAACGCATTCATACACGGGCCAATCCACCGATTGCCAACACACTTTTGTATCATTTGTTCAATTTTTCGCCTTAATTCATTCCAAATTTAATATGTTCATTCGATTACTTGTTCTTTCCTACTTAAGAATCAATTTTGAAAAATATGGGAATCTTTCTGCATAAACTGTTGTTGGAATAAATATAAAAAAAAACGCTTCAACTGATTGTGAAAATCTTTTGAAAATCGTTAAGTGTGTGGAAATAATTCACTGAGAGGCAAATTTAAAACTATTTTCTCTTTTATCCGTTTTGTTTTTGTGCACAAAACCACTATCTTTTTGGTAGGTTCGTTCAAACGAACGTTCCTCGACTCGTTCAAATTGGACTGCTAGTGCAAACTCAGCAGCTTCCTTTGAACCCCTCACCAGATGATTAGATTTAAGCAAATTGACGCGGTTTGGTTTTATCGTTATCTAAATATACCTAAGTTAGGTAAATTTCTCATCTTCTGTAGGGATCAAGTTTTAGTTTAAGCGCATAGATTGTTTGCGGAAAAGAAAATTTACAATTTGATTCTTTCAAAATATTTGATTCTATTTTGACTCTTTTTCAAACTTTTTTATATGTTATGAAGGGCTTTAGATAATTGGCATTTTTTGTGCAATGGACACATAACCGTTTTCACTATTCTTTACATTTCGTCTTCGACTAATCAGTGCAGAACAGTTCAAATTGAACTGCTCAGTGCAAACTTAAACAATTCAACATATCGCTAAGCAGATGTAGTTAACGCTATTTGCAAAACAACGGAAATAGCGTTAATTTCACGTTAAACCTTCCGAAAACTTCGAATCTGCTAAACTACTCAAAACAACTTGAAAAACTGATCCAAAAACTGCTAGAAAAATTCTCGAAAACAGCTCGAATGATCCTACTCAAAACTGCTCGAAAACGGCTTCAAAAACTGCTCGAAAACTGCTTCAAAATCTGCTCGAAAAATACTACTCAAACCGGCTCCAAGTATGGCTCGAAAACTGCTTCAAAATCTGCAAGAAAAAACTGCTCAAAAACTGATCGAAAACTGTTCGGAAAATGTTCCGAAAACTGCTTTAAAATCTGTACGAAAAACCTACTCGAAAACTGTTAAAAAATTTCTAGAAAGAAGCTCTTAAAACTGCTCGAAAAACTAATCGAAAAATACTTTTCCAAACTTCTTGAAAAATACTCGAAAACTGATTGAAAACTGTTTGAGAATATTTTGAAAACTTTTCGAAAAATATTCTCAAAAACTACTCGAAAAACTACTTGAGTAATACTACTCAAAACTCTTCGAAAAACTGCTCGAAAACTACTCCAAAATCTGCTAGAAAAATGCTCGGAAACTGTTCAAAAACTGTTTGAGAAATGTTCGCTATACGAAACTGCTTCAAAATCTGTTTGAAAACACGAAAACTGAAAAAATACTTCAAAAACTACTCGAAAACTGCTTCAAAACCTATTCGAGAAACGTGATAGAAACTGTTCGAAAAACTGCTCTAAAAATACTTCAAAAACTGCTTGAAAACTGTTTCAAAATCTGTTAAAAAATGCTCAAAAAACTTCTTCAAAAACTGCTCGAAAACTGCTTTAAAATCTGTAAGAAAACGATTGCTTTAAAAATGCTATAGAAACTGTTAGAATACTGCTTAAAAATCTGATCTTATAAACGGCTCGAAAAACTGTTCGAAAACTGTTTAAACACTGCTCGAAAGATATTTCTTAAAACTGCTCGAAAAACTGCTCGAAAACTACTTTCAAAACTTTTCAAAAACTGTTTCAAAATCTGTTCGAAAAAATACTACAAACTGTTTGAAAAATTGTTAGCAATTACTTAAAACAGCTCGAAAGATGCTCAAAAACTACTAGACAATGCTTAAAAACTGTTCGAAGAATAATACTCAAAACTGCTTCAAAAACTGCTCGAAAAATGATTTGAAACTGTTCGAAAAATACTACTCAAAACTGCTTGAAAAACTGTTCGAAAACTACTTCAAAATCTGCTCGAAAGAACTGCATGAAAAACTGTTCGAAAATTTCTTGAAATCTGTTCGAGAAAACTGCTTGAAGAACTGCTCGAAAAATGTTCTAAAAAGTGCCCGTAAAATATTACTCTAAACCGCTTCAGAATCTGCTCGAAGAAACTGTACGAAAGACTGTTCGAAAGCTGTTCGAAAGCTGTTCGAAAGCTGCTCGAAAATGATCTGAAACTGTTCGAAAAATACTACTCAAAACTGCAAGAAAAACTGCTCGAAAGCTACTAGAAAAACTGCTTGAAAGAACTGCATGAAAAAATGTTTGAAAACTTCGAAATCTGCTCGAAAAATACTACTCAAAACAGATCGAAAAGTGCCCCAAAAACTGCTCAAACACTGTTTTAAATCTGCTTGAAAACTTCTTGAAATCTGTTCTAGAAAACTGCTCGAAAAATGCTCTAAAAACTGCTCGAAAAATGCTCTAAAAACTGCTCGAAAAATTATACTCAAAACTGCTTCACAATCTGCTCGAAAAAACTGTTCGGAAGACTGCTCGTAAACTGTTCGAAAGCTGATCGAAAAATGATCTAAAACTGTTCGTAAAGTACAACTCAAAACTGATAGAAAAACTGCTCAAAAACTACTTCAAAATCTGCTCGAAAGGATTACATTAAAAATTGTTCGAAAATCTCTTGAAATCTGTTCGAGAAAATGCTCGAAAAATTGTCTAAAAACTGCTCAAAAAACTCCTCGAAAAATGCTCGAAATACGCTCTAAAAATTGCTCGAAAAAGGCTCTAAAAACTGCTCGAAAAATACTACTCAAAACTGCTTCAGAATCTGCTCGAAAGACTGCTCGAAAACTGTTCGAAAGCTGCTCGAAATTGATTTTAAGCTGTTCGTAAAATACTACTGAAAACTGCTAGAAAAATTGCTTGAAAACTACTTTAAAATATGCTCGAAAAAACTGCATGAAAAAATGTTCGAAAACTTCGAAAGCTGCTCAAAAAATACTACTCAAAACAGCTCAAACACTGCTCCAAAAACTGCTCGAACACTGCTTCAAATCTGCTCGAAATCTTCTTGAAATCTGTTCGAGAAAACTGCTCGACAAACAGCTAGAAAAATGCTCGAAAAATGCTCTAAAACTGCTCGAAAAATACTACTCAAAACATTTTCAAAATCTGCTCGAAAAAACTGTTCGATAGACTGCTCGAAAACTTTTCAAAAGCTGCTCGAAAAATGATCTAAAACTGTTCGAAATATAGTGCTCAAAAATGCTAGAAAAACTGCTCGGGAACTGATTTAAAAACTGCTCGAAAGAACTGCATAAAAAGCTGTTCGAAATCTTCGAAAGCTGCTCGAAATATGCTTTTCAAAACAGCTCGAAAACTGCTCCATAAACTGCTCGAAGACTGATTAAAATCTGCTCGTAAGCTTCTTGAAATCTGTTCGACAAACTGCTTGACAAACTGCTCGAAAAATGCTCTAAAAACTGCTCGAAAAATACTACTCAAAACAGCTTCAGAATCTGCTCGAAAAAAATGTTCGAAAGACTGCTCGAAAAATGATCTAAAACTGTTTGAAAAATACTATTTAAATCTGCTTCAGAATCTGCTAAAAAAACTGCTCGAAAACTGTTCGAAAGCTGCTCGAAATTGATCTAAAACTGTTCGAAAAATACTACTGAAAACTGTTAAAAAATTGCTTGAAAACTGATTCAAAATATGTTCGAAAAAACTGCACGAAAAAATGTTCGAAAACTTCGAAAGCTGCTCGAAAAATACTACTCAAAACAGCTCAAACACTGCTCCAAAAACTGCTCGAACACTGATTAAAATCTGCTCGAAAACTTCTTGAAATTTGTTCGAGAAAACTGCTTGACAAACTGCTCGAAAAAGTGCTCGAAAAATACTACTCAAAACAGCTTTATAATCTGCTCGAAAAAACTGTTTGAAAGACTGCTCGACAATTGTTAGAAAACTGCTCGAAAAATGATCTAAAACTGTTCGAAAAATACTACACAAAACTGCTAGAAAAACTGCTCGAGAACTGCTTCAAAAACTGCTCGAAAGCTGCAGAAACTGCTTGAAGACTGCTTAAAAATCTGATCCACTAAACAGTTCGGAAAACTTCTCTGAAAATACTACTCAAAACAGCTTAAACACTGCTCCACAAACTACTTGAAAACTGCTTGAAAATCTTTTTGGAAAAACTTCTCGAAAAACTGCTACAAACTGTTTGAAAAACTGCTTGAGAAATGCTTCAAAAACTGATCCAAAAACTGCTTGGAAACTGTTTGAAAACTACTACTCAGAACAGCTTGAAAACGATCCCAAAAACTATTCCGAAACTGTTTCAAAATCTACTATTACTCAAAACTGCTCTAAAAACTGTTCCAAAATTGCAATTTGCAATAAATATTTTTTTCTGTTAGTAAACAGATTCTAATTCCCTAGATGGAACCAACCAGCGAAATGTTCACAGGCCATTAAGAAATTTTGGCTGGACTTGCAGGATGACTCGTTGAAAGAGGCATTTCTAAATCCGTTTTCAAGATTGTAACTGATAAGCCTAATTCTAGAGGTGCACTTTCAATAAGATACAAATACGAAGAATATCGATTAACCGGAAGTCGCAATCTTGAATTTCGTAACATTTTTTTTACGACCTGATTATATTTATAAAATCCCGCTTTAATCCCGCTAATTGAAGTTTAGCTCAACTTCAAACATCTTATTTTTATCGAAATCGGAGAAGCAAGAGTACAAAGGTGTGTCAGTGATTCCTGGAATGGCTCATACGTTTAATTAAAACATGTCACTTAACGATATCGAAAACAGCGAAGCTCAACACTGCGGTATCTAAATCAAACTAATTATCCTAATTTTCCCTTGCATTAATTAATCACTGCGTTCACGCTTGATTGGCAACCGTTAACCGCGCACGATCAACGACAAACAAAACACTGGCAAAGTACGAAAAACGTTGCCGAACCAAACGAAATGCGATTTCCAGCTTCAGCCTTCAGCCCTTCTTCCCCAGCTTCCCCCACCGTGTTCGCGCACTCACCTGTTCGACTTGTTTGAAAACTCTAATTAAATTCTTCCCCGCTAGCTTGGCGATATCCTCCTCGGTCCACTTTTCCGACACGAGCAGCTCGGCGAACAAGTACGGATACCGCGAGACGTCCTCCAGTCCCTGGGGCACTCTGCGATGGCGATGGAAGTATTTTATTTATTTTTTTTTTGTCGTTATTTGTTTTGCATCGGCAGCCACAGCAGCAGCAGCAGCAGCAGCATGAAACGAAACAGCATAGGAAATCAAAAGCAAAAGGATTAAAACTTTTCCGGTGGTTTGCACTGACGCGGATGGTTAGTTTCTTAACTAGCTAGCTGTTAATTGGTGTGTATTTCGTTTTTTTTTGCACTGATCCTGCGGAAAGTTGGGCAATTTGTTTACGGGGAAAGTTCGCGAAAAAGTATCCGCCAACTGTCGGCATGGGTTTCCATGGATTTTTCAAATTTCTTCAGTTGGGCGGTGAGTCATGATTTATCTTTTGTTTTTTTTTTTCGTGGAATAAAATAATTAACTTACAGATTCACGCCATCATATCCGGCGCCGATGCCGACGTGGTCCACTCCGGCAACATCCCGGATGTGATTAATGTGCGCTACGGTGCGGTGGTGAGTTGTTTTCGTCGGGTAGCCGGAAATCCGCCGAAAAATGCGTGGTGTCCGGGGGGGGGGGGGGGGGGCAAACGATAATGACGATAATGTGATCCGGTTTCCAGCCAGCGCGCCAGTCAGTCCCGCACAAATCGCCGAGGAGATCCGGTCGGTCGGTTGCGGTCGAGTAGAATGGAAGAAAAGATAGACAAAACAAAAAAAAACACAACAAGCAATTTAATTAAAAATTGAGTCCTTAATTAAAACAATTTGTTGATATCGTAGCGACCGGATTCCGGAAGAGTCGTATCTCGAGGGGACCCCGGTATTCATTCGGTTACACACCAACATTGGTTTCGTGGTGTTTCGCCACGGTTGGGACCAAATTAGTATGGACAGGATGCTACCCCAGGCCGCATCCCGGGGTTACCCCCAAAATGAGTCATTGGTTGGAAAACAAGAAAGGCAAGTGCTAATTAAAAGTTTTTGCCATGCTTCACGACGAACTCGCATCCTGCCAACGGTCCGTCTCATTATGGCGCTTGTATGCGATGTTGGTTTAGGGTTTTCGGGTGTGGAAAACGAGATGGAATATAAGCTCTACCCAACTATCAATTTAAATTTGTTGCAACTTTGTGCTACCAACGCTACACAATGATACGAGCGTGAAAGTTCCTTACGTTCATAAATTAGATAGCACCCCAAAATTAAGGCACGATCATCGTCCATTCAAAGAGGAAACCCCGCCTGCATTCATTCACTGTCAACAGCATTTGAAGCAGTGTGAATTTGCTGAGGCATCGAAGCATTAATTGCGAAGTCATGATAGCAATCAATTTTGTTGCCTTCTGCAGTCACTTTTGGAGGGAGGGGTGACCAAAAGTGAGTATTATCCATTGCTCGCTTACCAAGCGGAAAAAAGGGTTGAAGTTGAAAGGGTCTGCTGAATTGAGTTTCATCCGAATTGGCACTGGTCTTACAAGCCAGTTGTCGTATGTTCGAAACCCGGCCTGGAAGGATTCTTAGTGTCAGTAGAATCGTAGCCGGGGGGGCATGCAATGGTTCTGTACGCTAAGAATCGGCTGCGAACAGACGTTGAAAAAGAAGGTCAAATTGGACAAAAGTAGTCTTCTAAGAATATTTCCTTTTCGAGTTTTATAACTATGAATTTAGCTGTAGCAATGTTGATGTTGGGTTGTCATCTTATGACTAGAATCATTCTGGTCAAAAATAGTTTGTTCAATCAGCGATGCATTAGTTTTGAAATGAAAATTACAATTACTTGTTTTTTTTTCTCTTCAAAATGTCCAATATGAAACTTACATCGATTTCTCGTAAAATGTTAATGAGAAAAGCACCATTACACTACTGGGTGGATTAAAACAGGTTTTTATTTTTAATGGAAAAACTATCAAGTTCTTGCAAACAAAATCAATCATGCGTTTACATTGCAGCTTTATTAGAAGGAAACACATGGTGCATAGTTCTAGTATTTAACCCCTGGTATCACATCACTCGTTCGTTAATCAATGATATTTTGTGATTCAATGAGCTCAAAGGCAAAATATAGCATCTGTAATGTTTTTTTTACGATAGATTTATTTAGTTTGTTAAGTCGACACTTTCATCACATCGGTACAGTATCAGTTTATGCTGAACTACTAATGCCACCTTATAATTCATCATAACCATTAAGCAAGCGAAACTAGATTGGAAAACCGTTTTTTTAATAACTATTATATACATGATTCGGTTATTACCATGAGGACATCATTTGCTTCCGCAATTCTGAGATTTTTGTGCAGGGAAAATTCTAAGCCTACTTGTATTGTGTAACGGGTAAAAAAGAGCTTATACACTAACTTACCAACTGATACAGAGAGCGAATCGATTCAATTGAAGATTGCATCGATTTTTGTCGGAATTTACTTATAATATTATGTGACATTACATCTATTGGTTCTATATTTGTGAGTGTATGTAACTCATTTGTACTAAACCAGGGAGGACGCTTCAGAATCATTTTCAGAATTTTATTCTGTATCCTTTGAAGCGTTTTCTTTCTGGTGGAACAACAACTTGACCAAATTGGTACTGCATAAAGCATGGCTGGTCTGAAAATTTGTTTATGAGTTAACAATTTGTTTTTTAGACAGAGCTTAGAATTTCTGTTTATAAGAGGATATAAACATTTAATATATTTATTACACTTTGCCTGGATTCCTTCAATGTGATCCTTGAAAGTGAGTTTTTTGGCATACGTTAAACCTAAGTATTTAGCTTGATCAGACCATGTCAATTCCAAGCCATTCAATTTGAGAATGTGATTATTGTTTGGTTTAAGAAAAGAAGCTCTTGGCTTGTGAGGAAAGATAATTAATTGCGTTTTTGCTGCATTTGGTTTAATTTTCCATTTTGACAGATAATCACTGAAAATATTTAAACTTCTTTGTAGGCGACTGCAGATCACTCTTAGATTTCTACTTGTGACTTGTGTCGTCACAGAATAGCGATTTCTGACAACCAACGAGTAGATTTGGAAGATCAGAAGTGAAAATATTATACAAGATTGGAGCTACGCTCGAACCCTGCGGAACACCGGCTCGTACGGGTAGCAATTCAGATTTACAATTCTGATAGCTAACCTGAAGAGTACGATCAGTTAAATAATTTTGAATCATTTTGATCAAATAACTAGGAAACTGGAAATCAGACATTTTTGCTATTAAACCTTTGTGCCAAACACTTTCGAATGCTTTTTCTAGGTCTAGAAGAGCAACTCCAGTGGATATCCCAGAAGATTTATTTGCTTTTATCATGTTCGTAACTCTGACAAGTTGATGAGTAGTTGAATGTTCATGTCGAAATCCAAACTGCTCTGGTAAAAAATTGAATTCTCATTTATATGAGTCATCATTCTCAACAAGATAATTTTTTCAAAAAGTTTACTGATAGAAGAAAGTAAACTAATTGGTCGATAACTTGATGTTTCTGCTGGATTTTCATCAGGTTTGAGGATAGGAATTACTTTAGCGTTTTTCCATCTTTTTGGGAAGTAAGCTAATGAAAAACACAATTTTAACCAGGAGTCTCAAGGCAACATCGGGAAGATTTTTATAAGAATATTAAAAATTTCTATCATTACCAGAAGCCTTCATGTTTTTAAGTTTCCTAATAATTGATTTAATTTCATCAAAATTCGTCTCGTCTTGTGATAACACTTGGGTTGAAATATGCTCATATTTCAGTGAGATTTCATTTTCAATAGGACTCACAACGTTCAAATTAAAAATGTGGACACTCTCGAACTGCTGAGCAAGTTTTTGAGCTTTTTCGCCATTGGTAAGAAGTATTTGATTTCCTTCCTTGAGAGCAGGAATTGGTTTCGGAGGTTTCTTAAGAACCTTAGAAAGTTTCCAGAAAGGTTTAGAATAAGGTTTAATTGGATCAACTTGTTTAGCGAAATTTTCATTTCGCAAAAGAGTAAACCTATGTTCAATTTCTTGTTGTAAATCCTTAACTATTTTTTTATTCAATATTATAATATAATTTTAAGGCACACTGCTTAAGCTCTAAGATGCCAAGGGTATTTACTAATCTTAATTACGACTAACTTAAAACTAGAATAGTATCATTATGTAATGTAGCGGTAGCGGTTCTCGAGAAGAAATCCTTAACTATGATTTTCGTAGCAGGATCACGAGAACGATGATATTTTCGTCAACGAACATTCTTCAACCGAATGAGCAGTTGAAGATTGTTATCGATGATAGAAGATTTTATTTTATTTTGAATATAGAACTAATTGGATTAATTAAAGCTTCGTTGGAAAGTCTGAATGTTACAGGAAGATGATCTGAGTCAAAGTCAGCATGTGTAATCGGTTCACTACAAATGTGACTTTGATCCGTTAGAACCAGATCAATTGTAGACGGGTTTTTCACGGAAGAGAAACAAGTCGGATTACTGAGATAAAGAACTGTAAAGTAACCAGCAGAGAGTTGGTTATTACTGTTATTTTTCAATTCCACTGGACATGCTTTGCTTTTAAGTCCCCTAATACGAACATCGAAGATAAAATTAGATGTTTAATTTGCGTTGGACAAAAATGGCAACTCCATCACCCATTCCAGTAAACCTGTCAAATCGATGAACCACATAATGTGGATTAATTTTCAATTTGACATTTGGTTTAAGAAAAGTTTCTGTCACAATGGCAATATGGATTTTGTGAACTTTGAGAAAATTGTGAAATTCATCTTCACTCGATTTTAAAGATCGAGCATTCCAATTTAAAATATTCAAAAAATTATTTAACATCACTGTTAAATTTCAAATTCATTATAATATTATTTGAAAAAAGGCAATCCGATTTGAAATGCTTCAAAAACTGATGAAGTCGAATTCATTTGGATGATCATTTGAAAAAGTTGACCTTGTAGGTAGATCATTTTATTTTCAGTTATATCACCTAAATCGACTTCATTTAAAGAAGCGAATGGCATTGTAAGAATATTTGTAGGTAGACTGCCATTAGAAGAAAATGATTTGGCCGGTCTACCTATTAATAAATTGTTTTCGTTAGAAGATGGACTGCAAGGCGGTCCTGTGTTTTGATTATTTACATTAGAAGAAATAGGTGGTAGATTTCTACCTAATATACCAGCATAACTGACATTAGAAGAAGATGATGACGAGGTCGATCTACCTTTCAATAAATTGTTTTCGTTAGAAGACGAATTCGCAGGCGTACCTGTTTTTTGTTTTAAATTCGAAGAAATAGGTGCCTTAGAAGAATTAGGCGTGGCATTTGGAACGGTTTTTTGATTTTCAGGTATGTTCTGTAAATTTGACTGATCGTTGATTTCACTTGTTGTTGTCTAATCGAACGAGCGTTTAAAGTTTTCTCCCTGACAGGACATTTCAAATAATTGGATTTATGACTTCCATCGCAATTTGAACATGAAAATTTATCAGTGGTTTCATTCATTGGACAAACGTCTTTCGAATGCGATTTACCACAATTCAAACACCGTATATCCATATGACAATTTTTGGTTCCATGGCCGAAGCCTTGGCAACGACGACATTGCGTTAAGTTTGCAATACGATTATGCCGTTTATAATGTTCCCAATGAATTTTAATGTGGGAAATGAAACGTACTTTTTCTAAACTTTTCAAATTGTTTACATCATTTCGATTCAAGTGTATTAGGTAAAGTTCATGGGAAATTACAGGGCGTGGTTTAGAAGTACCATTCGCTCTTTTTTCATAAGTATTACTTGGTAAGGGGTAAAACCAATCTTCCCAGAACGACAAGCGTCCATTTTGGGAATTTTCGAAAAAAATTCTTCTATGTCGCTACAATCGGATTCAGGAATAATCTCGTAAATATTGTTAGACGGCGTAGAATCAACGGAAGGGAAATCCGTCCGTTGTGTTTTATTTTACAGTCAGATTCTATAAGATTGTGAATGTTTTTAGTAAAATGTTGAATAACGGATTGTGATTTATTCCGTATTGAATTATTTTTAGCCTTAGGCTTGTTGCCTTACCGGTTGGACGCAGGCATTTTTGAAATGAATAAAATTTTAAATTAAATTAACTAGGCTAAATTAGTCTTCGATTAGACTCCTAGTTTGGAAAAGTCTTGATAAAGACTGATTAGTTCGAAGAATAGTTCTTTGAATAGCTAATCTTAAAAAAAAGGCTGATTAATTTCTTAGTCACTTTAATATCACTCTTTGTATCAATTAGTCACTCTAATATCACTCCTTGTAAAGCCTTGAGAAAGGCTGACTAATTGTTAGTCTTTAAAAAGACTGTTAGTGATTCAGGTAGCCTTGAAAAAGACTGAAGCCTTGAATCAATGAAACTCTAGGTAGCCAGAAAAAATTTCCAGGAGCCAAGAGCTATACGCGTGCGGTGCGAACCACTGTTCAACACCGACTGAGTAAAGCAAAGTCTTGACATTACATTCCTTTCGTGGAATTTGGCCTTTCTGTTTCAACAGTCTTCGCAGTCGATTCTTAGCGTACAGAATCATTGCATGGCTAGTACTATGAATTCTACTGACACTACGAATCCTTCCAGGTCGGGGCTCCAACATACGACAGCTGGCTTGTAGAACCAGCGTCCTATGCATTGAACCGCCAACCCGGGACATAATGGAGCATTTCTTCGGTGGTTCTTCTTTTCCGATTCACTCGGAATGTCGCATCCCTACTAATGTATCATAATTTACTTAAAGTGTTAATTATTTTCTATACGAGTCGAAAATTCTTTTCAGTTCAATAATCACTTTTGAATCTGCATTTATGCATCGAAGAAACAAGAGGTCAGAGCCCCTTCCAAAACGAAGTCCTGGGTACCGGCCTGGCCTGGGGGCAAGATTTATTTGCATGCCTCTTACTAACTAAATGGTCTTTTTTGTTTTGTTCGGTGGGTCCCATCAAGGGCCGCGTGCCCCAACTGGCCTTCTTTAAAAGCGGTCGTGGTAGTCACAATTTTAATTCGCCTAAATTCATATGAAAACACACTTTCCGAAAGGTAGACGAAGTTTTCAATGTTTTCTTCGATTAAATATTGTTAAGCTGTTTAGCGGTTTGTATTTAATTTTTGATTGGAAGGAACACTGCATCAGGAGACCTCTCCATTCTTTTATGTTTCAGTACTTTATGGAAAGTTTGTTTATTTCTTCGCTTACTTTGATCATTGTTGAAGTAAAAGGTTAGGTTGGTGCACTCCGAGTCAGATTGCGTCCGTATAATTTGAGATATGTACCTTATACTATGTTCACTCTATGAGTTAAAACATGTTATAACTCCGATTTCATGTTTTAAGCGAAATAACATGTTTTACTTTTGCGTTATTTCATATTCATAAACGTCACATTAAAACATGTTTTCACGAAATAACATGATGTAATTGTCAGTAAAGCACAAGCCTGCTAGCATTTTCCTTCACTTTTCGACTATGTCAGTTGACAAGCTGTTCAACAACAGCAGTTTTCCATCAAAGTAGTCATGTAATCATAATAAAACAAAACTGAAAACTGGTACCAACGTTGCCAGGTATACCGATTTCTCGGTATTTATACAGATTTTTGACCTCTATATCACAATACAGATATGTTCTCCCAAAATACCGATAATTCACGGATCAGACAGATAAGTACCGTTTTTTTAGCTTGAATAGACATGATAAAAGGTTGTCGTGGGACCTTTTTTTGGCATTAAAAATGCCTTACTCTTCACTATATGGGGCCGGGTGTCAATTAAAAGTTTCAAAAATAGTCGCGTAACCTTTTTGTGTCATAATTTTGAACGTTAATAACTCGGTCATTTGTTGATGGATTGTTATAATTTAACAACCAATCGATTCGGAAACTTTGAACTTAAACATGTATGACGACGTCGTTTCAGTATTTCAAAAGCATACTATTGAAAAAATGGTTGGAATCGACCTATGTTTTCATCCACCAATCCCTGTTGTACAAAATGACGTCAACTTCTTGTTCGGCATAGG
This sequence comes from Malaya genurostris, assembly GCF_030247185.1. NCBI lineage: Eukaryota > Metazoa > Arthropoda > Insecta > Diptera > Culicidae > Malaya > Malaya genurostris. The sequence goes on from NC_080571.1 coordinate 52,146,796, forward strand.
AGGCTTTGCGTCATGCATAAAAAACAACGCATCGTTCTGCGTAGTATGAAGAGAAATCTATAAATATAGGCTGCACAATATTTCTTTGCCTAGTTGATGTTTGATTGCGAATGAAACAATTAGCTCGTCCAGTGAGCTGATGACCGGATTGTATATGCGTTCACTTGCTGGATTATCGCTTTTGCATTATGTGTTGGTGAAATTTCCTGTTGTCTGCGCAACACCGCTTCGTGTTCGCTTGAACATCTTATATATCATCTAGCTATTGAAGAACCGAATCAGCGTGGTTATCGGTTCTTTTGAAATATCCCATGTATTTAGCAAATTGTTGGTCGATTTTGCCATTAAAAATGCCTTACACTTCGCTTCCCGAGGCTGGGTGTCAATTTAAAACTTGCAAAACTGATCGCGTAACATTTTTCTGTCATAATTTTAAACGCTTATAACTCAGTCATTTGTTGATAGATTTATATAATTCAACAACCAATCGATTCGGAAACATTTAACTTAAACTGTTTTCTTCCTCGTATTGTTGCTATATTATTTACCGACACTTTCCGAAGATTATCGACGATTTTGAAGAAGGAATAATGATATTACACTATTGCTGAGGTTACTGGTACAACATTTTTCGTTAAAATAAATAAAATCTTCTCTTGGATCGATTAACTGTTTATAAAATTAATAACTTTGTACATTTCTCGAAAATTATTATCATAAAATAAAATAGTTTCATTTGTTCAGGTTTAAATCTTTAGGTTGTTTGTATCTAAAATTGAGCTTTCAAGTAACTTTGAATTCATCATAATTGACTTCTAGTTAAAGGATGTTATTCAAAACTTAACAATGTAAAAATTTGTGGAAAGGGATCAAAATTGACTAGAATTAATTATCAAGAAAGAATCTAATTGTCAATTTTATCATTCGCTAACAATCTAAGCGCTTAAACTAGAGCAAGTTTGTAATTAGTCAATTGAAAAAGTTTTTAGTTTAGTGTATCATCATCATTATCATCTTTATTTTTGTATTTATTATGAAGACCCTAGAAACGTTCCATTTTTAATGTTATTGTGCTCGGTCGTGTCTTGAATACAACCCTCTAATTTTTTTCGCTCACCTTTTCTACTACTTATGAGAGAGAGTATTGATACCGATATGATACAGATAGATTTTTGCGCCGACTACATATTTTTGGAAAAATGACCTGGCAACGCAGATAGGTACAACCATTTTTCTTAGTGTGAACAGTGCGGTTTTGACTTTATATTACTATCGTTAAAACATGTTATTTTCGGCCAGTGTGAACATAGTATTAAACCAAATGCGATTCGAAGGTTGTAGTATATAACATGCGGAGTGAAAATAATGTTTTCCGCACTTTTTTTGTGCAAGACCAAAAAGTGACTATCACTTCTATAATAAAGATATAATTGCTTTTTTTTTTGTTTAATAACACAGTACAAGCTTAGCAACCGCTTGAAAGGTGCTGCGGGGACTCTGTTCCATCAAAATTAACCATTTGGCGGTGGTATGTTGAGTATGAATGTGCATGTTCTGACACTAAAGGTGCTGAAATCGCGAAAAAAATCCACTAAATTGGTTTTAGAGAACCTATAAACCGAAATTGGGTGAGAAAACTGACACCTTTAAGATATTATACGGCAATGTGTTCACTATTTCGCAAGAACATTTGTCTATGAGGAAGTTGTTGTAAAAGTGGGTGTCGCGTTTGCTCACAATGGACCTAAAACGACATCAACAACTATGGATGCATGGGACTTTGAATTGCCGCCGCACCCACCATATTCACTGCAGATGGTCCCCGGTGACTACTGACAGTTTGCAGGCCTCAAAAAATGTTTCAAGAGAGAACATTCTACTACAGTAAGGAAACAAAAAGCTTATTTCGAAACAAAACCGTTGATTGCGTTGTTCTTGACGGAGACTATGTTGATGAGTAAAGTTGAGTTTTACCAAAAATAAGTGATTTTTTTAGTAGAAGTATATTCATTGTAATATGACCTTCCAAGGCATGGCTTATATGCGAAATATTGTTTTCCCAAAATATGATTAGAACAGTTCTCAAAACGCCATTAAAAAGTCATTTTCAATTTTTACTACTTAATAATAATTGGTTTATTTGCATTGCAGATGTGTTAGAACCAAAGGCTGCCTGTAGATAATTCGAGTAGGATCAAGAGGTTCAATAAAAGTTCCGTTTTCGTGACCGTAGTGTGACAATTTTCAGCATGCCTCTCCTGCGCAAAACTGGACTTCATTTAAAAGTAATCATCAAACTGTCCACCCAAACCGACACTGTCACGCATTGAGGATTCCTCCCTGATCTTGCCTGAAAATGAGCCCAATTTATTATCATCTTCCAACCTCAAAAGCCCCCCTTCTTTCCAATCACCGGCCGGCTCATCGGCCTTCGTTCTTCGTCTTCCGAACGGGTGAACGGAAAGGGTTGCAATTAATCCTTCGCTCACACTTTTCAGCTAATTTCCATACGCAAGCCAAAAAAACCGACAAGGCCCGCCCCTCCTCGAGCGAACGGCAAGAAGCCAATCGAATCATTCCCGTGAAAATGGATAACTCTTTTCTTTCATCGCCGGCGTCGGTTGGGTCGATTGCGGCGCGTGTTTTATTTCTGTCTGTCTCCCAACCGTTCCGTTTTCGTTTGATCAATCGTTTGGTCGGCTGGGGAAATTTCACTATCCAGCAGATCAAACGGCATCTCCGTCGTCGGAAAAGGCTTTCAATCGTTTGATTTACATTCCTACTGGTCTGGGCCGTTCCTGTGACTCTTGTGAAAATAACATCCATGGGAAAAAAAATAACCTTTTTGTCTGCACCACTGGAACAAGAACAAGAAGCGCCTCCCCAAAAAGTGCCAATCATGATAATTTATTTGAGTGTAATGCAGGACCCTTTCACTGCCATTCATCGCTCGAAGGCAAAACGACCCCACTTTCGGAGCGAGACTGATTGAATGGAAAATAATTACAGTACCGAGTCTGGGACTACGTCAAAGGATGGGATCGTTCATGATTTATGCTGTCAAGCTCTGGACGGAATGTGAGTCGATCGATCAGTACGAGACTCTCGGTGACTCGATGGAACAATGAAAATTCAGTTGACAATTTTGCACTGCATGCCTAAAATTCCCATTCATAAAATTGATTATTTGGAGGCACTCTACGATTATTATTATTATTATTACTATTATTGGTATTGTCCCATTTTTCTTCCCCACCATTTTGCTATCATAAACATCACCCGTAGTTGTATTAAATTGCATTTTTGAGACACTGGGTGGTGGCGCGCCTGCATCGATGGGATCCTTCATTGGCCGTGGTCGAAGCAGCTCAAGCATTCCACATCGGCGAAATTGCAACACAATATTAAATTCCTTCTGGCTTCGGGATTCGCTTTAATGAAAATAAGCAACGGCAGCTGTTTGCCGCCGGTGCTCGGTTTCTGTCTTCACCAGGAGCCAATATTACGCGAGGGTAGCTCCGCCTAGACTAGGGTCTTTTGAATTATCTGCAATTCAGGATAATGCCGGAATATAAGATTCCAACAGAAATATGAACAGTGAACAGTTCTTCGAATGTGCTTAGATTATCATTGAATCGTCCATCCAAGGATATCATTTCCATTGGTCGAAGTGACCTTTGGTAACTGAAGAGCTCACGTAACAAACTGAAAGTTCACGTGAAGAAAAGAAGGCTTTGCAGCTATGCTACCCCAATCCGGAACCAACGACTTTAGGCCGAGCCTTCGAAAGCTGGCTCAAATCGAAACTCCATCAGGATAAGATCCCATTTTACCCGGGGCACGTAGTTGTAGCTTGCTTGTATAGGATCTCTCGGTAGGACGGGGAATCGGGTAAAGTCGGGATAGCCGAAGAAGAAAATTTAATATAAATTAAACTTACCGACAACATCCTTGAGGGTTGCCTTCTCGCCACAACTAACGAAATGTGGGTAGAAAGCAACCATCACCAGACCACCGTTGGCCGACTGCGTGAGCCAAGCCAAGTCAAGTTGCAGTCAAGGCAGTGGCAGAAGGAGGAGAAGCAGCACCGGGTTGTTGGTTCGGTTGATGCAGATGCGGTTTCGGTTAGTCCAGTCAAGTCCAGTTATTGAAGCAACGAGCACGAGGAAAACACAAACAGACGCCGACACACACATGCACATTCATGTGACCAAGTCAGTCCATTGTCAGCGCGGTGAAGAAGATGTTGTTGAATCATGTCCCAATAGTGTCCGGTGATGTTGACCAGCATGTTCACGATGCATTTTGTTGATGGTAGTCGAACCGAAACGAGAAAGAGAAAGTTTCGCATTAATTCCTGCCATTGGCGCACAGGCATCGACCATCGTGCCTCTGGGTGGTATGAATGTGTGTGTGCGTGTATGTGTATGATAGCGGCAATTTAGTTTCCAATACGCCGGTGCCTCCGAGTGGCCATTAGAAACCACACCGACCGGTGCAGATGCCGGAAAACTGTGCCATTATGCTAATGGAAGGGTGACAAAATGAGGAAAAACTCCGACCAATATTAATTAATTTCTTGTTATTTTTTCCATTCAGGTTCCCCAGGGTTCCTGGTCGCCGTCAGTCGTCAGTGAATCAAGGGTGACGGGAGAAAATGGAATTTCTTTTCAATTATGCTAATCCAAAAACCAATCTGTGCAACAAGCATATCTCGCTTCATTGCACTGGAATTTCGATTAAAGCTTCTTTCTCTTTCCCACATTGTTTCTACATGAACTCTTGACCTAAGGTGCTTGGGGGATTAAAACTAATCACTCGGAAAAAGTATCTGGAATTGCTGTTCATCTTTCTAAAATTGAGTCATCGGCTTTTGTGCTTACACTTTTGAGTCATTTTACAGTACGTGTTCATTTCTTAGGCTTTTGGTAATATTTTTCAAATGTGATATTTTGATAATTTGGGTCTTTCGGTAATTTTGGTCTTTTGTAAAATTTGGTCTTTTTGTTAATTTTGGTTTTTTGGTAATTTTAATCTTTTATAAATTTTGGTCTTTCGGTAATTTTGGTCTATTGTAAAATTTGGTCTTTTGTAAAGTTTGGTCTTTTGATAATTTTTGTCTTTCGTTAGTTTTAGTCTTTTGCAAAATTTGGTCTTTTTGTTAATTTTGGTAATTTTGGTCTTTTGGTAATTTCGGTCTTTTGATAATTTTGGTCTTTCGGAAATTATAGTCTTTTGTAAAATTTGATCTTTTGTTAATTTTGGTCTATTGTAAATTCTGACCTATTGTTAATTTTGGTCTTTAGTTAATTTTGGTCTTTTGTTTATTTTGGTCTTTTGAAAATTTTGGTATATTGATAATTTGGGTTTTTTGGTAATTTTGATCTTTTATAAATTTTGGTCTTTTGTTAATTTTGGTCTTTCGGTAATTTTGGTCTATTGTAAAATTTGGTTTTTTGTAGAGTTTGGTCTTTTGATAATTTTGGTTTCTTGATAATTTGGGTCTTTTGGTAATTTTGGTCTTTTGGTAATTTTGATCTCTTGAAAATTTTGGATGTGGGGTCTTTTATAAATTTTGGTCTATTGTAAAGTTTAGGCTTTTGTAAATTTTGGTCTTTTGTTATTTTTTTTTTGTAAATTTTGGTCTTTTGATAGTTTTGATCCTTATGTAATATTAATCTTTTGTAAATTATGGTCTTTCGTTAACTATGGTCTTTTGTTAATTTTGATCTCTTGAAAATTTTGGTCTTTTGATAATTTTGGATGTTTGGTCTTTTGGTAATATTCATCATTTGGTAATTTTGATTTCTCGGTAATTTTGGTCCTTTGTGAAATTTGGTGTTTGTAAAGTTTGGTCTTTTGATAATTTTGGTCTTTTGATAATTTTGGTCTTTTGATAATTTTGGTCTTTTGATAATTTTGGTCTTTTGTTAATTTTGGTCTTTTGAAAATTTTGGTCTTTGATAATTTTGGTCTTTTTGTAATTTTGATCTCTTGGAAATTTTGGATGTTGGGTCTTTTGGTCTTTTGATAATTTTGTTCTTTTGTAAATTTTGATCTTTTGTTAATTTTTTTTTCAATTTTGGTCTTTTGATAATTTTGGTCTTTTTGTAATTTTGATCTATTGTATATTTTGATAACATTGGTCTTATTGTAATTTTGATCTTTTGGATGTTTGGTCTTTTAGTAATACTCATCATTTGGTAATTTTGATCTTTTATAAATTTTGGTCTTTTGTTAATTTTGGTCTTTTGAAAATTTTTCTCTTTTGATAATTTTGGTTTTTTGGTAATTTTGATCTTTTATACATTTTGGTCTATTGAAAATTTCGGTCTTTTGGTAATTTCGGTCTTTTGATAATTTTGGTCTTTCGGAAATTATAGTCTTTTGTAAAATTTGGTCTTTTGTTAATTTTGGTCTATTGTAAATTCTGACCTATTGTTAATTTTGGTCTTTAGTTTTGGTCTTTTGTTTATTTTGGTCTTTTGAAAATTTTGGTATATTGATAATTTGGGTTTTTTGGTAATTTTGATCTTTTATAAATTTTGGTCTTTTGTTAATTTTGGTCTTTCGGTAATTTTGGTCTATTGTAAAATTTGGTTTTTTTGTAGAGTTTGGTCTTTTGATAATTTTGGTTTCTTGATAATTTGGGTCTTTTGGTAATTTTGTTCTTTTGTAAATTTTGATCTTTTGTTAATTTTTTGTTTCAATTTTGGTCTTTTGATAATTTTGGTCTTTTTGTAATTTTGATCTATTTTATATTTTGATTGTAATTTTGATCTTTTGGATGTTTGGTCTTTTGGTAATACTCATCATTTGGTAATTTTGATCTTTTATAAATTTTGGTCTTTTGTTAATTTTGGTTTTTTGAAAAAAAATTTTCTTTTGATAATTTTGGTTTTTTGGTAATTTTGATCTTTTATAAATTTTGGTCTATTGAAAATTTTGGTCTTTTGTAAATTTTGGTCTTTTGCTAATTTTGGTCTATTGAAAATTGTGACCTTTTGATAATTTTGGTCTTTTTGTAATTTTGATCCTTGTAAATTTTGGTCTTGTGTTAATTTTGGTCTTTAGAATATTTTGGTCTTTCTGTAATTTTGAACTTTTGTAAGTTCTGGTCTTTTGGTGTTTTGAAAATTTTGGTCTTCTGCTAATTTTTGTCTTTCGATAATTTTGATCTTTTTAAAAATTTGTTTTGTTGATCTTTTGGTCTTTTGGTAATATTCACCTTTAGATAATTTTGGTCTTTTTGTTATTTCGGTCTTTAGGTAATTTTGGTCCTTTTGTAAGTTTGATCTTTTGATAATTTTGGATTTTTAGTCTTTTGGCCTTTTAGTAATATTTATCATATGGTAATTTTGGTCTTTTATGAATTTTGGTCTTTTGTTTATTTTGGTCTTTCGGTAATTTTGGTCTTTTGTAAAATTTGGACTTTTGTAAAGTTTGATCTTTTAATAGTTTTGGTCTTTTTATAATTTTGGTCTTTTTGTAATTTTGATCTCTTGAAAATTTTGGATGATGGGTCTTTTGATAATTTTGGTCTTTTGTTAATTTTGGTCTTTCGGTAATTTTGGTTCTTTGTAAAGTTTGGTCTTTCGATAATTTGGGTTTTTTGTAAATTTTGGTCTTTTGTTAATTTTTTTTTAAATTTTAGTCTTTTGATAATTTTGATCTTTATGTAATTTTGATCTTTTGTAATTTTTGGTCTTTTGTTAATTTTGGTCTTTTGATAATTTTGGTCTTTTGATAATTTTGGATGTTTGGTCTTTTGGTAATATTCATCATTTGGTTATTTTGATTTTTCGGTAATTTTGGTCCTTTGTAAAATTTGGTATTTGTAAAGTTTGGTCTTTTGATAATTTTGGTCTTTTGTTAATTTTGGTCTTTTAAAAATTTTGGTCTTTGATAATTTTGGTCTTTTTGTAATTTTGATCTTTTGGAAATTTTGGATGTTTGGTCTTTTGGATTTTTGGTAATATTCATCATTTATTAACTTTGGTCTTTCGGTAATTTTGGTCTTTTGTAAAGTTTGGTCTTTTGATAATTTTGGTTTTTTGATAATCTTGGTCTTTTGGTAATTTTGATTTCTTGGAATTTTTGATTTTGGGTCTTTTGGTCTTTTGATAATTTTGTTCTTTTTGTAATTTTGATCTATTGTATATTTTGATAATATTGGTCTTATTGTAATTTTGATCTTTTGGATGTTTGGTCTTTTGGTAATATTCATCATTTAGTAATTTTGATCTTTTATAAATTTTGGTCTTTTGTTAATTTTGGTTTTTTGAAAATTTTTTTTCTTTTGATAATTTTGGTTTTTTGGTAATTTTGATCTTTTACAAATTTTGGTCTATTGAAAATTTTGGTCTTTTGTACATTTTGGTCTTTTGTTAATTTTGGTCTATTGAAAATTGTGATCTTTTGATAATTTTGGTCTTTTTGTAATTTTGATCTTTGTAAATTTTGGTCTTTTGTTAATTTTGGTCTTTTGAATATTTTGGTCTTTCTGTAATTTTGAACTTTTGTATGTTCTGGTCTTTTGTTAATTTTGGTCTTTTGAAAATTTTGGTCTTCTGCTAATTTTTGTCTTTCGATAATTTTGATATTTTTTAAAATTTGTGTTGTTGATCTTTTGGTCTTTTGGTAATATTCACCTTTAGATAATTTTGGTCTTTTTGTTATTTCGGTCTTTAGGTAATTTTGGTCCTTTTGTAAGTTTGATCTTTTGATAATTTTGGATTTTTGGTCTTTTGGCCTTTTAGTAATATTTATCATATGGTAATTTTGGTCTTTTATGAATTTTGGTCTTTTGTTTATTTTGGTCTTTCGGTAATTTTGGTCTTTTGTAAAATTTGGTCTTTTGTAAAGTTTGATCTTTTAATAGTTTTGGTCTTTTCATAATTTTGGTCTTTTTGTAATTTTGATCTCTTGAAAATTTTAGATGATGGGTCTTTTGATAATTTTGGTCTTTTGTAAATTTTGGTCTTTCGGTAATTTTGGTTCTTTGTAAAGTTTGGTCTTTCGATAATTTTGATCTTTTGTAAATTTTGGTCTTTTGTTAATTTTTTTTAAGATTTTGGTCTTTTGGTAATTTTGATCTTTTGATAATTTTTATCTTTTTCAAATTTTTGATTGTTGATCTTTTGGAAATAATCTCCTTTTGATAATTTTTGTCTTTTTGTTATTTCGGTCTTTAGGTAATTTTGTTCCTTTTGTAAGTTTGATCTTTTGATAATTTTGGATTTTTGATAGTTTGGTCTTTTGGTAATATTCATCAATTAGTAATTTTGGCCTTTTCGTAATTTTGTTTTTCTTGGTAATTTTGTTTTTTTTTTTATGAATTTTGATCTTTCGTTAAATTATGGTCTTTTGTTAAATTTGGTCTTTTGTTAATTTTTATGCTTTTTCTTTCGAATTTCAGCTTCTATGCTTTTTCTTTTGAATTTCAGTTTTCCTGTCGAACTGGTTTACTTTATAGCTGTTTTGTCTTCTAATCATTTTGACTTTTGCCTATTTCCTTTCCTACTTGCTAGCCTTTGCTTTCTTGTTTCGTTTCTTGTCTATGCTTTCTTTCTTTCTAGGTTTACTGTCAGCTTATCTTGTTTCGCTTACCGTTCTCGATGTGGTAGTTTTCCTTTTTGCCTATTGCGTTTAATATATGTAATGTTTATATTTTGCGTATTTTGCGCAGTTTGATTATTTTGCATATTTTGAGTACACTAAGGTCTTTTTTCATGCGACTTTTTTATACCAATTTTTAGAGTTATGCGTTTTTCTATGCGAAGTTTCAGTAATGCGGTTTTTATGCGAATTTTCAGAGTTATGCGGATTTTTAATATTTTTAGTATTTTTAGTATATTTAGTATTTTTTGTATTTTTAGTATTTTTAGTATTTTTAGTATTTTTAGTATTTTTAGTATTTTTAGTATTATTAGTATTTTTAGTATTTTTAGTATTTTCAGTATTTTTAGTATTTTTAGTATTTTCAGTATTTTTAGTATTTTTAGTATTTTTAGTATTTTTAGTATTTTTAGCATTTTTAGTATTTTTAGTATTTTTAGTTTTTTTAAGTATTTTTAGTATTTTCAGTATTTTTAGTATTTTTAGTATTCTTAGTATTTTTAGTATTTTTAGTATTTTTAGTATTTTTAGTATTTTTAGTATTTTTAGTATTTTTAGTATTTTTAGTATTTTTAGTATTTTTAGTATTTTTAATATTTTTAGTATTTCTAGTATTTTTAGTATTTTTAGTATTTTTATTATTTCCAGTATTTTGTATTTGGATTATTTTTTAAATTTTTTTGTGTTTGGTTAATTTTTTATTTTTTTTGTACTTCATGTATTTCGTGTTTTTCGTGTGTTTCGTGTATTTTGTGTATTTTGTGTCTTTTGTGTATTTTGTGTATTTTGTGTATTTTGTGTATTTTGTGTATTTTGTGTATTTTGTGTATTTTGTGTATTTTGTGTATTTTGTGTATTTTGTGTATTTTGTGTATTTTGTGTATTTTGTGTATTTTGTGTATTTTGTGTATTTTGTGTATTTTGTGTATTTTGTGTATTTTGTGTATTTTGTGTATTTTGTGTATTTTGTGTATTTTGTGTGTTTTGTGTATTTTGTGTAATTTGTGTATTTTGTGTATTTTGTGTATTTTGTGTATTTTGTGTATTTTGTGTATTTTGTGTATTTTGTGTATTTTGTGTATTTTGTGTATTTTGTTTATTTTGTGTATTTGGTGTATTTTGTGTATTTTGTGTATTTTGTGTATTTTAATGTATTTTGTGTATTTTGTGTATTTTGTGTATTAAGTGTATTTTGTGTATTTTGTGTTTTTTGTGTATTTTGTGTATTTTGTGTATTTTGTGTATTTTGTATATTTTGTGTATTTTGTGTATTTTGTGTATTTTGTGTATTTTGTGTATTTTGTGTATTTTGTGTATTTTGTGTATTTTGTGTATTTTGTGTATTTTGTGTATTTTGTGTATTTTGTGTATTTTGTGTATTTTGTGTATTTTGTGAATTTTGTGTATTTTGTGTATTTTGTGTATTTTGTGTATTTTGTGTATTTTGTGTATTTTGCGCTTTGTTTGGGGTTTGGTATTTTATGATTGGTATTTATTGCTTTATATTTTGTATTTGGCATATGCTAATACCATAGTACAGTGGTCCGAAACGGCAAATTAGCGTGGCAAAAATATTTTCACTATTAAATATTAGTTTTTTGTAGTTGTTGTCTTCACAAAAGTTGTTTGTTTTCAAATGGCGCTCCTTTTGATGGAAAAAGTTACAGGGGTGGTTCTCATTTAGATTAAAATCTGAAATCTAACTTTCTAAATTGAAATCACAAAAGATTTCGTTGCACAATAAAGTTGTAGAAAATTTTATTTTGAGCAGCTTTGCTGAAAAAAGCACCTCTCTAGCTTTTCATTTGATTGAGTTACATCAATTTTCCCGAGTAAAAGTAGGGTGGCTCCTGATAAATCACTTTTTTGTTCTAACTTTTTTGTAAAACGTTCTACGGAAAAGTTGTTTCCAGAAGAGTTGTTGAACTCATCATTGCTCACAATTTTACTCAATCAAGCTTTTTCATATGAGCTACCAATAGAAAGTTATGATTTTTTTTTCATCAAAATCTAGTCAAGTACTAAATGTCAACATTCATTAGATGCCAGATTGATAAAATGTATCTAACGCCTCAACGTATCAACATACCTCCTTCAGAAAAATTACAGTATCAAATTAGTTCTACAAGTGTTCTATACATTGTCTATTTGAGAAATGAGACACACAAAAACTACAGCCGAAAACCATTTTTTTTAAATCAAAGCACTTTCTGAAATCCAAGTAAATCACTAGTATGTTAAAATGAGTAGAATGTTTTTATTCGAACCAAAACTCATTGTGCGTTGTTTTCCGGTTTTTACAGACTATTCGGTACACAAGTGGATGAGAAAGAAGGGCCATTGTCATAGGGGTCTCGGCACGATGTGGATAAAAATATTAGCATTTTACAAACTCGACATGGTTGTCGAGATCATGCAAATTTCTGTTCATAGATTTATCATGGCCAACTAGTTCGGAATAACTCAATTGAAGTAGTTATTTTGGTAATAAATTATTTAAAATTGTTCTGCAATCTATTTTCGACTGTAGTTTTTGTTTGTCTCATTTCTCGAATGGACAGTGTATGGAACACTTGTAGAATTTCATACTATTATTTTGTCGAAGGTTAAAAAAAATAACACTCTTCAAATTTTCTCTTAAATTTTGACTTATATTATGACCTTCCAGGAACCGCATAGGACACATTTTTATCGATCTGGCATCTAATGAATATTGATATTTTAAACTTGACTAATTTTTGATGAATAAACAATCATAACTTTTTACTGATAGTTCATATGAAAAAGCTTGGTTCAGCAAAATTGTGCTTAGAACAACTTTCCGTAGAACATTTCACGAAAAAGTTTTAAACAAAAGAGTGATTTTTCAGGAGTCACTCTACTTTTATTAGGGAAAATTGATGTAACTCAATCAAATGAAAAGCTAGAGAGGTGCTTTTTTCAGCAAAGCTGCACAAAATAAAATTTTCTACAATTTTATTTTACAACAAAATAATTTTTGAGTACAACTAAGAAAGTTAGATTTCAGATTTCAATCTAAATGAGAACCACCCTAGTAACTTTTTTCATCAAAAGGAGCGCCATTTGATTACAAACAACTTTTGTGAAGACACAAAAAACTAATATTTAATAGTGAAAATATTATGGTATTTAGTATTTGTATTTTGAATTCTTAATTTTGTGCTATTTTTTATTAAACCTTGGGTTCCATATTTGCTGTTGCTGTATTTAATATTTTCGTAATAAATGCAATCAAATATCAGCCCTCATTTAAGTCAATTGGAAATACAAAATTAATTTAAAATCGGCACACTTCATATTTCTGATATTTTTGTAGTGTATGGAGTTCCATTTCATATGAAAAGAAGATAGTCAAGAGTCACTGAGTAATTTTCATGTCGACTCATCAATACATTTTCACTTGATGAAGGAAAAGTTTATACATTTGGTTTTTGGTTTCTGTTGATCAGTTATAAAAATACTGCTTTATTCAAAGTATTTTTCCGAAAAGAAGCTTCATTCCACAAATTGAATATCAAAATAAGAAAAATGGGAGGTTTTAAAACAGATACTTAGGATAGTCTGATAATCGTTTCGTGCTTACTTTTCTACCGAAACGTGAGTCATCAAAATGATTAATACTAATAAACTTAAAACCATTTGTGGCACAGCGTTCTGTGTAGACTATAAATAATAAAATAAAAAGTACAACACTCACCAGTCGCTTCAGCACGTGATCCGGCACGTTCCGCGAGCTGTTGCAGATGGCGTGTGCCGACGAGTGGGAGAAAATGACGGGCGCCTTGGAGGTGGCCAAAGCGTCCAGCATCGTTGGCACTGACACGTGGGACAGGTCCACGATCATTCCGAGACGGTTCATCTCAGTGACCACCAGCGTCCCGAAGTGCGACAGGCCCCCGATGTGGGGAACTCGTCCCGGTTCATCAACTTTGCAGCAGTCGGCCCAGGGGGTGTTGCAGGTGTGCGTGAGGGTCAGATACCGGGCCCCCAGCTGGTAGAATGTCCGCAGCACACCCAGACTGGTGCCGATCGAGTGGCCACCCTCGATGCCGATTAGACTGGCCAGTTTGCCGGATCGATGGCTCTCCGCGATGCCTGACGATGGACGGAAGCAAAACGATTACGTTGCTGGACTACAGAAAATTTAATTAAAATTTTGATTACTTACCGTCGGCTGTCGTCACCAGAGCCATGTGCTGTGGGTAAAGATTTACTAATCTGCGTATTAAGTCTATCTGTTCTAACGTTAATTGCACGGCGTCTAGGTGCTGCGAGGAGCAGGGCGCATATGCTGACCAGAACTGAAACGAGAAAAGCATCGAGCACGGGTCAAATGATATTCTAGTATGAATTAACCGAAGAGCCCCGGGGAGAGACTCTTTGGAAATCACGAACAGGTCGTAAATCTCTCCATCACCGTCCTCGACCGAACCGTTTGTTGCTGGCCTGTGTCTGCTCTGCGGGAAATGTCGGAGATGATGGCGTGATTTACGCTAGGCGTCTGTATTTACTGGGAAGCTCTCGGAAGATACGGAGCCAAGTAACCGGCATGCAGCGGGTAGAGAAAGAGTCGCCCAAAAAAAAGCTCATAAAACAAATAATGTGGCAATAACGGAGTGGCTCAGCAGCAAAGCTGTTTTTCCTTCACTCAAACTCGTAAGGATGGATATATCGCTTAATAGGCGGATGTTTCGGTGAATAAAAAAAAAAGATTCGAGAGGTTCCGCAGTAAACATCTAGAAATTACGTTTGTTTGTTTGATTTCCGTACCGGCGGGGTAGCAAATTTATCAAAGCATGCTTTTTTCATCGTTTGCCTGTGGGAAGCATCGATTCTCGAGTGGCATTTTTTTTCGGAACGGCTTTTCCCGTGAGATCTATGGCAGTGACGCAGAATTTAATCAGACGTTGTTTGGTTGCGCTCGAGCCAAACGGACACGGTTCGACTCTCATCCATTCCATCTACTATTGACACAACTGGAGCCAAATGTTTTGGATTCGGACGCTTCACTTCGCTAATTAAGATTGAGCGCTTCCAGTAAGGCTCTTCTTCTACTAAATACTGCTAACAATGTAGTGTGTTATTGAAAAAGTCATCGCGGGAAACAGAGAAATAGGATTATTCATAAGAAAATTGCGTGATGTTTGGAGCTGAGTGAGTTGAATTGTTGCGAAGATTCGTGCTTTGTGGCCATATTGATTCATCCAAACCCTGTTTTTATCCACCTAGTTGTGGAATGGATTCTTTACATTACTGTCTTCACAAATAGGCAATGAAAATTCTATATAGGAGATTTTGAACACTATTTCAGGTGCTTCCAGAACCAGGATCCTGAACATGGTATAGACCAGGGGTTCCTAAAGTGGTCGATATAGACCTCTTGGGGTCGATTTTCTTTTGCGGGGGTCGACGTAAACGAAAACTGACTATGGGGGTCGACGAGGTCTAGAAATCGACCCCCTATTGTTTGATATAAGCTGTTGTTTGAAATATTCATGCTAAAAAAGTAGCGTTTATTTGACCATCCGCGAAAATTGGTAAGTATTTTACATCAAAATTAAACAGCAAGAAATTTTGATTCTGGGAATGGGGGTCTGAGGCCTAAATTAATTTTAGTAAAGACCCAAAATAGTTTGGGGACCCTTGATTTAAACGATTTACCAAGGAATGCGGGTAGATTTATCGTAGCCCTGACATCGTTCATCAATAATGTGAAGAACATTTTCGTTGTTACTGAAGGTAAGACAAAATGAGTTGGATGTATTCGTAAGCCGAAGAACTTCCGCGCACTGTCATATGACGGAAAATTCCATTTGACTTCATGCTTGGTTAGAATCAATTTTACTTATTCAGACTGTAATTTGTATTTGCTAGCAAGTGCGACTGTATGAATTAATATGCTCCATTTACCTGTCAAGCAAATGTGTGCTTGTATGGCTCAGTCGATTAAGGGACGTACTTTGTGATCCTATAATTCTCGATTCAAGTCGCCGCATCGCTATCAGTTTTTAGTGTATTTTATTTCATTAAATCTCATGCCGTGGAATTTTCAAACAACACAAAATTTCATGTTCGTGCCAAAAGTCACAAGTCACAAGTCACAAGTCACAAGTCACAAGTCACAAGTCACAAGTCACAAGTCACAAGTCACAAGTCAAAAGCAGTGCCGTAGTTGTTCAAATTTCATTGGTTAGTCGTTGACTTTGTTGATAGGGCGCCTGGATTTCCGTGGTACAGGGGCGCATTGCAATTGACTGAAGTTAGATTTTTTTTAACGGGGTTTTTGTTTCTTCATCTTCGTATTTTTGTATACGACAGTTATATAGTTCTAGTATCAGACTTATTTGTTACGAGCGAGGCGCCGTATTTTCCTCAACAACTCATTTTTAACTTTTTTGTAAGTTTCCTGAAGCTCTACAATTGCCACACAAATCAACCATGAAGACTCATTTGCAACATACATAAGTGTTATCATAATCTGAATGTTAATGTTTCTAAGTACCCAGGTGTTGAGATTTCCACTTTCTGTATTTATTATTCTTCCAAATAATAGTTCCGATTGTGTGATTTTGAAATAGAGTTCAGAATCTACTTCTTCAAAACTGTACAGAAAGAAATTATGAATTTTACAGGTGACATAATTCTTACTAATTTACAGCTAAGCAGATATGTGCTTCTGTGGCTCAGTCGACTATCTGGTGTGCTTTGTGATCTAATGTTTTTCGATTCAAGTTGCGTTGTTGCTCTCGATCTTTAGATTTTCCATTCCATTCCACGTTATTCCATTCGTTGTAAAGCCATGTAATTTCCAAATCACACAATTTTTCATGTTCTTGAATATAAATTTGTGTAAAATATGACGCTCCATTTATGTGCATCTGATAAGAAGTAAATTCATACAAGCGTTTTTCGAACTATGTGAGTCTTTTTATATATCCATGGAAAACCTGCAGGTTTTTGGTTACATTGAAAACATCTTGCTGCGCAAGTTGCGAAATTTCTATTGATGTATTCCATATAGAAGAGAAAAAATATCTGGTCACGATCAGTTTCAGTTTGTGTCATGTGTGCCACCACACACCGTGCGTTTGAGATATTCATGTTATTTCAATGTAGCTTAACGCGTGTTTTCCGTCTATCATCAAAAACCATTTGAAATTGCATATTGCACCAAACGAGAATATTAGATGATGCCGTCTCATCTCAGAAGCATATAAGAAATTGGAAAATACCAATGAAATCCCCATCAGTTGAATTCATGTGGTAATTAATTCTACTATACCGACCTTCCACTATACAAGGCCGAGTTTTAAGAAATGCCAGTATTTATAATTATTCATCTCGTTCAAAATTATTGAAATTCATCATTTCTTATTCATTGTCCAATGTCCTCATTATTGTCCAATTTTTCAATAAAGACAACTTAAAACTATCAAAAGCTGTTAATGAAGATTACAAACTGCTAGTATATTTTATGTTTGAATATAATAACTCTTAGAAAAATTGTTGTTAAGGCTGCACTGCTCAATGCTGACTGTTGCATTGCTTCCTCCCGAGATTCTATTTATATAACTCACAAACAAAGAAATAATTTGTGCTCCATTTATGCTTTCGAAAGCTTTGTAGTATTAGGTATAGAAAATTCGTTCTGCACCCTGATGTCAATCCTGAGGCACTCCATACTTCAGCTATTTATTTAGCTTGAAAATAAATAATGATTTGCGTCCTTAGCAGAATTATATAAAGTATTTAAAAAGATTTCCACCATGCGGCCGGAATAAATTTTAAGATCGCTCTTAAAACATTCCTAAGGAATCCTTCCAAATTAGGCGTACAAGATTTTTTTTTGCTTGAAAATAGATAGTGATTTACGCCCTCAGTTGGATCGTTTGATGTATTTTAAAATACTTCCACCCTGCGCCCTGGAATCATTCCTAAAGCGTCCTTCCAAATTATCCTTATAAGATGTTATTTATTTAGCATGAAAACATATAAAAACTTGCGCCCTCACTAGGATTAATTAATGTATTTAAAAATACTTTCAGCCTTCACTTTCCCTATCGTGATTCTGCGCCTTGAAATAATTCCTGAGGTGCCCTTCCAAAGTATCTTTACAAGATGTTATGTATTAAGCTTGAAAATAAGTAATAAGTTGCGCCCTCAGTTGGATCGATTAATGTATTTAAAAATAAGTAATAAGTTACGCATTCGGTTGGATCAATTAATGTTTTCAAAAATACTTTCATTCTGCGCCCTGAAATCTATTGTATGGGTTGCCCTTTTCCATTTTCTTGCACCCTTGAACTATTACTAAGGCAACCTATAAAATTATCCTTACAATATGTTATATTTTAGCTTGAAAATAAGTACTAATTTGTGCCCTTTTCTTACGATTATTTAATGTATTGAAAATACTTTCATCCTGCGCCCTGGAATTTATTATATGGGCGCCCTTTTCAATTCTCTTACCGTGATTCTGCGCCCTAGAATCATTCCTATTGCGCCGTTTCAAATTATCCTTACAATATGTTATTTATTAAGCTTGAAAACAAATAAAATTCTGCGCCCTCACTGGGATTATTATTGTACTATCATTCTGCGCCCTGAAATCTATTATTTCCATTTTCCTCTTGTGATTCTGAGCCCTGGAACTATTCCTAAGGCGCCCATCCAAATTATCCTTACAAGATTTTTTTTAGCTTGAAAATTAGTTATAATTTGCGTCCTCACTACGATTATTTAATGTTTTTAAAATACTTCCATCCTGCGCACTGGAATTGATTTTATGGACGCCCTTTTCAATTCTCTTACCGTGATTCTGCGCCCTAGAATCATTCCTATTGCGCCCTTCCAAATTATCCGTACAAGATATTATTTTGTTAGATTGAAAATAAATAATTATTTGCGCCCTAAGAAGGATATTATACTATAATCAAGATTACTTTCATCCTGCGCCCTAGAACAATTTATGTGGGCGCTTTTTTCAATTGTATTATTATTTTTTTTTGCACTCTTCAGGTTACTTGAATCAGTCATTATCAAAATTTCCAAAAAAAAATTTTTTCGGTTGCAGTTTCAAGAGCTAACTGTGACTAACCGCAACTACAGCACTGGTCAAAAGACAAAAACGTCAAAAGACAAAAATGTCAAAAACGTCAAAAACGTCGAAAACGTCAAAAACGTCAAAAACGTCAAAAACGTCAAAATAATCAGAAATTTAATTTTCAAAGGAATTTGTGAATGGGGGTCTGAGACCTAAGTTAATTTTAGTACAGGGGTCCATGACCCAAAATAGTTTGGGGACCCTTGGTATAGACGAAATAGGCTTGTGTAACAATTAACTAACAAGACCAACGTATTGGAACACTTTTAAGCTAAGTTTCGGAAAAGATTCACGTTTTCCTCTTATTCTGTAGAAAGTTGATAGAATTGCTGGTGGAGCCGACTTTTTATCGGAGCTCCGGAGACCCGTCTGCGTGTGCACCTTTTAAAAGACTTTTCTCTCCGCACAATTTTCTCCGAGATGAATAAACCGATTTCTTCAATATAATCTGCTGATGCACTGATGAGTCGAAGACGAAACGTAAAAACAAGAAATAAGTCATGTGCACTTTGCACAAACTGGCCACCCACAAGGTACAGAACCCCCAAATGACGAGGATTTCTACATGCTAAGGCTTGTTTGATGGCAACTATTCGGTTGTAAATCATGTTCGAGTTTTGCGATTAGAGCTTTAAATTGGTAGGAAAGGGCTGTCCCTGTTTTTTTAGTATGTGCTTTTATAGCATTTTTTCTTCACTTTTATAAAATTAACATGCGATCCTGCACATCTCTGCGTCTTAATAACTCAGATGTCGACTTCCGGTTTATTCATATTCCTTGAAAACACTTAAAATATGGGTATTTTCGAAATGGATTTTATGTACAGGTATTGAAACACAATGTTTGCGGTAGATCCGAAATCCAAGGTGGCGGCTTCCGGTTTATTGATAGACTCTTACACAGTGTTGGTGATTGCCGATAATTTGACAGAAGCTGCTCGATATTTAACTATATTGTATACAACATTTTCAATCCGTTAGAAGATGCTACAACAATTCGTGTCTCTCAATGCATGAACCTTGAGAGAATTTTTCTACATTTCTTCTCTCCACTTCATATTCTGAGTATTTGACAGTCCTGAAAAAATACAGTCAGGTAATAAACGGTTCTGTGTGGAATTTACCAAGAAAGAATCGCAGAAAATTGAATCGATGATTCGACTTGATGATTCTCATACTAGGTTGCAATATTTCAAAACCCTTGTGTGGAGCAATCACATACATTTTCATAGATACAACTTATACAAAGGTTATATGCACATAGTTGTTAGAATAAGCGACAATAGTAAAATGATTCTATCGCAATTGTCAACTGCCTTTATATAATCGGATCGCGAAACGAGAATAAGCGACCGTTTGTTGCTTAAGAGAGAATCCCAACAGCAGCGTGCTAATTCGTAATGCTCAGACAGATCATCGAGAGAAATTCGCTCTCGCACTGGTGTCTATTCTATGTTAAATGAACCATGCCGGTTTTTCGTTGCTGCGATGATATCCGTCGCTCTTCGATGGCACTGATTGAATCGTGTGAAGAGTTGCTAGTGAGCGTTCTTTGATACGATAAATGCCATCCTGGCCCTTACATGTAAGTAATTCTCGAACGGATTGGAAAAATGACCGCCGAAAAACGATATTTGACGTCGTTTCGAATTTAAAAATGTAGAAAAGTATTTTCGAAAAGGATTTGATAATTAGATATCAGAAAATGATGTTTGAGCTCGTTTCGGAATGCAATATGGTGATTTCCGGTTTATTGATATTTCTTGAAAACCTTTACTCATAATGTGAGGTATGTATCGAAAAAAGGCTATCCACAAATTTTTCTTTCAAATTATGAAAAAAAAGATATTTTATTCAAACTGAAAATTGATCCTTTATTGTACCAGGTTAAACTTGAGCATAATGAAAACCGGATGAAATTTATGTTATTCCTTCACGAATTTTAGAATTTTTGATCGAATGCTTTTCATCCAGTTCCATTTTTTGGAGGCTTGAGCGCAACTTTTTTTTGAGCTGCATGTTTCCAGCTGTCTCACCAGTCTTGTTGAAGACCCTCTCCACTTAATGCCCAGTAACGTTCTATAAGTCGCTCAGCTCAGCTTCAGCAGGCAATTTGGTGGATTGATATTTTTCTCAACGAAATTTATACCCTTTTCCGCAAGCCAATTGAGAGTGGTTGAGGCATAGTAAGCCGACGCTAAATCCGGCCAAAACAGTGGATGTTTACTATGCTTCTTATATAAAGGCAGCAATCTCTTCTGGAGACACTCAGGTTGATAGATTTCTGCATTTCTAGTTCCGGTAGTGTAAAAAATTGGTGACTTCAAACCACAGGAACATATTGCTTGCCATATCAGTACCTTTCAACCGAATTTCTCCACTTGAATCGACCTGTCCGCATCGCTCACATCCTCCCCAACGACGACAGTAAAGTATTGTGGATCTGGAAGGGTTTTTGAGTTCTCCTTTACATAAGTCTCATCGGCTATCAAAACGCATGCATGCGGACACTGCAAAAGACGCGAATACAATTTCCGGGCCCTTGTTGCTGCTCCCTTCTTCTGTTCTACATTTTGTTTCGAGATTTTCTGCTTCTTGTAGGTCTTCAGGTGATTTCGCCTCTTGATACGCTGGATCATTCTAACACTCGTTACTGCTTTTTTAGCCAAATTACGTATTGACATCGATTTGTTCTTCATGATTAGAGATATCACTTTCTGGTCCAGTTTCGGGTTGAAAGAATCGGGTTTGCTGCCTCTTACTTGTAGCTCATCCAAAGAATAGTGTTCCCCAAACTTATTAATGATGGTTTTAACACTGGCACGATGAATCCCAAACCGCTTCGCCAACTTTCGCATAGTAATACCCTTCTCACTTAACCATGTGTCCAGAACCTTAATTACTTCCTTTTCAATGCGCGACATTTTGAAAATGCAGAATTTCAACCGAACAAACAAGTAAACAAAGGAGAGCAAATCTAAATTTGTGGAAATTAGCTAAGACATCTCTGACAAACCGAAGTAAGGTCCATTTCAGGAATTTTGTCGAGTTGTTTCAGTACTTCCGGATCCGGAAACTGGAGGCCTAATTTCTTTATTTCTGGAGCAGAGAATAGTCCACTTAAGATTAGTTCTCCAGTAGGCATTAAACCTCCTCAACTTTTGTACCAACAGATTACAGAATATTTTAATGATACACTTCAGATTATTTACTATTATAACTGAAGTGATATTGTTTAAAGATCTACAAACTTGAGGAGCTTTCAACCCAATTTTCAAGAATTTTCTGCACTTCACGTGTATGTTGAAAAAAAAAACATTCTTGTAACTAAAGTGTTTACTACAATGACCCTGTGATTTAGGAACTGGAAGTCTTATACAGATAAAATTCAGGCGAAGCCACATTTGATATTTTTTCATTTTCACTTAGTAAACGGAAAATACCACACACACTTGTTTTGTAGATACACCTGGCGTTAACGCTATCATTTTTCATTTGTCTTTATATTGCCTCAATTCTAATTACGATATAAGAACAATTGTTGGATTCGGCGAAGTGATCCATTCGGCGAAATGTCATTCGGCGAAATGACCCTTTCGGCGAAATGGTTTTCGGCAAACAAGGCAAAACGTTGAAAATTTTAGAAAAGGCCTTTGGTGAATTGTGTCTAGGAAAAACACAGGCATACGAGTGGTATAAACGCTTCAAAGGTGGTCGTACAAGCTTGGATCATGATGAGATCCCTGGTCGCCCAACAACATCTGTTACTGAAGAAAACATTGAATCGGCGAAGCAAATCGTATTGCAAAATCGTTCTGTACCGATTAGAGAGATTGCTGTGTTGTTGGGCATCTCTTATGGATCAGCCGAACACATTTTAACTAAAACATCAGTTATCAGGGTTTGAAACTCGTCGCTTCTCGGCTGGTGCCAAAAAAGCTGAATTTCATTCAAAAACAGCGTCGTTTTGATGTGGCCAAAGAGATGATTTCCAGCGCAGATAGTGACCCCACATTCATCGAATGCATCATAACTGGTGATGAGGTGTGAATCTACGAATATGACGTCGAAACCGCACAACAATCGACCGAATGGCGCTTCGAAGGCGAGCCGTTGTTCTAAATTTTCATCCGTTATAAAAATCGCCACACGAAAATTTTTCAACTTCTTTGTATGGACGCCAAACAAAAACTAATCGTACGATTTGCGTCAAAATTTGACAGAATGTGTATAAAAGTGTTGCCAACGTTCAGAGAATAAAAGTTCACCGATTGGACAAGCGCGGGAATTTTAAAATGAAAATTCCGGTTCTTTTTTTCTCATAAGGTAAGTTCCAGCTTTGTCGTCCACTAACCCTTTCTCCCTGGCAGCTATGGGTAAACTACAGCAGAAATGTATTCGGGCATATATTTATAGATTCCCTTTTGTGCTATAGTTCATACTGCGAAAATCGGACGAGAGTTAGACATCATGTACTGCGACTGACATTGGCTCGTGAAAACATAGGACAATTTTTTTCTAAGGCATGCAATTGAAATACTTGAACGACGTTACTTCATGAGTTTAAGTTAAATGTTTCCGTATCGATTGGCAGTTAAATTATATAAATCCATCAACAAACGACTGAGTTATAAGTGTTCAAAACTATGACAGAAAAAGTTTACGCGGTTAGCATTTTTTAAATTGATACCCAGCTTCGTATAGTGAAGAGTAAGACATTTTTAAAGCCAAAATTAATGCTAAATATAGGGGATAGTTTGAAAGAACCGGTAATCACGCTGATTCGGCTTTTCAATAGCTGGATGATATGTAAGATACTCAAGCGTACACGGTGTGCCACAAACATCAGGAAACATCGCATCACTGGACCAGCTACTTATTTCATTCACAGGCTAGTATTAACTAGGCAAAGAAATATTTTGTAGCATATATTTATAGATTTCTCTTCATACTACCCAGAACGTTGCGGTGTTTTCATGCATAACGCAAAGCCTCCTATGCTGACCAAGAAAATGACATCATTTTGGACAACTGGTATTGGTGGCTGAAAACATAGGTCGATTCTAACCATTTTTTCAATATCAATCATCAACAAATGACTGAGTTATTAACGTTCAAAATTATGACAGAAAAGGGTTACGCGACTATTTTCAAAACTTTTAATTGACACTCGGCCTCATATAGTGAAATGTGAGGCATTTTAATGCCAAAACAGTAATATTTCGCTGATAGGGACGTTCATATATTTGAGGAAGTCAGTCAGTAGAATTATGACAGATCTAAATACAGTGTAACTGTACTGATCATTCAGCAACAGAAACGGTTACTTAACTGATTGTTAGATGTTCCGCTGTTTGAAATGCAGTAAAATTTTGCCGACATCCGTGAAAATAATTTGATGTGCAAGTTATCTCTGAGAAATCGATGTGAGTTTCGTTTTGAAATTTAAGACCGCTACTTTCTGAACCTGAAACCGAAACCAGTATGCCCTACAAGTTTAGAGGATGTTTAAGAAATCTAATATAATAACCCTCTCTAGAGTACGATCATAAAATTTATTAAAACATATCCAATAATGACAGCTTCAGTAGAAAATTTTAACATTTAAACTGTTAAAAACGCCGGTGAAAGGAGCACCGAGAATTAGGTTGATGTCAGAGTGAGCGCGGAACGTGGACCGAACCGAAGCGTTCACTCTGACAGGTTTGCTTTGATCAAATGCAACTAGTTCGCACGCGCGCCTCGACGCTGCGCGTGACGCTTTCACTATGACAGCAATCTTAGGTACATAAGCAATATTCATTAACTTTGTTATTTTTTTATCTGAGGGCCCCTCCCGAAACGAAATCCAGGGTACGGGTCTGCATGCACACATACGCTCACATGGTAGATACACTCGGCCCTACGATTACATAGGTTTTTTTTGATGAGATAGACTAAAATGAAATTAGTTCTTTTTGAGCAAAAAACTTTATGAACAAAATGATAACAAATTTTTACAATTTCAGCATTGACCATCAAATTGATAAGAAATCGAAGAATGTGGCCTTTTTATCGAAAATAATGAAAACATACATTCTATAATCAATATATTCGAGCAAAGCGTGAAAGTTATCAGCTGAGACAATTTCTCAGCGACTCACATCATCATCATCATCATCATTATTTCTCTTATTGATATCGCTATTGCCGCACGGTTAGTGGGGGATCGGCTAGTCTGTAAGACACCACCCGCTTCTATTTCTTTTCTCGTTCGCTGGTTTCGATTAAAGGTCACGACCAAAATCCGCGACTTTATCTTCACTGTCTTTCAACATTAACAACAACAACTACCAACACAGACTCCGAGTGCTTCAGTGCACTCGAGGGCACATTCCCGAGTGTCGCGAAGACAAATAAAGAGATATGATTTAATGTCGGCTGATGGAAATGGAATGACTGCCGAAGGACTGCCCCGGGACATTTCCTGCGAGGAGGTGACTTTGTGATTGCGAACTCGACAACAATTTTCACTTTTATACCTTTTTTTTCCCAGAAGTTGTTGTTGTTGTTGTTGCAGCCGCTTCCGCTGTCGCCGTTCGTTTTTTTGCCATTGAAGTGATCTTCCAGTGTTTTGCTGCTGGGTCGGAAATGGTTACCGGCTCGTCGCTCGGTCTCGAAAGGCGAAAGCAGCTTTCCACATGGTGGCGTTGAGGACGGGGGGTGCTAGGTTTTACTTGAAATCAGAAGAAAGTACGGCACAAGTACCTGAACAGAAAGCCGTCGAGGCAGTGGCCTGAATGCTGGACATTCTTCGGTTTGTTTTGTTATGGCGGTGCGGTTGGATTTTTTCCGACAATTTCCTCCCAAGGGTTTTAGATGGGCACCCGGGTATGGTGTATGAAAGTAAAATAATATAGAGATGTAAGATTTATGTGGGAGCCAGCGCCAGGGCCATAAAAATATTTACTTTACGAGGGACCGGAGAATTAAATTCTCGTTGGTTTGAGATTACGCGCAACTAGATTTGTGAAATTTTTACCTTCTTGATTGTTTCGGGTACGAAATTGCAGAGAAACGTCTGAGATCCTTAATGAAATCCAACGAAAAAATAAACGATAATTCCACTTTTGAAATATTTTTATCTACTTATATATATTGGAGTACGAAATTTAATTTCAGGATTCAAACTTAGCTACTGGGTAGGTGAGAAAAGTAATCGTTTTAATCCTTTCATTCAGTGCACCGCACCCAAGTAACAATTCGAATGCCTTTAGGCTTTAACTATAATTTATATGGTTTTTGTAGATGATCCAGCGTTGACTATATGCTTTATAAAAAATACAATTTTCGTTTTGACAAGTAACATAATAGTTATTAAATTGATTTTAACAATTTTATATATTCTCGTATGTTCGATCCCCGACCTGGAAGGATTCTTAGTGTCAGTAGGATCGTAGTACGAACCATGAAATGATTCTGTATGCTAAGAATCGGTTACGAAGTCTGTTGAAATAGAAAGGGGAAATTCCATAAAATGAATGTAATGCTTAGACTTCGCTATAGACTCTTTTGTACGGCAAAACAACTAAGTAAGATTTTGACCTTATCTTTAGTTTTCAATTGCACTGCAATTCACCATTACTTTTACTAGCTTTATGTATGTGTTTGCTGTAGGATGACAGTTTCACTTAGAGTAAATTTGATGGGTTTAAAGTACATTTGTGACGCATCTACTATACATTCACGAAAATTGAAAATGCATAAGATTTTTACAATCAAGGATAGCCTCAAAGTCTTGAATCCTTATTACGGAATCTTTTT
Organism: Malaya genurostris; assembly: GCF_030247185.1. NCBI lineage: Eukaryota > Metazoa > Arthropoda > Insecta > Diptera > Culicidae > Malaya > Malaya genurostris. The sequence continues at coordinate 52,173,340 of NC_080571.1, forward strand.
GTGCCGCGGGTCACGAACTGCACAAATTGCAAACAATTGGGACATACAGCATCCCATTCTTGTATTAAATCCCGTTGTATTAAAAGTGGAGGGAGTCATGCGGATAACTCCTGCGGTGGAGACATTGAAAAGTGTCTCTACTGTAAGGAGGGACCGCATGACCTCTCTGATTGACCCACGTACAAACTGCGCAAGGATAAAATGAAGCATTCTCTCAAGCAACATTCCAAGCGCTTTTTTGCGGAAATGTCGAAGAGTGCTACGCCACCTATCAAAAATTTATACGCTTGCTTGTCCACTGACGAGAGCGATTATAATGACCCTCTCGAATGCACATCTCCGGCTGTCCCTGATTTACTTATTTATTTGGGAGCAGAGAAAAGCCCGATGAAGATGAAATTTGGCAATCTCAAGCAGGCATAAAACCTCCTCATCATTTGTATCAACAGATTACGATGATCCAACAGATACATTTGGACTTAACACTAACAATTGAAACTAACAGTTCAAACTAAATTTATAACCCTATAACTAGACACCAAGCCTTACATGGCAGTAATAGTACTCTTGCTTAAAAGGTGAGAGAGAAGAAAAAAGTGGCAAAAGTATACAAGGGTTGGTGAAGAAGGATCTAGACGAGCGTGGACTAGCAACTGTGTTAGGATCGGCATGAAGATCTAATTAGTGGCCAAAAAGATGGTGGAAGGCAGAAAAAACGACGGGAAGACAGAGAGAAAGAAGAAGAAACGACCGGATTGATTTCGGCGAGCGAATCTAGTTAGTTTCCTATGGAGATGGTGGAGGAACGGAGTGGGGGTTGAACGAAAATACAATAATGTATGTACGCATGTATGTGGAGCAGGGAAAAGCCCGCTGAAGTAGAGAATTTTTGAACCTCTGCCTCCAGTAGGCATAAAACCTCCTCATCTTTGTACCAATCCTTGATTCTAAAACTAACATGATAAGTGACTAAGAATCAATCGTTTGATTACATTTCGAGATATATGAAAATCAAAGACATTATATAAGTTAACGAATAAACGACACATACTAGTAAATTGGTTCATTGAATCCATAGTTTGTTCTAGCGGAAGGTAATTTTAAAATGGGGTGATAACGCAGACTACGACGATGAATGTCGAAATTAATTAATTGGAAGAGTTCGGGACCATCGATACGTGATTGTAACAAATCGGCTATGAAAACTGCTATTGAGACTTCCCTACGAACAGATAATAGATCCAAGCCAATAAGTTTACAGCGATCTTGGTAAGTAGGTAGGTTTGCAGGGTCGTTCCATGGTAGATTGCGTAGAGCAAACCGAACAAATTTTCGCTGGATAGCTTCGACGCGCTTATCGTCGATTTGATAGTAAAGCAAAGCCTTGGTATTACATTCCTGTAGTGGAATTTGACCTTCTGTTTCAACAGACTTCGCAGCCGATCCAGAGTGTACAGAAACATTGCATGGATGGTGCTACGATTCTACTGATACTACGAACGATTTGATAGTAAAGTGACCAAATAAACCGCGCCATATCCAAGCCTCGAATGGACTAGTGCACAATATAATGTCTTAAGGCAGTGCACATTGACAAAGTTTTTAGTTACGCGAAAAATAAATCCTAGAAGCTTGGAAGCCTTGGAAATTATATAATCAATGTGGTTTTTGAAATTTAACTTGACATCATAACTTGGCTTATAAACGAGTGGTTGCGAGTAAAGAAATAACAGAGCATTTTAAGGCGTTTAATGCCATTCTGTTGAATTGACAACAATTACCGAATGAATCAAGCTGTGATTGTAGAAATATTGTGTCTTCTTGAGATTTAACAGTTTCCAATTTTTACAGACATTTTGCGGCCAGTTAAATATGAATGGAGCCAGTTCAGTATGGATCCATTGAAACCAAACTTATCGAGCTTAGCTACTGTTATTTGATGATTTATCTTGTCGAAGGCTGCGGAAAAATCTGTATAGATTGCGTCCACTTGGAGATGTGCTTCAAGAGAACGGATGATAAAAGATGTGTAGGAGAGTAAATTCGTTGAAGTTAAACGATTGGGCATAAAACCATGCTGAGTTTCAGAGATGTTGTTACTGCAATTGTGAGTGATAAAATCCAGGACAATAATTTCAAGTAACTTGGAAGCTGCGCATAATGCCGCAATCCCACGATAATTGGAAGCGTCAGACTTATTTCCTTTCTTGAATACTGGAAAGATATATGAACTCTTCCAAATATCAGGAAACGTTTCTGAGGTGAGTGATGAATTGAATAGCAGTGAGAGTGGGACTAAAAGGCTTCTCGAACACTTTTTAGCACTATTGAAGGAATACCATCTGGTCCAGCGTTCGAAGATGACTTCAGCTAGACGCACGCTAACTCAATCATAGAAGTCGATATGATAGGGTGAGGGCCGACAGGAGAGCGGCGCGGAACATTGTTGATGGTTTCAGAGATTTGATGATTAGATAGAGTCTCGTCGAAGAAAACACTGCTGAAGTGTTTCCGGAAGAGATTGCATATATCATGTTGCGTTGATGATTGGACATCTCCTAGAAACATGTGAGTTGGTAGTCCTGACTATTTCCTCTGTTCGTTTACATGATTCCATAAGCTTTTCGGGTTGTTTCCTAAATTGTACACTAGTGAATCCAAACTTGTTCAACATTGGCACAATGATCAAGGGGCAGCAAGCGAGATTTTATTCTAGAGCGAACAGCAATCCACCTCCACTCTTCTTGCTGCTTCTTGCTGCTGTTTTGGTTATTACGGTCTTGTGATACACTGAGTATGAGCTGTCGAAAATTTGTTTTGAGTGTGAGCTATTGTTTAGCCAGGTTTTAGTAAACGCATAGATATCGTAAGTGGCATCCGAACAAACGAGATAATAATCATTAAGAGTACGATTCATTCCACCAATGATACTAAATGTTCAAACCAGTGTAGAATGAATTTTTGTTGTTGCATGATAAGGCAAGAACCTCGTTTGAGTGCGGGCAGAGGTTTGTCGAAAACGGCGTGACACAGGTAGATACGTTAGAGAAGACTGATTTTGGCTGCTGCTGTACGAGTTTTGCAGTCGTTAAGACAGGAAACGGGATGAATGTGGTCGGTATGGAGACATTAAACGTGTGCTAGACTGAGTACTCTGTTCGGGGTTGAGTTCTAAAAAAGAGGTAATTGTCACACCACTAGGCCAAAACGTCGGAGCCGTGATTTCATGTTCAAATGCTTCTGTAACACTTAGTTTAAAACATATGAATGATAATGGTCAATCCTGATATTGGCTGACAAGATAACCAATATTCTGTATCCTCTCACAAGCTCCCTAGTAAGGGTTCGAATGTGTCTTCAGAGGTGTCTTCCAAAAAATTAAAACATCTAGAAGTGGTTCCAAAAAACCGGAGAAAAAAACTCCAGGTCCTGAAAAATTAAATTCTGAGCAAGAATTTCCTCCACTTCCTGAGACTTCAGAACCCTCGAAAGTCCCTGTAGATCAATCAGAAAATTTACCAGATACTGTGGTTTGTTAACTTTTTTTGATATTGTGAACTGGATCATGACAACCTCCAATATTTCTGAACCTCTTATGGTTATTATTTCTACAGTTAAAACATTCTTGAAGCAGTTGACTGAAAAATTGCCCCTTCTTTCAGCGATCGTATCCTTCGATGGCTAAGTCAGCCACCGAGGTCACAGATACAATCACTGTTATACAGTGGAATTGTAGAAGTATCATCCCAAAAATTGATCCTTACAAATTTCTAGTAAACAATGTGAGATGTGACGCATTTGTATTGTGCGAAACTTGGCTAACTTCTGAACTACTCTTAAACTTTGAAGAATTTGACGAGTGCCTAAAAATATATTGTAATCTATATATATAAAAATGGATGTAAGTTTGTATGTTTGTAACGCGATAACTTCGGAACTACTGAACGGATTGCCACCAAACTTGGCACAGGTACTTCTTGTATTTCAGAGATGGTTTAGGAAGTATATTTATATAGGAGGGAGCGTAGCAAGTGTCATAAACAAGGGGGGGTGCATGGAAAAATTCATATAACTTGACAAGAGTCGATACGTTTTGAAGACCGTAGAACCATTTTGCATACCTTAGATATGACTATATGGGGGGTGGATGTAGCAAGTGCCTTTAAATAGGGGGGTGTAATATTTAAAACGGCATAACTCCGAAACTACAGGGGGAGGTCATGAAAAAGTTTGTCTAATTTGACGAGAATCGATACTTTTTAAGACCATAGAAACATTCTGCATATATTAGATATGATTATATGAGGGGTGGATGTAGCAAGTGCATTTAAAAAGGGGGGGGGAGGTGTAATGTTTATAATGGCATAACTCCGGAATAACTGAACGGATTGCTATCAAACTTGGCATAGCTGCTTTTTGCTCTTCAGAGATAGTTGTAAGGGTATTTTCATAGGGGAGAGAGCGTAGCAACTATCCTTAACAGGGGCCATGAAAAATTTATTTAATTTGACGAGAATCGACACTTTTTGAAGACCATAGATACTTTTGTGCATCTTAGGGTATTCGTGTTCGGTGGATGTAGTACATCCCTTTGAAAAGGAGATGTAAAGTTTGTTACGGCGCAACTCCGGAACTACTTAACGAATTGCTATCAAATTTGGCCCAAAGAAGCTCTTCAGAAATGATCATTAGAACATTTTCAGGGGGAAAGTGTGTAGGAAGTGTCCTTAACATGGGGGGAGAGGGTCAATGGCGAAATTTAAAGAGAATCGACATTTAGACTAGAAGGAGGGGTTTTTGAAAAGAGTGGCAAGAATTTCAATGCCGTATTTTTCTTTAAATAATTACAAAAGATCTGGTTCCATTTTGCCGGGGAATTCAACAAACTAAGGGAAAATAATCTTTGTCTGCCTATGAACGTGGGTGTATTCAAGTCTCAGCATAACTACAAAACAACTAAACGAATCGCCACCAAGTTTGGCACATGTACCAAAGGTGGGAATCGATATTTTTTGAAAAGCAAAGATACTTTCTACACTATTCAGGGTAATCATGAAGGTGATCTGTAGTAAGTTCACTGACCAAAAGTAAGTTATATAAAAATAGATTATAAGGTTGTTTAGAGGGTGAGAGAGTGGAGTAAGTGCCCCGAACATGGAAAGTGAAAGGGAAAATTGATCGGGTTTTACGAAAAATTGGTACAGTATATTTCTAGCAACTAAGCGAGGCTCACAAAACTATTCACAAAATGGTTAAAGCCTTGATAAAATAAATTATATAAAAATGTAATTCTATAGTACGAATGTATTTATGATGTTAAACAACCTTTCGTTATAAAATAATCATTATCAGATGGAAAATTTTGAACAATTCATGATGTCATAAAATTTTTATAAAGAGGAGGGAGTAGAAAGTGATTATATCCATGGAAGCCAAAGGTATTGTAGATCGATTGTGACGAGGAAGTAAGGAAGTACGTCACAAGCACATATACATATGAAACTCGGAGGTTACTAAGAAGGTATTAATAGAGAGAAAGGTGTTTTAAATGTTTCTAACAAAAGGGTTCAAATATAAAACTTACCCAATTTGTCGAGAATACCATGACAATTATGATTATTGTGAGATCTGAGGTGGGACACTGATCATTCGCAATCTGAACATGAACGGAGTATTGTTCAATCGAGTTGCCGTCTAAGTTATGTTTCACTACAAGAGTATTTCACTAAGCAGGACAACTTCGAGAATTTTTTCGGCCTTCCCTTTACGAAACATTTCCGAGCAACGCCGGGTAATTCAGCTAGTATTGAATAAAAATACCTCGATACCAGGTATTGAAGTTGTCGCATGTCATGTTACAATGAAAGGCAAGCACCTTTTCATTGCTTCCATCTATATTCCCCCAAGAGCCTCGGCTGGGCATCAGCGGCTCAGTGATATCATAGAGCTCCTTCCCGTGCCGACGTTGGTTTTAGGAGACTTCAACTCACACGGTACGGGATTGGGTTGTCTTCTCGACGATAACAGATCAGCTATGATATTTGCGATAACTTCAATATGACAATCTTGAATACGAGGGAAATGATACGAATTCATGCACCACCAGCGAGACCAAGTGCGCTGGATTTATCCCTTTGCTCCACATCGCTACGGTACTATATATCAATATGGATCACTCTTGCGATTCACGAGAGACATCACAGTAACTACACTACAAATGTTTTAAAGCACATATGACAGCTTTCCTAATCAGTACACTGAACCAAACAACTCCATATATATTGAATATTTCTCAATATACACTGCACGAAAAAATAAGCTGTAAATACGGTTTAGAATTGCAATCTGATACTAACTAGGAAGAGAACACATTGTTTTATAAAAATCCTTATTTATATAAATGTGCGTGAAATGTGCACGCAGAACTAAACAATTCAATCCTAATACTAATACCAACATTTCCGAATTAAGTATGACAATTTCTTGTTTTGAAAAATTATTCCATTTGTATTCATGTTTATTGTGATAATGATTGCAGTGATAGCAATACACAATATCAGGTTGTTTAATAAATAAATAAATAAATGCTACAAAACATAATAGTTTAGTAGAATAAAAACGTAACGTGTAATTCGCCTCAAATAGAGAGCTATGGATTGAAGTAAAAGTTATAAGTATAACTTTTTCTTATGCTTACTGTATTGCACTTATCATACTATTTATTAACATTTTTTCAGAGCTATACAAACTTTCTATTTTTCGAACTTTTTACTTTTTTGAAAATAAACATCGAAATTACAAATTTTGACTAAAAGTTAAAACTATTCGCAAAACAGCTCACATAAAGAGGCAAATCGCTTAGTATACGAACTTTGAAATTCATAGACAATTTATTAAAATAACAATTTTCTTTTACATTCTATCTTTCCCTGGAAGAAAAGATAATGTTAATTAAATTCAATGTCATGAAAAAAAATATCGCAATCAAAGTAACTTGTAATACACCGTTCATTTCATTTTATTTTGTTGATATATTTTATAAATCAGAAGTGATCCCAAAGATCGCCCTCACAGCCTATTGGTTTCGTCTTTTCAGCACTATTCATAACATTCATGAGCAAAGTTGAATACTGACTTAAAACTCTTGAAAGTGAAGACGATCAGTCTAGCAAAGCGTAATTTCAATCGCCTGCGGATCAAGACCATCGGCGACAATCAATGTTTCGAATGACCTCAGGAATCAGGAATCAGGAATCAGAACAAATCGGCTCAGATGGCACGTTCCCCTTGTTATGTGGAGATTTGTGCCTAGCCATAAATTTGCATATCATCATTTTCCTGTATCAAAGGAGAAAGGGAAATAAGGAATGTAAGGAAAGGTAAGGGTTGGAACAGGGAGAAAGGAAATTGACGACACAAAAGCAGAAGTAAATTCTGCACCCGGTCAGGATGCTGAACAGTCTGCTAGAAAAAACAGAAATTACAGCAGAAGTAAATTCAATACCTCTGAGAGATACCGAACAGTCTGCTTTGAAAGCCTATCAATAGGTTGTTATTTTTGTTTGAGCCTTTTCTGATGAACAGCTCGCACAAAAATTTTCTGAAACCCGTAATTCATACAAAATTTCTTCTTCTCAAGAAGACCAAGAGAGCAGTCATCGATACTGCAGAAAAACAAGCGCTTCTCTGCAATAACCGGACCAGCTTTTAAAATCTTCCATCGAAGAAACTGAATCTCGGGGTTCTGGAGTTGCAATCGCTTCAAAAGATCGACATCAGCCAGTCTCTCCTCTGAGTCCCAAGGAACAGAGAGGCTAATCCGATTTTGATGCAAATTGTATGGTTCTATAACGAACCTATTTTCGCCAGCCTGTTCGTTTATCAGTCCCAGCTTGTGCTTGAGCCAGTCACTGCTCTCCTGATTCTCCGGGGAGAACCAGACGATGCCGTATCTGAGCCCATGCCCCTTGAAGCTGGGAATAAAAAACAAAGGTGCCGTCGAAAAGAGACACTTATTTAGATCTCTAATTAGATCGTTTTTCAGTTCCTCATTGAACATTCCGTTCAACATACGGATTTGAAAACGATCAGTTTTTCCGGGGACTACTTCTCCAGATGGAGAAATACTGTTCTCGGAGGAGTCTTTCTTGCGAAGTCGCTTATTTCGGTTTCGCAGGAAATTTTTCCCATTGCCATTGTTCACATTTTGCTTTTTCTCAGTAGCAAACAATGCATTGGATGGAGTATCACTCGTATTTTGAGCGCTCTCAGGACCGCTTCCTCCAACATCCATAATCTGGTCGTTTCGAGATTCCATCTCGGAAACAACAGAATCTTGGCTGCCAGAAGCTGCAGCATTCGAGTGCTCAGGTGTCGGAGTGATGTTCGTAGCCATTTTCGAGAAAAAAAGGAAAATTGGTTTAGAAATTCTACAATCAAAGTAGCGTGCGTTGATAAATACAACCTTTCGCGATGGCGATTTGAAGTAAAAGAAAGATCAAAGAACGCTATCTAAGAGCGCCAATGGTACTTTCTAACACTATACCCTGTTATAAGGGAGCAAACGAACAGAGAAGATCATTACATACAAAAACTTGCCAAAAGGCACTTGTGTTTAAGGTGGACACTAATAAGTGCGGGGGTCTCTCCGAGACAACTACCACAACAGTCCACTCCGAGACAGCTACCCAGTAGTGTGACCCTTGACATGTAAAATAACATTTTTACGAACACTAACTCCTTAGAGATGTGTCATTTGTCTAGCAGATTGTTCCATTTTTCGAGAGCGCGCGAGACACAATGAGGCCTCGCGATACAAGCACCGCTCCCAGAATCAGCAACGGAACACATTACCAGAAAGAGACACACACCTAATTGCCTCAGGTGTTGTAAATCATATCTGCTTAGTAGCGATGTCAGAGCAATAAGTGTCTTACGCACGCTCCGATATCACTAAAAACACCGTGTGAAGAAAACGAATCTCATACTCCGGCAGCAGATGCTAGCCGTGGGGCACACATTCTACTACCGCACAAGACCCGCTCCACACACACGATTTGGAAAAGCAAATGTTAAATACAAACACTTTGATCGCTATAAAGTTGAGCCACATTTCTCTTATAGAATGCTCTCACCACTATCTTCGTGGGCACCGTCAAGCACAAGACCCAAAAATTGTTTAGGTCATGCGCTCGAAAAACCGATCCCCACAACCAGCAATGAAAGTCACGACAGCAAAGAAAACTCACACCTTTATAGTTACTTTGACAAAATTGACTAGACACGGCACCGGATTACGCAGCACGTATCAAACCCCAGCCCGCCACTATCCCTTCATACGGTCTCGTATGTGAGGCAAACGACATGAGCAGAGAATATACGTAAATATAAACTATCCTACTCACCATATATACAGCCTTGCAAATAGCCTGTTGAGATAAGACTTACCATTACACTGATGTGATGTTTATGTGGGAAGGCTATACTTAAACAATGGTAAACGAAACAAAAATTTTTTGAGTACCATTTTGATGGCTTTATCCACAGGCACCAAAAAGAAAAACATAAAACATACATGCATTATGTAAATCATGCTGTGATAGCCATTATTTACAGATGACTTTCTCACTGATAAAATCATTTTATCACAAAAATAAAACATTTCTGCTTTCCGAATCTTGTACTTTATTTGATGGTCGTGCAAACATGCAGAACTAACACCAACTGAAGCGTGATAAATCATCGCACACATGCACAAAAGGGCAAACAATGAAGCCCAAGCACCAGACACCAAACCAATGGTTGATATGATTTAAAAATCACTTAAATTAGCATTAAAGCCAAACGAAATGCATCACTCGCGACACCGAAGGGTTCACGTTCCCCCTTTAACGAAAATAAAAGCGCCACATCTCGCGCTCCCTTCGCTTGTAATCGACACTAAGTCGAAGAGCGGTAGAAAAACACGTCCACTCCACACGACGACTCTACTACTACTCTTGAAAGTGAAGACGATCAGTCTAGCAAAGCGTAATTTCAATCGCCTGCGGATCAAGACCATCGGCGACAATCAATGTTTCGAATGACCTCACACGAAATATTAATTGGAAATGCTACGCAATCTCGATATCCGAGAAACTACATGGAGAACCTTTCGATCATAAAATGGCGATATCGCAGTTTTTGATTTTTACGATAGTTGATTTAACTAATTTCTTTTTGATTCAACCAATATGGTTTTTGATTTGCATATATTCAACTAGTTGAAAAATATGTTGTTTTGAACGCTGTCAAATGCCGGAGACAGTTGAAAGCAAAACAATAATCGCAATGCAAAATCAACAACTTTTTTAGTTGAAATCTGTTCGCGTCGCTGTCAATGAAAACAACATCGATGGTTAAAGCGTTTGGTGAAATTGTGTTCATTCGATTTGAGAAATTTATGATAACAAGTGTTTGTCTAACAGCGGTGTTGTGATAAAGTTAACCATGTTTAAGATGAAAAAGATTTGGTGACAAATTAGAAAATGTTAATGAATGATCATCTCGTAATCTTTCAGGTATGCGCAAAAATTTTATGCTTCTAATTCGATCATTGATTTACTTCCAGCTGTTTGATACCGATGATGATATTCATGCATTAGCAATAAAACGCTTTTTGACATGAATTTATTTTATAAAAGTAACAGGAGCGAAGGGTTTCAAACACACATGACGCACTGCGATTGAATGGCGCGTTTGAATTGCCGTCGCATAATTCCAATTCCCAGCGGTTGATGCACCCAAGCTCATATAAATTGACTAAAATTATCAGTGCATAACTTTAGTTCAACCGTTTGAAGGCATAATCTTTCAATACTCATTTTAGGTAAATTTAATAATTTCGCTAATTTACTCACCCCTCCGGGCACTTTTGCTGATTAAAAAAGGTTTTTCTACATCAATCATTTCCGATCGAATCAGAAGTATTTTTTTTAGAATTTAGATCTTTACTGATCTCGATTTGACATGATTATGATCATACAAAAATCAAATTCAGAGATCAGATCAGTTCTGATTTCGTAATGATAATTTATTCCTTGGCTAAGATCACTTGAAAACAGCAGTGATCGGTGGTTTTCCCAGCCCTAATGATATTACATGTCAATATAAAATAGTGTTTATATTTTAACAACGATATTTATTTCATGAATCTCAACATACCGAACTTATTTCAAATAGATCATGCCGTGTATCAGTAAGTATATTTTGATTATTTTCGCAAATCGATAACATTGTTCGAGTTGATTCAACTATTTGCAATGTCTAAAACAAATAAAACCGATTTATTTTTCAACTAACAGAATTTTGTTTCAATAACAACACCAGTTATTTCAACTAAAATATTTGTTGAAATTGAAAGGTATGTGTCCTCACTAATTGACAGCATTTTTTTTCAAACAGTTAAATTAGTTGTTTCAACCATCGTTTCTGCTAATCGAAAAACAAAAATGACAGTTTAGTTAAAACAACAATCGATTAGTTGTACCAAATTTTAACCAATCGAATTCAGAAAATCATCTAATATTCTGGTTGAAATGGAATCGCGGGTGGTTTCGTGTAGAAACAACACAAGAACTTCCTCCCGAGGAAGTGGCTTGCTTGATTCTCGATACTGCGATTCAAGCTCAGACAAAACGTGTACCCGGCGCAAAACCTAACATCCGTCCTCTCAACTCGTTGTGGGACGAAGAGTGCTCATCACTGAAAGATCTTTAGCCTTCAAAAAGTTTAGAAAAAATGGAACACCTGATAATTATCGGAATTACACGGCGCTGAACAAGCAAATGAATAACTTAGTTAGAGCAAAGAAACTAGGTTACTTGCGATGGTTTGTTGACGGATTAACAAAAGAAACATCTATGAGTACTCTTTGGAACACTGCTCGACGAAAGCGCAAACAAAACACGTCGAACGAAAGCGAGGAAAATTCTAACAGCTGGATATTCGATTTCGCAAGAAAAGTATGCCCCGATTCTGTTCCGGAACAGATTTCCCGCGTCGCGACATCGAAAACAAACGAAGCACCGTTCTCATGGTAGAGTTCTCACTTGCGCTCTTGTCATGTAACAATAAAGCCCCGGGGTTAGACCAAATCAAATTCAACTTGTTGAAAAATTTGCCTGACTCTGTCAAAAGGCGCTTATTGAATTTATTCAATAAGCTTCTTTAGGATAATATTGTCCCACATGACTGGAGACAAGTGAGAGTAATCGTCATTCAAAAACCAGGGAAACCAGCCATCGATCATAATTCGTATCGGCCGAATTGTATGCTTTCCTGTATCCGGAAATTGTTCGAAAAAACCATTCTCTTTTGTCTAGACAATTGGGTCGGGACTAATGGTTTACTTTCAGAAACATAATTTGGTTCCCGCAGAAACAAAGGAACGAACGATTGTCTTACGTTGCTTTCAACCGAAATTCAAATGGCATTAGCTCGCAAAGAACAAATGGCATCAATTTTCCTTGACATCAAGGGGGCTTTTGATTCAGTCTTAATAAATATCTTATCTGAGAAGCTGCATCAGCATGGTCTTTCGCCAGTTATGAACAACTTTTTATATAATCTATTGTATTTCGCGCATGGTGATTTGTCGACAATACGATTCAGTTACAAGGGTCTTCCTCAGAGCTCTTGCTTAAACCCCTTTTTATACAATTTTTACGTGAGCAACATTGATGCATGTATCAACACATCTTGCAATCTAAGCCAGTGGTGTCTATTATAGGACCCAAAGCTGCCGATCTCCAAGGACCATTGCAAGATACCCTCGACAACTTGTCGACATGGGCTTTTCAACTTGGTATCGAGTTCTCTACGGAGAAAACTGAGCTGGTTGTATTTTCAAGGAAGCGAGAACCAGCACAACTACAGCTTCAACTAAGGTGTCCTCACATTCAAATATCTCTAAATCTGGTTCGACTCCAAAGGCACCTGGAGATGTCACATTAGGTATGTGAAACAAAAAAACCAACAGAGAATCAACTATCTTCGCACAATAACCGGAACTTGGTAGGGTGTCCACCCAGGAGATCTGATCAGGTTGTACCAAACAACGATATTGTCCGTAATGGAATATGGATGCTTCTGCTTCCGATCCGCCGCAAACACCCATTTCATTAAACTGGAAAGAATTCAGTATCGTTGTCTACGTATTGCTTTAGGTTGCATGCAGTCGACTCATACGATGAGTCTCGAAGTGCTCGCGGGCGTATTACCTTTGAAAAATCGATTCTGGAATCTCTCATATCGATTGCTTATCCGATGCGATATCTTGAATCCTATGGTGATTGAAAACTTCGAAAGGCTTGTCGAGCTCAATTCTCAGACCCGTTTTATGTCCTTGTTTTTTGATTACATGGCTCAGAATATTAATCCTTCTTCGTTTGTTTCCAAGCGTGCTCATTTCCTGGATACTTCTGATTCTACTGTGTTTTTCGACACATCCATGAGAGAAGAGATTCGTGGAATTCCGGAACACGTACGCCCTCGAGTGGCCCCTAATATATTTTATAATAAATTTAGAACAGTCAACCGTGAAAAGGTGTTTTATACTGACGGATCAAACATCAACAGGTCCACAGGCTTCGGCATCTTCAATCAAAACATCACTGCTTCTTACAAACTCAGTGATTGGCTTCGCAGAATTAGCTGCTATTCAGTACATCTTAGAGATCATTGACCATTACTTCATTGTCACGGACAGTCTAAGTTCAATAGAAGTTCTCCAGGCAATGAAGTATCCCCTATATTTCAGGGGAATGAACGTGAGTCGCGATTTCATTCGTGTTATGTCGTGGCTCATGTCAAATCACTACACTTTCAACGTACATCTCCGGCGTGTTGGGCTCGCGGAGAGCGGTCTCTGTACCTTTGGCGACGGTTATCAGGACATCGAGCATGTCGTGTAGTCATGCGTAGAGCATCGCGACGCCAGGTCGAAGTTATTGGAATCCCTTAGGGCCCGAGGTAGACCTAGGTTTGAGGTTCCGTTTCGGTATGTGTTGGCGATTCGGGATAGTTTATATATGCTTCTCATATACCATTTCATCAAACACATTAATATACAATTGTAATCTGTTATAGCTCGCACGAAAGTACACCTACTGGTTCGACACTAACACCCGCCCGATTCTTTCGATCCCCGTCACTGTCTACTATCTTCATTGGAATTAACAAGGTCTTTATATGGGGGACGGGTATAGCGTGATGGGATAGTCGATGCCTTTCACGCAGCCCGCCTGGGTTCGATTCCCAACCCCGCACATAGGGTCAGAAAGATTTTCTGGTCCGAAGAGGCGAATGACCTAAGATGTTAAAGCCTCTATAATTGAAACAAAAAAAAAAAAAAAAAAAAAGGTCTTTATTTTTGTCACTAATTTTTTCGTTCCCCCTTCCCCCGTCTCTTCACCATCTCGATGGCAACTAATTAGATTTCTGTCGTTTTTAGACATTTTGTTCCCACACCCTCTTTTTACCACGTTTTCCACAATTTTTACTTCTCTCTTATTCTCTTTGGTAACATCACCATCATCGCCCACGAAAGACCGCTCCAGTCGATGACCAGCATGCGTGCCACCCGCCGGGCCTTCGTAGCCTGGGGGTGTTTCCCGCGGACCCACACGGACCGAAGGATGCGGCCAACATGGATATTCACCAACGCCATATGGAAGACCCTCATGCTATATTCAATTCACCGGCCACAGCGGATCGCCTGTTTAAAGCTGGTTTTTCGAGAACCCGCGATCCCGATTCGAAACTATTCCACTTACAGGATGACCTATTTTTTTGGTCTCTGTTTGGTAAAAAAGTGGAATTATGTTTGACAATTTCTAAACATTCCGCTGTATCTAATTTCCATGGGTTGGAAATTTGTCTTAAGATTTTTATGTCATGCTCTGCTACTTTCGACTTGAAATGGTGTGATAATCCCCGTTTGAAATCCTTGGATGCTTTCCCTATTTCCGCAATATGTTCCTTGAAACGGGTATCTAATGTTCTTTCTGTTTTTCGGATGTATAATTTATTACAACAACAACATGAAATTTTGTATACCCCAGACTTTTTCAGTTTATCAGTAGAATCTTTAAGAGATTCTAGTAAAGTTTTCAATTGGTAGTTAATGCTACTGAACACTAGATCCAAGCCAAAGGGTTTTAATTTTGATTTAAGTGGATAAGCCATGTTGGAGTTGAAGTTCACCGATATTCTTTTCGAATTTTTCAAAGTTGTAGGTGATAGTTTTTTCAATGATCTTAATTTCTTATCGAGGATTGTTTGGATTGAGTGCTCCGGATATCCATCGAGCTTTCCAATATAGATAAGATAAAATTTTTCTCATTCACTACCGCATCTTGTCTGAGGGGCAAGGTTAGCATTCTATGATATTTATTAAACTTTGAGCCAAAGGCGAAACGTAGAAATAGAACTTTTCAAATTTGTGAGTCCTATTGAAATCAATATTTCACCCAAGCATAGCACAAGTATTGTCACAAGATGACATCTCCGAAACAAATAACAGATCGGCTGAAAAGTTCGTATCGTTTCTATGAGAGGGCGCCACTAGAATTAAATCCATACCATTTTCAGTTAGTACCAACCTTCAAAAGATACGTGTATAAATTTGACAGCTGTCTGATTATTAGTTTGTGAGATATTGCATTTTGAGTGAAGCTACTTTTGTTATTGTGAAAAAAATGGAAAAAAAGTAATTTCGGGTGCTGATGAAACACTACTTTTTGATGAAAAAAAGTGCCGCCGATACCAAAAAATGACTTGATGAGTGTTATCCAGACTCTGCACCGGGCGAAGCAACAATTCGTAAGTGGTTTGCAAAATTTCGTACTGGTCATATGAGCACCGAAGACGATGAACGCAGTGGACGTCCAAAAGAGGCTGTTACCGATGAAAACGTGAAAAAATCCACAAAATGATTTTCAATGACCGTAAAGTGAAGTTGATCGAGATAGCTGACACCCTAAAGATATCAAAGGAACGTGTTGGACATATTATTCACGAATATTTGGATATGAGAAAGCTTTGTGCAAAATGGGTGCCGCGTGAGCTCACAATCGATCAAAAACAAGTCGATGAAAACCATGCTGAAATTGAACGAATTGGTCTTCGAATTGCTCCCTCATCCACCGTATTCTCCAGATTTGGCCCCCAGTGACTTTTTCCTGTTCTCAGATCTCAAGAGAATGCTCGCTGGTAAAAAATTTAGAAGAAATGAAGAGGTAATCGCTAAAACTGAGGCCTATTTTGAGGCAAAGGACAAATCGTACTACAAAAATGGTATCGAAAAGTTGGAAGATCGCTATAATCGCTGTATCGCCTGTGATGGCAATTGTGTTGAATAATTAAAACGAATTTTGGCAAAAAAATGTGTGTTTCTATTAAACGATACGAACTTTTCAGCCGAACTGTTAATGATGAAATTAAATCAGTTATTAGCAAACTTATAAAGACGAAGGCTCCTAAGAACTCCTAATAATCCACTATGCGACTTTACCGACAATTATTCTGAACTTCTCGCTAAAACTAAGAATTTGGTATTACCTCCTACTTTTCACATGTTGAATAATAATCAAGTTATTCAAATTTGACCAAATAATACTTTTCACTGAAATTCCTGGTTATTTCCCAGGTTTTTACGGTAAAACCATATTCTCAACTTATTCCTGGGTTTTTTTTTCGATTTTCGCGGTCACTTGCCATCCTGATATTGTTAACCGAAACGAATATTATTGTATCACTTTCACGATTTGTGTTGGGTTTGAGTTAATACTCTAGAAACGGTTTTGAACTGGTTTTATTTTTACTTTCCATAATTGCAAACGAAAAATAGACCGAGATGGCAGCCATGTCGGTCTGTTCCTTGTTGGTCGCGAGGAAAAGTATAAAATCACTTTCATCTTTTGTTTTTTCATTATACAATTAGCTACATACTATGTTATATGGTTTCTCTAGTATGTTTGAAAATCAGCAAGTAAGCGTTTAAGTACATTGAGTTCATGATTAATACTTTTATGGAGTGTACCGAAAGTAAAGACACTGTGAAAATTACATAAGTTGACTTGTTTTAAAATTCGAATTATTGTTAATTACTTGGTTCTGACTCTAAAAAAATGAGGTAAGGGGCTACTCACGTTTTTTGCACATTGGAATAAATGATATTTATTTGTAAATATGAAAAAGCTTTATGAACCCATCTTTCCACTAACCACCAACTTTTTGTCGTTAGTTTTGCTTCTGAGGATCGTTTTCAAAGCAAATTCCAGTGCGGTGGTTTCATAGAATTGCAACAGTTTTCAAATTACAACCCATGTGCAAACAACCAAAGACAAACAGAACGCTTCTGGTAGTCATCGCAAAAACATTTCAACCGCAGTGCATTTTTCCATCTGTTATCCAGTGCTTACACCACCCAAGTCAAATATGAAATCCAAAAGCAGAAAATTAATATATCAGATTTCGCAAAGTAGCTCGTTCTAGGATTCAAAGAGCACAAGCTGCCACGTAGAAATGTGGGGGGGGGGGGGGGGGGGAACGAAGGAGAAAAGAGTGGTTTTTGTTGCTCCACCCGGACAAGTGCTCATCTTCATCACCATCAAGAAAACTGCACGACCGGTTTTTCACGAGACGGCCACCACGTGCTGGTGGTTTTTCGCCCTTCTGTTCCTTTTTCCAGTCCATTCACCATGTCGTTTGAAATATGCGAAACGATGGCAAAAAAACTTGTGTCCTAGAACAAACAACGACATTCCCATAAAGCAGACCGTTCCTGTTCGTAATGGCCATTAAGGGGAATCCCCCAGTTCAGTGTGTGAGTGTGTGTGTGTGTGTGTGTTTTTTGTTCGGAACTGTTTTGCTTACCTGTGCCGATACCATGCCCTCCTTCAGTCGACGCAAATCGGTGTGGCTCCAGGCGCTGGTTGACCAAGGTGTAATATCGCGAATATCCTCGCCGAAGCGAAACTCCCGCAGTTGGTTCTTCAGAAATTTCCGTATGTTCCACGGTAGGTCGTTGTGACTGGGATGAAAGAATGGGAGGAAAAAATGGGCATCAACTTGGGGTGCGGAAAAGTGTTTTTTTTTTTAAATTTTACTCACCCATCGATCAAAGGCACTTCCTTCAGCACTTTCCGCACGATCTCCATCCGTTCCTCCAGCTGGATAGCTAAACATGTCGAGATCAGATGCACCAGTAGCGTCCAGAAGAAGAGTCCACACAGAAGAAAGCCTTCGATAGGCTTCCGGCGACGCATGGCCCCCACCCAGCGCCCACCCCGTCGTCCGGTGGTGGTCTTGAGCGGCGCTGGTGGAGGAGATGAAGGCGGAAGCTGTAAAGCCGGTCGTCGTGATCTCTGTAGGCAATGTTCCCGAATCCGACGGCGACGTTGACAACGGCAACGACGATCCGGAGCTGCTGCTTCTGCTGCTCCTGAGCCGACGGACGGAATTGTGATAATGACAAGCTTTTCCCAAGTCACTGATGAAAGGTTAACAATCGAAACGATGACTGTTTTTAATTGGATCTGGAAGGAAAGGCAGAAAGAGAAGAAATTTGCAAAATTAGAACCATCCAATCGTTTGGTCGATGCAGGAATGATGCTGTTCGGAATAATCCCATCACGGCTGGCTGGCTGGCTGGCTGGACCGATTCCAAACCGGGACAATCTTGTTTGAACTTCATTATGCATCACATTCACATACAGTCCGCCGGCATGCCGGTTTTGCTCGCTGTTGACACTGGAACTGTAATCAGCTTTCTTCGCAATCGTTTCGGACACGGACTGCCATCCCGGTTGAGAAAGGAACCGAGTCATAAAGCCGGAAGGATCGGCCGTATGGTCTCTCTGTTCGTTCTATGCAATTAAATCAGGACCGATTCTATAACCCGTCCAACGACGACGACGACGATAGGAACCAGAAGAAAAGGGCATGCGAGATGTTTGCTGATTAAAATCCGATGGCACCTTAGCCGAGTTGGGCACGTGGGATGTTAGTCTCATTTGCCGTTTTGTGCATTGCTGACTGATGATTGTATAGTGCGATATGTGGACTGCTAATGGGGAAGAAAATGGAATTATCTTTCACCATTATCGGGTATCTCCGGAACGGGGGAAAGTAATCCTTTGTTGATTAACAGAAACATGCATTCGAATGGGGAATTGCATATGCTTGATAATTCCTACTGGGCGAATTGCATGTCTTCTTCGTTCAATGTAGGTTGACAATCGAACACAAGAGCGGAAGAAAAGCGGTCGATGGTGCCGCAAAACAATTGGGCAGCATCAGTAGAACTATTAAATATTTACATAATTATTGAGTTGATGAATAATTAGAAATTCTATCGGCCAATTTCCAACGAAAGGGTTTTTAGTTATAGCAGTCATCTGAATAAAATAATGCGGGTGGGTAATGTCAGAGACATAACTGAATTAGACTCAATTCAATTGGCGGCAAGCCGGACTACACGTCAGATTATTCTATGTGCTGTACTTAGAATGTTATAAAGTCAGGTAGTTTTGTGGTTTGCTGCCTAGAAAACTTTATTTCCAATTTGCACTTTCGTTATCGATTCAGACATCTCCAGGAAATGTGTACCCTTTAAAAAATACTAGGATTTGTCGGTTACGTCCAGGCGCGTATACAAGAGGGAGTTTTATGAGTTCAAACTCCCCTCAAATTTTAAGAACCTGTATTAATCCACCTAGTGATGTAATGATGCCTTTCTCATATTACTCATAACATCAAAAATATTACTGTGAAATTCACAAAAACAGCTGTTCATTGAATAGAAATAGGAAAGTTTGTTCGGACTTAATTTAGCAAACTCTAGCAAATTTAGGAATTCCGTATAAAACTGTAAGACTTTTCCTTTGAACCTTTTAGTTTATTAAAATCGATTCGGCAATCTTGAAGGAGAGCGAGTGAGATCCTTTTTGCAGTTTTTAATCACCATTTCCAATTCTTTCGAAACCGGATTCAGATGACCGGAATTCCCGAAATTGGTTTGTTTGCCAGTTCGTCAACCCACAAATTGGAACAGTTTTGAACCCAGTTAAACCTAGACTTACTATCTCATGTTCTATTTCGATTAAACCAATTAAACAAAATCTAACCAACGAAGCGAACCTGCATTTCTGTTACGTCTGCATATGTAAGTCAAGCTAAACAGCATGAATAAGCAGCTATAGTAAGATTATTATTATTATTATCTCTATTATTATTATTATCACTACACCACCAGCACGGTATTACTGCACTACCGGACGTATAAATTGCATATTTTTTTAAATAAATTTAAATTCAGTGACATTTATCAACCCCAGCACCGTATTTTACCAATATTACACACTAGTAGCAGACATCCGTAGTCGTTTCGTTTTTTCATAGTGTGTGCGAAATAGAACAAAGCATACATCGTTCGTTTTGTGTTTTCTTCTTCCATCGTTCCACCACGTACCGGTGTTGTACGTATATTTATTCTATATGGCGATTTGAAAAATTTGACACTCATCGCTCCGTAACTGCGAAACCGGAGGTCAGATTCGGATGAAATTTTACAGTAGCTTTAAAGATAATATGAGCTTTAATTAAAATCAATCTCTGCCAACCAGAGAAATCTATCAGACAGTTTTATGAGATTTGTATCTGTTTTATTTGTTTTTATAAATATGAAAAAAGGTATAGAATTCGCTCATACTTTAGAAAAATTTTCCGAGGCCCAGAGAGCCGAGTGTCATATACCAATCGATTCAGCTCGACGAACTGAGCAAATGTCCGTGTGTGTGTCGAGGTCGAGATCTCGGAGATGGCTGGACCGATTTTGATCAAACTAGTCTCAAATAAAAGGTATCTCCGTCACCCTGAACGCTATTGAATGGTTTTGAGATCGGGTTTGTCGATTTGGATAGTCGATAACCAAATAGAATTATTTCAGTTTTAGCGGTATTCAGTGTTCGATTCGGAAGATATTCTAAAATTCAATTAGCACTGCGATTTCTCAAAGATGTCTACACTGATTTTCAAACAGTTTTAATCAAATGTAAACTTGACAGCTCCTGAGGTGGATGTAACAGACTTCGGCTACACCGAGTTTAGAATTCCGGTTCTAGTATCGAAGCATTTCTCAAAGCTCAATCGTTTTCTCAAAACCTGTTTTAATCCACCTAGTGGTGTAATGATGCCTTTCTCATATCAATCATACTATCATACCTATATAATACTGTGGTATTCTTCAAAATTATTTTTCTTCGATTCTTAAAAGAATAATCGAAATAGATTTGTTTGACCGTCTACTGATAAAAACTATCAATTGGAAAAGATTTGAGGTCGATTTAGAAAACTTTTTACGGTTTTTCGCTCTTTTCAGTGATGGTATAAAATTTTTAACACACTTTACCCTATATTTCCGGATCCGGAAGACGGATCCGGATAAAATTCAGGAATTACGTATGGGACCACAGGAACTTTCATTTGAACCTAAGTTTGTGAAAATCGGTCGCGCCATCTACATCGAATGGTATATGACACTCGACCCTCCGGGCCTCGGTTCAAACGTCGGTTTTCACAGTGATTGCATAACCAAAAAAGGCGAAAAAAAATTTTTTCTTCGATTCTTAAGAGAATAACCGAAATTGGTTTGTTTGACCGTCTACTGATAAAAACCATCAAATTGGAAAAGATTTGAGGTCGATTTAGAAAATTTTTTAAGGTTTTTCCCCATTTTCAGTGATGGTGTACAATTTTAAACACACTTTACCCTATATTTCCGGATCCGGAAGTCGGATCCGCATGAAATTCAGGAATAACGCATCGGATCACAGGACCTTTCATTTGAACCTAAGTTTGTGAAAATCGGTCGCGCCATCTATGAGAAAAGTTAAAACACATATTTTCTTTTTTTTGCACATTTTACCCCATAACTCTCGAACCGGAAGTCGGATCCAAATAATATTCAGGAATTTCGTATGGGACTTGAAGACCTTTCATTTGAATCTAAGTTTGTGAAAATCGATTCAGCTATCTCTGAGAAAAGTTAGTGCACTTATTTTCACAATTTTTTGCTCATTTTACCCCATAATTCCGGAACCGGAAGTCGGATCCAAATAATATTCAGGAATTTTGTATGGGACCACAAGACCTTTCATTTGAATCTAAGTTTGTGAATATCGGTTCAGCCATCTCCGAGAAAAGTTAGTGCAAAAAAACGTTACATACACACATACGCACATACACACACACAGACATTTTGCGTACTCGACGGACTGAGTCGAATGGTATATGACACTCGGCCCTCCGGGCCTCGGTTCAAAAGTCGGTTTTCACAGTGATAACATAACCTTTCTATATGAGAAAGGCAAAAAGGCCAAATCGAATTTCAAAAACAAAAATTCGAAATGAAAGATGTATGGTCCCATATAAAATTAATGAATTTCATCCGATTCTGGAAGGAAGAAGTTATACTCAAAACTATTGCAATTTATCGTCCCGGTTTGGCGGTTCAATGCATAGGACGCTGGTCTTACAAACCAGTTGTCGTATTTTCGAGCTCCGACCTGGAAGGATTCTTAGCGTCAGTAGGATTCATAGTACTAGCCATGCAAGGATTCTGTACGCTATATGAATCGGCTGCGAAGTCTGTTGAAACAGAAAGGCCAAATTCCACAAAAGGAATGTAATGCCAAGACTTTGCTTTGAAATTTATTCGTCATATTAATTCATGACCATACGAATCGTTTTCGGTTATGCTGGTTCCTGAATGCCAGTTCTGGAAGTATCATAAATAACCGTAAACTCTAAAGTGGAACTTATTTCGACATCTCATGGAATGTTCAATCAATTATTACACGTTTAGATTCAAATTCGACATTACAGGGTAATGAGTGAATAGAAATTTAAATTGCCGCTCAAAACGACGGTCATTAAAATAATGTCATGAGAACTAAAACACCGAAGAAAATTCATGCAAAAAACACATGTGGATGTTAAAAAAATCATCTCACTGCTAGATGGATTGAACACGTTATTGATCATCATCACTTATCACGCCTTAGTTCCGGAACCGGAAGTCGGATCCGGAGAAAATGTTCTAGCAATTTTTAGAAAATTATAAGACCATTCATTTGAATCATAGTTTGTGAAAATCGGTTGAACCGTTTCAGAAAAAAAGTGAATGCACACTTTTTCTCTAATTTTCACATATTACCATGTAACTCCGGAACCGAAAGTTGGATCCAAACCAAATTCAATAGCAGTTTATGGGACCATAAGACCTTCAATTTTGATTTTAGATTGTGAATATCGGTTCAGCCTTCTCTGGAAAAAAGTGAGTGCATATTTTTTTCATTTTTTTGGTGCATATCATCCTATATATCCGGAACCGGTAGTCAGATCAGTATTGAATTCAATAGCAGGCTATGGGACCATAAGACCTTTCATTTTAATCTTGGTTTGTAAAAATCGGTTCAGCCATCTTCAAGAAAAGTGAGCGCGTACACACACGAACGGACACACACACACACACACAGACATTCGCTCAGTTCGTCGAGCTGCGCCGAAAGGTATATGACATTCAGCCCTCCGGGCCTCGGTTCAAAAGTTGGTTTTCACAGTGATTGCATAGCCTTACTGTATGAGAAAGGCAAGAAAAACTATGTTCTGAAAACTTTTCCCTATAAATATGACGAATTTCGCGCCAACTCGAACAAATGTTTGCAACACATGTAGATTTTGTCTCAAAAAGTCACTTTGAATACTTTATTTTTCTAAAATTGATCCAGACTGTCTTTTGAAAAAGGCTAAACATATTTAACCGATTTTCGAAAATAATAAATCTTACAAAATAGTGTTATACTGGTGGTTTTCACAAAATCAGTCACATTTAAAAAAGGCGGGTGGGTAATGTCAGACATAACTGGATGTCGTGAATACGAAAAAACTGGCACGCTCCCATCACTTTTCCGAATATCAGTTAGTTGATTGATTGTATGAATTGTGCAAGCTTTCCCCTTTTTCACTGATAGAGTTTGAAGCGATGCACCTACATTAAAATACAGATTAGTTACATTAAACAGCTACTATTCTACAACTGTATATTACAAACTTGGAACAATTCCTTTTTAATTTGCCAATACAGAAGGCTAGGTACGACAAATTTGTAGTTTATTTTTATTGAAGCTATGAAGTTCGAAGATATCAGATTCTTCTCGAAATTTCAGTACGAGACAATTGCAATGGCCTGGTCTGAAATGTATCGACGATCTTCGGTATGCAAGACTAATTTTAATAATAATAATGATAGTAATAATAATAATAATAATAATAATAATAATAATACAGATTAATCTGTACATATATGTATGTATAAATAAAATACAGATTAACCTGTATATATGGCAACCCTGTATCGCATGGCATATTTTTACACGACCCCATACTAGTATAAAGATGTGTTCAACATCATAACATTCGCTTTTGCATTGCCGTTCGTAATTGAATGTGCTAGTGACGGTACAAATCTGCCTTTTTTCCGGTTTTCGATGCCATCGTGCTGACGGTGTCTCGTACGTTCAGAGTAGCTCCTTTAACTTAAATGACGCTATTTCTCACATCACATTTCATTGTATACCTGCTACTGGTACCGGTGTACGGACGTCCCCTTTGTTAAAATATCGCAGAACGGGAAACAGTGAGACGATATAAAAGAGAGAGTTAGTAGAGCGGCAGCCAGTAATACTGAATTGGCTGTCTAGCTGTTAATAGCATCTTGTGGAATTTTTACGCAGAAACACGCACACAGGAGGAACAGTTAAGGGCAAGGCAAAGTCCCGCTCGAGCCGTGCTGGTCTGCAGTTCCCAGTTGGCAAAATCCATCGTCTGCTCCGGAAGGGAAACTACGCAGAGCGTGTCGGTGCCGGTGCACCGGTCTATCTGGCGACAGTACTTGGCGAGTACTTGGCTGCCGAAGTGTTGGAATTGGCCGGTAACGCTGCCCGTGACAACAAGAAAACTAAAATCATCCCTCGCCATCTGCAGCTGGCCATCCGTAACGACGAGGAGTTGAAAACCCCGTCCTTTTCAGGACGACCACATCACTGTGATAAATAAATATTTAGGATTGCTTTAAGTTTAGCCAGTTCTGATACGCCTGGAAAGTAGAATGCGCAAATCAAGTGGAAACATTTGTTCTATCAATTTGTTCATTTTTGTTTTCGGCCGCATATTGATCTGTATACGTGGCAACTCTGTTTCGCACGGCATATTTGTATACTAGTATAAAGATGTGTTCAACATCATCACTTTCGCTTTCGCATTGCCGTTCGAAATTGAATGTGTTAGTGACGGTGCAAATTAATTTAACTTCCATCTTGATGAATCTTTTGTTAGGAAATATTGAGATCTGAGATGGTTCTCGTGTGTGTCTTGTTTCGGCAATGGGCCTTGCTGGACTTTTTGGCTGCCTTTCTACCGGTTTTCGGTGTCATTGTGCTGACGGTGTCTCTTGCATCCAGTTCGGGAAACAGTGAGACGACTGGTCCCCGATGTTGCTCTCGTGTGTCTTGTTTCGGGAACAGTTTCTCAGCAAATGGTAGGAAAAATGAGCCACTCAACTTTTATATGAATGCTCTTGTATAGATTCAGACATCTCGCGTTCTGATTGGCTGGTGCTGTCATGGGTTAAATCAAACAGGTTTTTCAATAGTGTACTATTGAAAAACTTTAGTGTTGTTGTTCATACACGTTGATGTTGAAAATTTTCGATTCTATTGGTAGTTAGATTATATAAATCCTTTCACAGATCACTGAGCTATGAGCTTTCAAAATACGAGAAACTATTTGAGATTATGTCACACAACTGAAAATTTTATCATAAAATTGTGATCATATTTCCGATGGCATGTAGCAACAATTATGCTGATTCATTAGATATAACAGGAGATATTCACGATCAAAAACTTATCACTCTCTCAGAGGGTAAATTTTGAAAAGGCGCCCCATTGTAAAGTAAGTCGTATTCACGACAAAAAGGAAAAATTGAGTCGCGTGTTTGCAAGAATTCGACATAGAGTATCTTTTTAAGAGGTTTGATTCACTCGTGTTTTTTCATGCAGTTCGTTTATGTGTTTCAAATTCTGAAACAAAAAATCAAAACTGAAGCAATGAACGCAAGTAAAAACGTTATATTAGGTGTCGTGGTTGTTCAAAAACATATTTAAATTGTAGATGCCAATTACAATACGCCACACACATTTACACCATTCCATTCAGTTCATATTTGAAATCTTCATATTTTAAAACATAACGCCTAAATTTATGTTGCAAAGATTACCATCGTAGCAGAAACACGCCTGAAGTTATACCCAACAACGTCAAATGCGTTACGCTCAATTTCAACGAAATCAGTTCAAATGGATCATGATCAGAGAACTATTAATCATGGTCTATTATCATAACATGAAAATGTACTCTTTTCCTCAAATCATGACTCGTTTTGCTCATTTCTTGAATCGGAATTTTGCCCGCGCAGACAAATCAGTTTCAGATTATCAAGACTTTTGAAACTATGCTATGCCATCTTGGAATTCAGAATCACCTCAAACATCGTTTTCTAACATCTACTCATCAAACCCGTTTCAAAAATAATCACATTGTAAGGGTTTTCAATATTAGAGAAAAATATTAATTTATCAAACAAAGAGTATTTTTTTTATATTTTCGCATTAGTTGATTTTTATCAATCAATTTATAATCATGAAAGACAAGACATGGAGAAGAAACATACAAAATAAAACTTTTCTCCGAAGCTAGCCGCAAATTGATAGATAAGTTGAATGAAGTTGAATGAAGAAAGAATTTAGTAAAATAGAGTAATCAGGAGATTGAAACGTTGGAAATATCTGAGAACTGAAAGGAAAAAGAAACTCCTGCAATTGTCGCCTTTTACAACATGGAAGCAGGAACCCAGTGGATCTATTCTTGGCTCATTTTTTTTCCACCGGATTCCACACGGCATCTAGGCTGGTACTGTCCGGAGAGAGCTAATAGGTACTATCAATCTCCTAGTGGACCCCAGCCCTTCATTGATAAAGAAAGGTGAGAAAGAGTTACAAAAAGTCGTTCATTAATTCGTTTTCGCTGAAAAAACCGTTTTGAAATTAAGGTGCAATCTAGCCACCTAGTTGCCATCTGTTCGAATTAAATTGAGCCGATCGATCAAACTTTGGAATAAACCGGCAAAACGAACAAACCTAGACAGATGTGATTACTGTGATGGTCTGCGTTTTCGACTGGTCGTCTCGTTCTGAATCTTCTGTGAGTAACCTTAGCTGAATTTTTCTTCATTTCTTCGGTAGAGATTTTTCATTGACAGCCAATTCTCGCAAGCACGCACAGACGAACTATTTGAGTTCAGTCAACCAATTAAACGTTCGTTTCTGATCGTTGTAATTTCCACTTTTTTTAAAACAGCATGAAACTTCGTTAACCTACATTCCGAGATCGGATCTTCACTTACCGTTGTCATTGTCGGGGGGGCACACAAAGCACCGAATCCATCACCGTCCTGACCACAGTCACCGGTCACGCCCCGGTTAGGATTTATGCATACCCATTTGTCCACCAGCAATCGATAAATACGTTTTCGAAAGCAGCAGACTGATTGATGGGATTGTTTTGCTGAACGGTATCAGCATTTAATGGCAGCTTTGTGCCAGTTTCCAATACGGGCGACGACGAATTCGATCCGTTTGAAAGATGGCTTCGGGAAGATGCGCGACTGATTTCCTGATTTATCTCCAGTTCGTGTCACTGTGAATAGCAAATTTTTGCACCTTTAAGCAATATATTGGGAGAGGAAAAAATGAATGTTTCCACCGGTGACAGAGCATTCCGAAGGCGGAAGCCGGCAGATACCAGGCAGATCGAACGAAACTGGCAAACTTTTAATCAAATTCGAACCTCATCCCGTTGCCGTAGGCCAAGAAAATTTCCCATTGCAGCAGCAGTTTTCCAGTGATTCACTTTGGATACCCCTGCTGCTTCTTTCGTTGTCATCTGCCACCTGTTCGAACGAAAAAACGCGCCAACGAACGCTACTCTACTAACAATGCAACCCCGTTGCGTTGCACCTGATTCGATTAAGCAAGTACATCGCGCTCCGTCTTAGAAATATGCTGTTTTTAGTCGATATTGAATGTCTCCGGGACCGACGCTGCACCCATCCTGCATCGCCGGGTAGAATAAGGCAAACTTTTTGCCTGCCACATTCCGGCGGATGGCAGGAAACTAGCTTCGTCGTGGTGCGGAAAAGTTCCCGAACTTCGTTTTTTTTTGTTCACCGGCAAGTGTTCCCCGGTAATTGTATCTCGCGAGTGCGCTTTCGGTAACTAAATCAATAAAACACCATTTCTCCCGAACCCGAGTCCCGTTCGTGGCAGCGCGGTCGGTGGCTTCGACGTCTTGTTACACAAAGTAAGACAAGCTTTGGATGCGGCTTGAGATGCCGGCAGGAGCAAGAAATAAGAAACTTTGTTCGCTTCAACGACTGCATTACATTGTTTCCGATTGGATGAGCATCGACAAATGGTGCCGGAAGTGTGTCTCCTTCGTTCCGTTCAAGTGTCGTCTACGCTGCCACCGGTATGCAACCTGGAAGGCCTTCGAAGGACGGGAACTTGTTGGACCTTGTGTCTGCTTCGGTGGTCGACGATGGAAAGCTCGTTGAGGTGCCGATCAACCGAATCCAGCAAGAATCGGTGGCATTGTTCAAACTAAGGATAGAGCTTTTTCGCATACTTCCGGTGCCATGAACTTTTCTTTTCTTAATATTTTTTTTTGCCCTTCGCAAGCGGTCTCTCCATCATCATCACCCCCGGCGCCATCGTCATCGAGAGGTAGCGAAAAACGTGAAAGAATCGGATTTGTTTGAAAGTTTTTGTTTCATAGTTGCCGAAGCAGAGAAAGAGAAATATTTCGAATCAATGTCGATGAAGAAAGAACTTGTTTCAAAATTGATGAATCTACATGAGTAAATGCAAAAAAAACTCTATCCGTGATATTTAAACGTGCCACGGTAAAATATATTGACGAACATTGATTTCAGTTGTGTTCAAGCCGACCTGATAAATAAATACAGAATCAAATAGCTTCACTTTTTACCCAATGGATATTTTCAATTGAAATTTCACGTAAAACTAGTTTAATGTGTAATGTTTACATTGCAATCAATGTGGAAATGGTGTTGGAGCGACGTGAAATAATTTTACGCACGTACCTCAAAATCTGGATTTCTCCCATCGTATCATCGGCAAGAAGCTGGGTATTGTACAATCTGCAGCATCTTCTGTCTAAAATCGACACAACAAAAAAATAATTTGGGTGGGAGAAAGAGACCAAAATCGACCCAAGTAGCACACGTTATTACACTTCAATGACAGTAACTTATATGTATCCAACTCATGGAACAAGTGGAAAACTTTGCAACGTGCAATATAACTTCTATGTAACCTGAAAAGCGCAAGAAGCGGAGCTTATGCGACTTCCTGAGAGTTGCTAAACAAGTTCTCATTCACGAATATTTGATTTGATCCAGCCTGCACATCAGTCACAATGAAACGGAAAAAATTACGTTTGTGTCTGGTTACAATTTGTTGAAGTTTTTCCGTTCAACATTTTTTGACAAAGATTTATATCCAATGATCTAAACTGAATTATAGAATTCGAGCTTGTTCAAAATCCAAAAACTATGTGCTACTCCATATTTATGGTGAAATTAATCATTGTACTTAGTAAAAACGTGCGCGCCATCGATATTTTGGATTTGAACACATCGACAAAAAATTAATATTCATACTTTTATTCTCGTCGTATGCAATTTCGAGCTGAAAAGTTGAAACGTTTTCAAATAGAATTTTTTTGTTAATTAATATTAGTTTTTATATATCCAAGTTAAAACAGTTGACCAAGTGCCATAAAATGAATGATTTTTTTGCAATCTTATGAATATTTAATTCACTGGCACTGGTAGCCATTTGCATAAGTTTCCTAATCATATACTGCCGTGACAAAGAGTACAGATATTCTCTTCTGTAGAGAAAATGCCAGTTTATAAAAAGAATCATGATTTGGCAAGCAATTTGGTCATGTGGGAAGCCGAGCGCTCCACTTGTGACAACCGAGACGACCAACGGGCGGGTATGTATAAAGAAATGATTCCAAAAGTGTCTACTTCTACTTTTAAGTTTTTTTGGACGAATTAAGCCTCGTGCCATTGCTCAAAAGATGTTTTGCAGTGGTACATGGTTAATGAGGTCAACTTCGTGCCGAAGGACTTCAATCCACCCGTATTAAGTAAATTCGTAGGAAGATATGAAGGCTATAAAAGTTTTCACGCAAAATATGTTGATCCAAACGTGCAAGACCTTATGAGTGGAGTTAAAAAGAAGGTAGCTGCATTTGGATATGGTATTCAAATTGGATAAAACGAACATGGAAAAAGTTGAACAATATCTTAGTTTTGATTCCATGAATGTCTGAAAATGATCGGTTGAATTATTACAAAATACATATTATCTCTCGACATTGGTTTGAGGATTCAGAGAAAGGATTTTCCTTCACCTACTAAGGAGTGTATCGATAAGTAGTTAGCAACATTTAAATAGTTATTACTCTGAAATGGCTTAATTTTTTGCAGCGCGTTTTGCGGTGACATGTTTGTTTACATGTCAATAACAGCTGCGCAATCGATTGGTTTCGGTACGGTTTATCGTTTTAATGATGAGTCGAATTGATCCGGAAACGCGAAAGAAAATTCTGCACACTTGGTGCTCAGAAAATGGTGTCACGTACAACGAAATTGCAAAACGGGTGAAAGTGCACCACACCAGTGTCAAAAATACTATCGATAAGTTCGGTAAGACCCTTTCCATGAAGGATTTGCCCTGATCCGGTAGGAAAACGGGTCCCAGCCAGCCCGGCCGGGACTTAAAAGTGGTTGAGTATATTAGGAAAAACCCATCGGTGTCGACGCGGGATTTGGCCAAGCAGTTCAACACCAGCATCGGGATGATTCAACGAATCAAAGTTCGGAACTCCCTGAAAACGTACAAGAAACAGAAGGTGCCGAAAAAGTCCCTGGTACTGCAAGTTCAGCCCAAAACAAGAGCGCGAAAACTGTATAACCGGATTTTACAGAATAAAGACGGATGCATCCTGATCGACGATGAAACCTACGCCAAGGAAGACTCTCGAGCGCTGCCCGGACCGCAATATTATACGAAATCGGACCTGGACCTGGACGACGCTGGCGATGGAAAAGTTTGGGCAGAAGGTGTTGGTCTGGCAAGCAATTTGTACCTGTGGTTTGCGGTCGTCGTTTTTCTTCACGAAGGGCACAATGAACGCCAAGGTGTACGAGGAAGAATGTTTGAAAAAGAGAATGCTGCCACTGTACAGAAAGCATAAGGCTCCTCCTCTCTTCTGGCCGGATTTGGCTTCAGCCCACTACGCCAACTCCGTTCTACAGTGGTTGTCAAAAAATAATGTACAATTCGTGGAAAAGGACATCAACCCACCGAACTGCCTGGATCTTCGGCCAATTGGAAGGTATTGGGCAATTGTCAAGCGGCACTTTCGGAAGGAAGGTACAGTGTCCCAAAACATGCAGGAGTTAAAAAAAAACTGGACAGCTGCCACCAGGAAAGTCACAAAAGTAACTGTGCAGATTTTAATGAAGAATGTCAAGTCCAAAGTGCGAGCGTTTCACAGAAACTAGGATTTTCTTGAATATAATCAGCGAAATGCATAAAAATGTAATTTGTCTACAATATATCGAAAACTGATGTAAAAATATGTTTTTTTTTTCGCTTTTTTATTCAAGAATCAATGTTACTATTTACTTTTCGATACACTTCTTATAAGAGAAAATTAGCTGTACACACTTTTTCCACTATAAATATTAAAAAAATACAAAAATAACTAGAAGTTAAAGTTTTTTTAAATGTTTTGTATGAACAAGCATTACGGTGAAATTCAGTGCCAAAACAAGGCACGTAAAATATCTACCGCTTGAATTGAACGAATCATCGCGCAAAGCGTATCGTGCAAAATCGACACATAGAAATACGGAATATTTTCAGCGATTGAGTACTGTGGGCTTTCGACATGTTTTGTTTGCTTGTGAAACAGACACTAACTATGGTTATAAACCATGACTATTTTAGTTGACTAATATGAGGGAGACATATTTGTTCATGTTGATTAAGATGATAAATTTAGTCATTCAATTTATAACCTAAATGCTCTTATAATTGATTTTCCCGTCTACTGCAAACTTGCTAATTCTTTGTTACAGATCAAAATCTTTCGCGAGTGCTATGTACTGCTCATTAGGCTCATGAACTAGAGTTGAGTGCAATACTTGTAGTGGTCAACTGATCACCTATACCTTCAAAACTCTTTGATCCTCAGATACGTGGTAGACATACATCCCACAGACAATACAATTATGAATTTCAAGTTTCCAAATTAGAACAGCCAAAAACAAACAAATTCTAAAAATTTAGTTTATTATACACAACAAAAAAATTAAATTCACAGGTGACGCAAATCCACATATAACTCAATTCATTAAAACATAATTCGTAAAATCACAAGTTTCACGAGAAAGGTTTAAATATGTGTCAAACACACCCCGTCTTTCTAGCAGACGTGTAATTTTACATGTTTCACCACTCAAAAACATAACTTAATGCATTAAACATGTGTTAGATCTACTGTAAAAATAAGTACGTTCGTATATGTCGTTCTCAGAAGACGTAAATTTATACGATTATTTCTAGGTGTGTATCATTTTATTATCAATTTATGACATACATTGCCATATGTTTCAGATACAACAATTTACCAAATATGTTTTGACACTTCCCATGAATGTATTGTATTATGTTTACTTACTCTCTTTAATATAAATAGGTATTGAATTCGATAAAACTAAAGAAAATTTTTCCGATATGTAGGAAAGCATATCAACTACATTCGTATTCACGTCATCGTGTTATGTCTCTAACATTACCCACCCGTCTGATTTTTCCAGAGAATTCTTGAATGACAACGGTCTATGGAACCAAACAATTCCGCAATGTACATTCCATAATATTCACTAAATTGAAGCATGTTGGAATGTTCTCTAGATTTATAAATAAAAATTTCCTTCACTTTTTTAACGCAATTATCCCGTAAACTAAATTGAAAAAGGAAAAGAAGTAGTGTAAATTAAAAAGAAGTAGTGTAAATGAAGTACGCGTGGAATAAGCACGTAAATTTAGGTTTTAGTGTAGTCTAATCCGGATAAAATAGACGAGTTTTGTATATGACTATAATATCTATTATTTCAAACTAAGTTTGAAAGTTTATTTAAATTGGTTCTGTCATCTCTGAGAAATCGAATGGGGAATATTGGACTACTATTTCCGGTGCTTCTGGAACGGGGAGCTGAAGACCGGTATAACTGACGTAAGATTATTTGTACATTTTTCAACAAGATCTACAAATCTAGAGAAGTTTATAAACAATTTTCAATGACATCTCAGATTTCTACATGGTCGTTTTTGAAAAACAAAATCTTTAAAATCAAAATTTTTGCTCCTGTTATTTCAAAACCGGAAGTTTTATCATGATAAAACTCAGGAATTCAGTATGGCATAATATCAGGTGTACAACTTTGCTTCCGCTATTTCCCGATAGGTGGCTGAGGCTGGTCAAAATACATAGATGATAATGTCTTTAAAGTGAGTGTGTGTCCCCGTTTTAGTGACAGTTGTTCTGTTTTCGTATTATTCACGCTCGAAAATGTCTGTTTATGTGCCCAATTTTCGCCATTTGCGGGAAGTTTTACTTTTCTGCTACAATTCGAAAAAATGCAGCTGAAGCGCATCGAACGCTCTCAGAAACTTACGGTGATGCAGCTCTGAGTGAAAGAACGTGTCGGGAGTGGTTTCAACGATTTAAAAATGGTGATTTCGATGTCGAAGACAAACATGGTGGTGGAAGAGAAAAAACCTTCAAATATGAACAACTAGAAGCATTGCATTGCCGAATCGTTGGGAGTGAGTCAGCAAGCCATTTCAAAACGTCTCAAGGCCCTGGGCATGATTCAGAAAGAAAGAAACTGAGTGCCGTACGAGTTGAAACCGAGGGACATCGAGCGCCGTCTATTTGTATGTGAGCAAATGATTCAAAGACAAAATCGTAAGGTATTTTTACATCGAATCGTAGCCGGTGATGAAAAATGGGTTCGATACGATAATCCTAAACGCAGAAAATCATGGGGAAAGCCCGGGCATGCTATTTCGTCTTATTTGGTGGGATCAGCTCGGTGTGATTTATTACGAACTCTTAAAACCGGGTGAAACCACCACATGCAATCGCTACCGAACGTAACCGATGCGCCTTAGTCGCGCGCTAAAAGCAAAGCGGCCACGATATCAAGAGCGACATGACAAAGTCATCCTCCAACACGACAGTGCCTCACGTCGCAAAAGTGGGTAAAAAGTGCCTGGAAACACTGAAATGGGAAGTCTTGCCCCACACCCCGTATTCCCCAGATGTCGCCCCTTCTGACTTCCACCTATTCCGTTCGATGGCACACGGCCTGGCAAATCAACATTTTCAATCCTTCGAAGAGTTAGAAAAAGGGATTGCTTCATGGATAGCGTCAAAAAAGGACTCCTTTTTTCGAGCCGGGATCCGAAAATTGCCGGAAAGATGGAGAAAGTTGCTAGCGACGGACAATACTTTCAATAATACATCTGTAAGCACTTTTACGCAATAAAGCTTTTATATTAAAAAAAAACGCGGAACGGCGGAAGCAAAGTTGTACACCTGATAATTGAATCTGAGTTGGTGAAAATCGGTTAGGCCATTTCTGCAAACTGTTGGTGCAGATATTTTTATTTTCTCCAGAGTTCCGGAACTTTGTATGGGATCTCAAGACGGTAAGGAAAGGAAAGCTTTGAATCTTGAACTGAGAAAAGTTAATGAACATATTTAATTTTTTTTGCAGATATCGCCCTGTTACTCCGGAATCGGAAGTCAGATTTCAATAAAACTGAGAAGCTTTGTACGGAACCACCAGACCTATTATTTGAATCTAAGTTTGTGAAAATTTGTTCAGCAATCTCTGAGCAATCTCGGTTCTAAAGTCTTGTTCCACAGTGATTGCATAACTTTTCTATTTTATCGTTATCCTCAGCTCAGTTTGCTGCAATTTGTGAACTACGAAATACGAACGTTGACGTGTTCATAAAATTTGCATATCGTTTTTGTTTCGCTCCAATCAAAAATAATTCGCCTCTATCAGCTGGAAATGGAACAATGTTTCTGTTCGACTAATAAAAATCCCTTCACGGTCTGTCGTCTGCCACTCGCCCACAGTCGTTTGTCGTTGTATGCTTTTCCACTACTGCTGCAGCACATCCTTCACTGCACTGGCGAGAGTCGGTTCGCCGCCGCACCGTCCACCATCTGCCGTCCGAGCGGTTCGAGTAGTCAAAAAAAAACCTTGGGTAAAAAAATGAACTGGAACCAAATAACTTCCATCCAAGAAGGTATGCTTTCCATACGAAAAGCTGCCGACTACGGTTTCGGTTCGCCAAAGACCACAATCCAGCCGGCAGAGTAATTTTTTGGCGGCAAAATATGTTATCGCTCCTTGGTCTGACCCTTAGCGATGGTGGAAAGCCAGGAACCATGTTCCGTTAGACATTTCTTTCGGTTTTATTGCACTTTGAGTACGGATGGTTGACTTTGCGGTGCTCCAAGAAAGTTGGGAAGTTGAAATTCTTTCTAGAAATCAGTAAATTGTTGCTAAAATTCGAATTTGAAGCTTTGCTACTAATGCCACTGCCGTAACTAATATTCGGGTTGAAAATGCTGATAGAGAAAAAAAATTGAATCATTGGT
This sequence comes from Malaya genurostris, assembly GCF_030247185.1. Classification (NCBI taxonomy): domain Eukaryota; kingdom Metazoa; phylum Arthropoda; class Insecta; order Diptera; family Culicidae; genus Malaya; species Malaya genurostris. The sequence continues at coordinate 52,209,349 of NC_080571.1, forward strand.
ATCTTATCATCCTAGGTGTAGTAAACATTTTCCAAACAGGCTGTCCAACGAGAAGAAAAGGGTCCGTTTTTCGGTCAGATTGTTCTGATTGAAAATTTACATAGAACAACTTGGGTTTCCGAAGTGAACCGATTCCGTCGCGTGGGCAGAAGGGTGCAATCCTCGTTAGCATTTCTGAGAAAACTGCCGGAGAATTAATTTGCTACTAATTGGTTAATTTCAACTTTCCCCCCCTGTTTCCGACTTGAGCCGAACGCTGGAAGATTTTTGATAACCTAAATCTTACCCGTTTATGAAACTCAACGCTCTTAATGTTTTGTGTGTGATAAACTATCATTTACAGCTCCTTTTCTTCGCCACTTCAGCTTACTCTCGGAAAAGTCTCAAACTGGAAGCCTAATGCAATCCAGAGCCGAAACCAGTCGCAAACATCGAACGAACCATCGTCAACAAAACTGACTTTTTTCTTCTTCTTCTGTCACTCTCAGCCGGGCACAGCGAGAAGCAGATTGCATATTCATGGCACCGAAAATTGATATTTTTATCGCCCATCTCTATCAAAACTCCATTTGTTGAAGTGATTCCATTTCCGCTTCCCGGCTGCCTAGTAGTTGCTAGACTAGCATTGAATGAACCTTCTCCTTCGGCACGGAATCTTCGATGCACATACGACGGATGGAAGCTCCCTCCTGTTTCTCCAAGCACTACGAAGGCAGGGTAAGTAAATCGCTTTTTCCCACCAAGAATTGAAATGAAAATTTGAGCTCCGAAACCGGCACCGTTCAAACAGACGATGGCAACCGGTGACTCATTTTTTTTCTTCTTTCTTTCTATAGGCCTGCAGGAAGGTGCATCCTACGAGCAATACGAGGCATACGGATGCGATTCAAATGTAGGGAGACTCTATCCCAAATTTTCCTGCTGCTTATTCCTCCTGCTGCTTATTCCTCCTGCTTAGTATTACGAGGGCTGTAGCTTTCTGGTGGCTCAGGTGATTCAGCATTTTTTTCCAAGGTTCCGTATCATACAACGGAATTTCATTATGCGAGAAAATTCGAACGATGTTGCGTTCGTCGATTCAACGTTTTTTTTCGTGTTTCGATACAGCACAGCGCATCCCATATTTGCATCAGAACTTTTCTGTTCACGCCCTCCACCGATTTGATCCTATTAGCGATTGTAGGGTTCAATTCACGATTCAGTCAATTGCTTCAGAATTGATCTGCGAGATGACAAAGAACATGTTTTATATTGTTGATGTTATCCTCTTGACCGTACGAACTCTCGCATTAAAGACAGCTTTGGACTGTGAGCGCGGCGAGTGGCTTGATTAGTGAGTGGATGACAAAACTGAAAGTTACATTCACTCGCTCTAATGATAATGCATTGTGTGCGGTGTGTGCATGTCATTTTCTGTCTGCTTCACACCGTGTTCGCTTGGGTGTATTGTGTATCAATTGATTTTGATTCTCTGGTAACTAGCAGACAATTTAGAACGCTCGGTAATATATATTTCGGACCAAACTCGAAGCGCTTGTATCGGTGATTTGTTGATGGATTTGCTATATTTAATTTGATTCCAAAGAATTACTTCAATATTGTACGCATATTTTTTTATTGGAAGTAGTCTTAGTGGCAACAGTCCCTTGCTTCGGTTCTACACTGGACCCTTTATAAGATTTGCTTCTATGAGCTTCTATTTTAAATCAATACACAGACGTTCCTAGGCTATGGTGCCCATTTGGTCACTGTTTTGTTTGTGCTGATTCAAACAGATTATATAAAATTGTCCTTATAATGTGTGGTTATGTTTTATAGTTTAGTTGTTGTTTTTGTAATGGCAATGGTCGTAGATCTGGTTTTGTGATAATGCAAATTGTGGTATGTGGTTCTTGTAATGGTATGTATGGAATGTAGTGGTAATAATTGTATTAGTAATTTAATAACGTAATAATGGTAATATTAATAACTGTAATAATAATAATCTTAGAATGAGTTTACCTATTGGGTACTTGATGTATTTTTGGCATTAAAAATGCCTTACTCTTCACTATACGGGGCCGGGTGTCAATTAAAAGTTTCAAAAATAGCCGCGTAACCTTTTTGTGTCATAATTTTGAACGCTAATAACTCGGTCATTTGTTGATGGATTGTTATAATTTAACAACCAATCGATTCGGAAACTTTTAACTTAAACATGTATGACGACGTCGTTTCAGTATTTCAAAAGCATACTATTGAAAAAATGGTTGGAATCGACCTATGTTTTCATCCACCAATCCCTGCTTTACAAAATGACGTCAACTTATTGTTCGGCATAGGAGGCTTTGCGTCATGCATAAAAAACACCACATCGTTCTGCGTAGTATGAAGAGAAATCTATAAATATAGGCTGCACAATATTTCTTTGCCTAGTCGATGCTTGACTGCGAATGAAACAAGTAGCTCGTCCAGTGAGCTGATTACTGGATTGTGTATGCGTTCGCTCGCTGGATTGTCGCTTTTGCATTATGTGTTGGTGAAATTTCCTGTTGTCTGCGCAACACCGTGTTCGCTTGAATATCTTATATATCATCTAGCTATTGAAGAACCGAATCAGCGTGATTACCGATTCTTTTGAAATATCCCTTGTATTTAGCAAATTTTTGGTCGATTTTGCCATTAAAAATGCCTTACACTTCGCTTCCCGAGGCTGGGTGTCAAATTAAAACATGCAAAACTAATCGCGTAACATTTTTCTGCCATAATTTTGAACGCTCATACCTCAGTTATTTGTTGATGGATTTATATAATTCGATTCGGAAACATTCCAATCGATTCGGAAACATTTAACTTAAACTTATGAGAAAACGTCATTTGAATATTTCAATTGCATTCCATTGAAAAATTTATTTGAATTGAGTATTTTTTTTTGGTTCTCTGGTAACTATCAGGCTAATTTAGTATTATCGGCAATAGATCTAATTCGGATCTAATTTACAGCGCTTGTTCCTTGATGATTTGTTAATGGAATTTCCTCATTTAAATGATTCCAAAGCTTCAATATTGTAAGCTTAAAAATGTTTCAATTTGTCAACGGATCGGTTTGCATACTTAAATCTCCATTCCCATACGAACAAAACGGTGGCGCGAAAATGGATTCAGTATAAAGTTGTGTTATTATGATAATCATAGAAACTTCTTCTTCATTATATGTGACTGAACAAGTTGTTGTCCCACCAAGTATTGAACGCTTCAAAAGATTCAAAATTAAATTCTGAAACTTATCTAAAAGCGGCCTCCTCGGTTTGGTAGTATAAATGAGTTCCACAGGCTCACATATACAGTACAATTAGATACAATATCATATAGTATCAAAGATAAACCAAAGGTAAGTTTACTTGCGATTTTACATGTATCGTTTGAATAGCAACCCTCGTAGAATTTGGTTAACCGCCAGTTTCAGTTCAATTATTATTTGCTTCAAAACACGCATTGTAACTATGACAATGTTCATTCATGTGTTAATAACATCAAGTTACAATATGAACAAAATTTCTGAATTTTGTTGCGTATCAATTTCGTATATTCCTAATATGCCAAAGCGAAAATCAATGTAAGTAACTAAATATTTTATGCGGACTGTTTCACATTTTTCTTCCTCGTATTGTTGCCATATTATTTACCGACACTTTCCGAAGATTATCGACGATTTTGAAGAAGGATTAATAAAATTACACTATTACTGAGCTTACTGGTACAACATTTTTCGTTAAAATAAATAAAATCTTCTCTTGGATCGATTAACTGTTTATAAAATTAATAAGTTTGTATGTTTCTCGAAGATTATTGTCATAAAATAAAACAGTTTCATTTGTTCAGGATTAAATCTTTAGGTTGTTTGTATCTAAAATTGAGCTTTCAAGTAACTTTGAATTCTAGTTAAAGGACGTTATTCAAAATTTTAACAATGTAAAAAATTGTGGAAAGGGATCAAAATTGAATATAATTAATTATCAAGAAAAAATCTAATTGTCAATTTTATCATTCGCCAACAATCTAAGCGCTTAAACTAGAGCAAGTTTGTAATTAGTCAATTGAAAAAGTTTTTAGTTTAGTGTATCATCATCTCTTTATTTTTGTATATATTATGAAGACCTTAGAAACGTTCCATTTTTAATGTTATTGTGCTCGGTCGTGTCTTGAATACAACCCTCTAATTTTTTTACATACTCATCTATACTCTTGCGTTATTTCTTCGTTTCGTTTTTTATATTGCTGGTATTCTGCATCATTCTTCTTCTTTTCTTCTTTCTTCTTCTTCCTCCTTTTCTAAATTTAAGAGCTTTTCTTCGTTCGATTTTCCAGTTTTCTGAGTGTGAATTAATTTCATATGGAATATAAATGTTGAGTTAGTAATTATTTACACATGAAATTTACACATACATATACATCTACATATGCACACAAACATACTCACACACATACATACATACAAACATAAATACATACATACATACATACATGTACTCTACAAGCAAACATCGTAACATTGAGCTACTGTTCCTATTCTAATAGATTCTGACTAGGGTTAATGTACCAATAATCATCTCATTAATAGTGTCACCATGTTATCTTCGCGATTACTCGACTTTCAATTAATGCATTGTGATCAAATCGAATAAAATATCTTTGTTTCGGATTTGTAAAGCACTACCGCAGAAATCATTTCGAAAATTGTTCAATAGCGACGCGAAAACTTGAAGCGAATGCTCCTAATTTCATCTTATTTTTTAAGTCAATCTATCGAACAGAGACAACAGATCTCACTCTAACTAATGGTTTTCGTATATGAGATGACTAGTGGAGCTGAGATAAATGAGGGTACCGTTACCCTACTTTTATCTCTACTATTGGTTGATCGTTAGTCCTGAACTGAAGCGGTAGCCTTTATTACCGTTCTTGCATACATCTCCTCTTACACTTCACTCACAGATCATCTCACCCATCAGGTCTCACATGAAAACGACACAACCTCACAATATGAACTGGATGAACATCGTTTGACAGCTATCAGTGGTTTGCTCATTTGTACAGTCTGTATTATTTTATTTTATTCTACAATATTCTTTCTCATTCCACAGTATTCCATGGTACACAAACCACAAATAAACGTCAAATATGGACTGCATTTACCGTTCGTTTGATGTCATCGTGTGATACCCAATTGGGATACGTTCACTCCATTTAATCTCCACTTCACACTGGTAATAAAAGCCAGTGGTATGAAAATGAAACATAAAACAGAGCTCAGTTAAGCCCTACCGGCCTCTCCAAACCCCGGATGTTTGGAGCATAATGCTATCAACATCTTATTCAGCACTTTAAGCACTGATGAGCCGAAGGCGAAACGCGAAGAAATAGAAACAGAATATATGCTTTTTGCACAAACAAACAAAACCCCTAAATGTTCATCTTATTCAAGTCGTTCCGTATTTCATTCATTAAATTTAAGCTGTTAAGCTAAAGCTGTAACATAAATCTATATCAAATTCTTACTGTAATTGATTGTATCTGATGATGTTTGCAAGCCCACCAACCACGGGAGAGAATATTGCACGCATAAAAATGGATTGATTTGTCGACGGGGTCGTGTGCATTCTGGAATTTCCATTTACGAGCGAAACGGTGTCTCGCAAATGGAATCAACTCAAAGTTGTATTATGAAGATAAACATAGATACTTATTTTCCATTATTTATGGTTAATCATAGAATATAACACTAATCATGTAACTCAATTGAATGGTTAGAAATTGACATAGTCTTATGGAGCATATTATTGGCATTGAAAATGGTTGAAAATCGTCTCACCATTCGCTCAACGAGTAGTCATCTTTCCGCTTGTGCAGTGCGACGCTGTTATGGATGTGCCAAATATGAGCGATTTTTACGATTTTTACGATTTTTACGATTTTGACGATTTTTACGATTTTTACGATTTTTACGATTTTTACGATTTTTAAGATTTTTAAGATTTTTAAGATTTTTAAGATTTTTAAGATTTTTAAGATTTTTAAGATTTTTAAGATTTTTAAGATTTTTAAGATTTTTAAGATTTTTAAGATTTTTAAGATTTTTAAGATTTTTAAGATTTTTAAGATTTTTAAGATTTTTAAGATTTTTAAGATTTTTAAGATTTTTAAGATTTTTAAGATTTTTAAGATTTTTAAGATTTTTAAGATTTTTAAGATTTTTAAGATTTTTAAGATTTTTAAGATTTTTAAGATTTTTAAGATTTTTAAGATTTTTAAGATTTTTAAGATTTTTAAGATTTTTAAGATTTTTAAGATTTTTAAGATTTTTAAGATTTTTAAGATTTTTAAGATTTTTAAGATTTTTAAGATTTTTAAGATTTTTAAGATTTTTAAGATTTTTAAGATTTTTAAGATTTTTAAGATTTTTAAGATTTTTAAGATTTTTAAGATTTTTAAGATTTTTAAGATTTTTAAGATTTTTAAGATTTTTAAGATTTTTAAGATTTTTAAGATTTTTAAGATTTTTAAGATTTTTAAGATTTTTAAGATTTTTAAGATTTTTAAGATTTTTAAGATTTTTAAGATTTTTAAGATTTTTAAGATTTTTAAGATTTTTAAGATTTTTAAGATTTTTAAGATTTTTAAGATTTTTAAGATTTTTAAGATTTTTAAGATTTTTAAGATTTTTAAGATTTTTAAGATTTTTAAGATTTTTAAGATTTTTAAGATTTTTAAGATTTTTAAGATTTTTAAGATTTTTAAGATTTTTAAGATTTTTAAGATTTTTAAGATTTTTAAGATTTTTAAGATTTTTAAGATTTTTAAGATTTTTAAGATTTTTAAGATTTTTAAGATTTTTAAGATTTTTAAGATTTTTAAGATTTTTAAGATTTTTAAGATTTTTAAGATTTTTAAGATTTTTAAGATTTTTAAGATTTTTAAGATTTTTAAGATTTTTAAGATTTTTAAGATTTTTAAGATTTTTAAGATTTTTAAGATTTTTAAGATTTTTAAGATTTTTAAGATTTTTAAGATTTTTAAGATTTTTAAGATTTTTAAGATTTTTAAGATTTTTAAGATTTTTAAGATTTTTAAGATTTTTAAGATTTTTAAGATTTTTAAGATTTTTAAGATTTTTAAGATTTTTAAGATTTTTAAGATTTTTAAGATTTTTAAGATTTTTAAGATTTTTAAGATTTTTAAGATTTTTAAGATTTTTAAGATTTTTAAGATTTTTAAGATTTTTAAGATTTTTAAGATTTTTAAGATTTTTAAGATTTTTAAGATTTTTAAGATTTTTAAGATTTTTAAGATTTTTAAGATTTTTAAGATTTTTAAGATTTTTAAGATTTTTAAGATTTTTAAGATTTTTAAGATTTTTAAGATTTTTAAGATTTTTAAGATTTTTAAGATTTTTAAGATTTTTAAGATTTTTAAGATTTTTAAGATTTTTAAGATTTTTAAGATTTTTAAGATTTTTAAGATTTTTAAGATTTTTAAGATTTTTAAGATTTTTAAGATTTTTAAGATTTTTAAGATTTTTAAGATTTTTAAGATTTTTAAGATTTTTAAGATTTTTAAGATTTTTAAGATTTTTAAGATTTTTAAGATTTTTAAGATTTTTAAGATTTTTAAGATTTTTAAGATTTTTAAGATTTTTAAGATTTTTAAGATTTTTAAGATTTTTAAGATTTTTAAGATTTTTAAGATTTTTAAGATTTTTAAGATTTTTAAGATTTTTAAGATTTTTAAGATTTTTAAGATTTTTAAGATTTTTAAGATTTTTAAGATTTTTAAGATTTTTAAGATTTTTAAGATTTTTAAGATTTTTAAGATTTTTAAGATTTTTAAGATTTTTAAGATTTTTAAGATTTTTAAGATTTTTAAGATTTTTAAGATTTTTAAGATTTTTAAGATTTTTAAGATTTTTAAGATTTTTAAGATTTTTAAGATTTTTAAGATTTTTAAGATTTTTAAGATTTTTAAGATTTTTAAGATTTTTAAGATTTTTAAGATTTTTAAGATTTTTAAGATTTTTAAGATTTTTAAGATTTTTAAGATTTTTAAGATTTTTAAGATTTTTAAGATTTTTAAGATTTTTAAGATTTTTAAGATTTTTAAGATTTTTAAGATTTTTAAGATTTTTAAGATTTTTAAGATTTTTAAGATTTTTAAGATTTTTAAGATTTTTAAGATTTTTAAGATTTTTAAGATTTTTAAGATTTTTAAGATTTTTAAGATTTTTAAGATTTTTAAGATTTTTAAGATTTTTAAGATTTTTAAGATTTTTAAGATTTTTAAGATTTTTAAGATTTTTAAGATTTTTAAGATTTTTAAGATTTTTAAGATTTTTAAGATTTTTAAGATTTTTAAGATTTTTAAGATTTTTAAGATTTTTAAGATTTTTAAGATTTTTAAGATTTTTAAGATTTTTAAGATTTTTAAGATTTTTAAGATTTTTAAGATTTTTAAGATTTTTAAGATTTTTAAGATTTTTAAGATTTTTAAGATTTTTAAGATTTTTAAGATTTTTAAGATTTTTAAGATTTTTAAGATTTTTAAGATTTTTAAGATTTTTAAGATTTTTAAGATTTTTAAGATTTTTAAGATTTTTAAGATTTTTAAGATTTTTAAGATTTTTAAGATTTTTAAGATTTTTAAGATTTTTAAGATTTTTAAGATTTTTAAGATTTTTAAGATTTTTAAGATTTTTAAGATTTTTAAGATTTTTAAGATTTTTAAGATTTTTAAGATTTTTAAGATTTTTAAGATTTTTAAGATTTTTAAGATTTTTAAGATTTTTAAGATTTTTAAGATTTTTAAGATTTTTAAGATTTTTAAGATTTTTAAGATTTTTAAGATTTTTAAGATTTTTAAGATTTTTAAGATTTTTAAGATTTTTAAGATTTTTAAGATTTTTAAGATTTTTAAGATTTTTAAGATTTTTAAGATTTTTAAGATTTTTAAGATTTTTAAGATTTTTAAGATTTTTAAGATTTTTAAGATTTTTAAGATTTTTAAGATTTTTAAGATTTTTAAGATTTTTAAGATTTTTAAGATTTTTAAGATTTTTAAGATTTTTAAGATTTTTAAGATTTTTAAGATTTTTAAGATTTTTAAGATTTTTAAGATTTTTAAGATTTTTAAGATTTTTAAGATTTTTAAGATTTTTAAGATTTTTAAGATTTTTAAGATTTTTAAGATTTTTAAGATTTTTAAGATTTTTAAGATTTTTAAGATTTTTAAGATTTTTAAGATTTTTAAGATTTTTAAGATTTTTAAGATTTTTAAGATTTTTAAGATTTTTAAGATTTTTAAGATTTTTAAGATTTTTAAGATTTTTAAGATTTTTAAGATTTTTAAGATTTTTAAGATTTTTAAGATTTTTAAGATTTTTAAGATTTTTAAGATTTTTAAGATTTTTAAGATTTTTAAGATTTTTAAGATTTTTAAGATTTTTAAGATTTTTAAGATTTTTAAGATTTTTAAGATTTTTAAGATTTTTAAGATTTTTAAGATTTTTAAGATTTTTAAGATTTTTAAGATTTTTAAGATTTTTAAGATTTTTAAGATTTTTAAGATTTTTAAGATTTTTAAGATTTTTAAGATTTTTAAGATTTTTAAGATTTTTAAGATTTTTAAGATTTTTAAGATTTTTAAGATTTTTAAGATTTTTAAGATTTTTAAGATTTTTAAGATTTTTAAGATTTTTAAGATTTTTAAGATTTTTAAGATTTTTAAGATTTTTAAGATTTTTAAGATTTTTAAGATTTTTAAGATTTTTAAGATTTTTAAGATTTTTAAGATTTTTAAGATTTTTAAGATTTTTAAGATTTTTAAGATTTTTAAGATTTTTAAGATTTTTAAGATTTTTAAGATTTTTAAGATTTTTAAGATTTTTAAGATTTTTAAGATTTTTAAGATTTTTAAGATTTTTAAGATTTTTAAGATTTTTAAGATTTTTAAGATTTTTAAGATTTTTAAGATTTTTAAGATTTTTAAGATTTTTAAGATTTTTAAGATTTTTAAGATTTTTAAGATTTTTAAGATTTTTAAGATTTTTAAGATTTTTAAGATTTTTAAGATTTTTAAGATTTTTAAGATTTTTAAGATTTTTAAGATTTTTAAGATTTTTAAGATTTTTAAGATTTTTAAGATTTTTAAGATTTTTAAGATTTTTAAGATTTTTAAGATTTTTAAGATTTTTAAGATTTTTAAGATTTTTAAGATTTTTAAGATTTTTAAGATTTTTAAGATTTTTAAGATTTTTAAGATTTTTAAGATTTTTAAGATTTTTAAGATTTTTAAGATTTTTAAGATTTTTAAGATTTTTAAGATTTTTAAGATTTTTAAGATTTTTAAGATTTTTAAGATTTTTAAGATTTTTAAGATTTTTAAGATTTTTAAGATTTTTAAGATTTTTAAGATTTTTAAGATTTTCAAGATTTTTAAAATTTTTAAAATTTTTAAGATTTTTAAGATTTTTAAGATTTTTAAGATTTTTAAGATTTTTAAGATTTTTAAGATTTTTAAGATTTTTAAGATTTTTAAGATTTTTAAAATTTTTAAGATTTTTAAGATTTTTAAGATTTTTAAGATTTTTAAGATTTTTAAGATTTTTAAGATTTTTAAGATTTTTAAGATTTTTAAGATTTTTAAGATTTTTAAGATTTTTAAGATTTTTAAGATTTTTAAGATTTTTAAGATTTTTAAGATTTTTAAGATTTTTAAGATTTTTAAGATTTTTAAGATTTTTAAGATTTTTAAGATTTTTAAGATTTTTAAGATTTTTAAGATTTTTAAGATTTTTAAGATTTTTAAGATTTTTAAGATTTTTAAGATTTTTACGATTTTTACGATTTCTACGATTTTTACGATTTTTACGATTTTGACAATTTTTACGATTTTTACGATTTTTACGATTTTTACGATTTTTACGATTTTTACGATTTTCACGATTTTTACGATTTTCACGATTTTTACGATTCAAAAATCGATTTTTACGATTTTTACGATTTTTACGATTTTTACAATTTTTACGATTTTTACAATTTTTACGATTTTTACGATTTTTACGATTTTTACGGTTTTTACGATTTTTACGATTTTTACGATTTTTGCGATTTTTACGATTTTTACGATTTTTACGATTTTTACGATTTTTACGATTTTTACGATTTTTACGATTTTTACGATTTTTACGATTTTTACGATTTTTACGATTTTTACGATTTTTACGATTTTTACGATTTTTACGATTTTTACGATTTTTACGATTTTTACGATTTTTACGATTTTTACGATTTTTACGATTTTTTCGATTTTTACGATTTTTACGATTTTTACGATTTTTACGATTTTTACGATTTTTACGATTTTTACGATTTTTACAATTTTTACAATTTTTACAATTTTTACAATTTTTACAATTTTTACGATTTTTACGATTTTTACGATTTTTACGATTTTTACGATTTTTACGATTTTTACGATTTTTGCGATTTTTACGATTTTTACGATTTTTACGATTTTTACGATTTTTACGATTTTTACGATTTATACGATTTTTACGATTTTTACGATTTTTACGATTTTTACGATTTTTACGATTTTTACGATTTTTACGATTTTTACGATTTTTACGATTTTTACGATTTTTACGATTTTTACGATTTTTACGATTTTTACGATTTTTACGATTTTTACGATTTTTACGATTTTTACGATTTTTACGATTTTTACGATTTTTACGATTTTTACGATTTTTACGATTTTTACGAAGGATCATTGTAATGAAAATATATGTATATGAAAATTAATTTTATTAAGTTCTATTTGCAAATATGGTGAAAGTGATTCTTGCGTTTTAGCGTCTCGGAATGAACATTAAAAATCGAATCTGAAAATGATCGCTACTGTTTGTTGAGAGGTAGCGTTTATTATAAGTTTATTATAAGCCATCATTTTTTTTTACTATTTCACAAAGCCACCATCCTTCCTTCTTATCATAAGAAAGGGTGTAGCCGGGTTTGCATATAAAAACTGATAGAATAATTTTTTTTATTCTATCATAAATATTTTACTAAACACTCAGACCCTGTTAGTTATTGATACAAAAACTGCCCCCAAACAGAAAAAAATTGATATACGCTGATTGAAAGGGTTTATATTGGAGATTATTTTCCCAAAATTTTAACCCTTTAACTGCCATATTTTTGGAGTTAGGGCGATTCTTCTGATTTTAATTTAATTTAAATTTTTCAAAATCCTCTTTAGCAAAACAATTGAAAAATATCAGGAATATTTTAGCAATTATGAGAAATCTTTCTGATTTTTTTCAGAATTTTTCAGAATGTAAAAATGTGTAAAAATTTGTTCAAAATTTTCGATTTTCTTTTATCGCAATCACAATTTTTATTTCCACTCTAGATTTTACATAAAAAATAAATCATTTATGAGTGCATTACGCTGTAATTTTTCTGATTTTTTAAAAATATGGACGGGTTATAATATCTGACTTAAAAAAAATAAATCATTCGGAAAACCATGCGTCCCCATCAAATTGTCATCATCCGATGGAGACGCATGGTATTTAGATCTAAACTCATATTTCACTTGCCATCAGAACTAAATACCATACGTTTCCATCTACAACTTGAGAAACTTCTTCGAAGAATCAGGAATCAGGAACCAAAACTATTTGGCTGAAGTGGCACGACAGTCAGTAAAGACTTTTGACTTTTTTTTTCTTTTTTTGTGAAAACCGAAAAATGTGCACTCGATTTTCTCGGAGATGGCTGGACCGGTTTTCACAAACTTAGATTCAAGATAAAAGCCTCTTAGTCTCAAACGTTGCAATTGAATTCTACTCGAATCGGATTTCCGGTTCGAGAGTAACGGGGTAAAATTCGATTCACTTCAACCAATGTTGGTGATTGCTGAAAATTTGACAGAAGCTTCTATATTGCTATCTACATTGTATAAAATTTTTTTTATCCGGTAGAAGATGCCAGAAGAACTCGAGTCTCTCAATGCATGAACCGTGAGAGAATTTTGCTTCATTTCTTCGCTCCACTTCATACTCTGAGTATTTCACGCCCTGAAAAAAATTAACATTCTGATAGTGATTAGTGCTGTGTGGAATTTCCCAAGAGAGAACCGCAAGTTGACAATTATCGCAGAAAATCGAATCGATGATTCAACTTGATGATTCTCGTACTAGGTAGCAATATTTCAAAACCCTTGTGTGAAGCATTCACAGACATTTTCATAGACACAACTTATACACCCAAACCTCCGTTTACGTAAACTTTTTTTACGTTACCTCTTTTTACGTTACTCATTTTACGACATAAATCCCAAATAACGTAATCTTTTTTTACGTTGAAAATACATCGTAAAAAGAGGTTTTTGCATACAATGAAAATCATTTCTGGCTCATTTATATTCCATGGAAATTAGTACAATATAGGTTTTTTTCTGGAACGGGTTTGATGAATAGATGTCGGAAAATGATGTTTGAGGTGGTTCTGAATTCCAAGATGGCGACTTCCGGTTTATTGATATTTCTTGAAAACCCTTACAATATGGGTATTTTCGGAACGGGTTTGATAAGTAGATGTCGGAAAACGATGTTTGAGGTGGTTCTGAATTCCAAGATGGCGACTTCCGGTTTATTGATATTTCTTGAAAACCCTTACAATATGGGTATTTTCGGAACGGGTTTGATAAGTAGATGTCGGAAAACGATGTTTAAGGTGGTTCTGAATTCCAAGATGGCGACTTCCGGTTTATTGATATTTCTTGAAAACCCTTACAATATGGGTATTTTCGGAACGGGTTTGATGAGTAGATGTCGGAAGATGATGATTAAGGTGTTTCTGAATTCCAAGATGGCGACTTCCGGTTTATTGATATTCCTTGAAACCCCTTACAATATGGGTATTTTCGGAACAGGTTTGATGAATAGGTGTCGGAAAATGATATTTCAGGTGATTCTGAATTCCAAGATGGCGGCTTCCGGTTTATTGATATTCCTTGAAAACCCTCATAATATGGATATTTTTGGAACGGTAATAATTTTAATATGGAATGGTGAGATGTCGGAAAATGATGTTTAAAGTCATTTCAAAATCCAAGATGGTGTTTCTCGAAACTCGTATCAAAACGAATGTTTTCGGAACGAGTTTAGAGAACAGTTCTTATTAAACGTTGTTTGAGTAATTATGACTTACTTTCGAATATTCTATAATATTGTTACTTTTGGAATGGATTTTACGAGTCAATATTTGGAAGAAAATTGTTTAAAATAAACTTTAGGAATTTTATTCCAAATTCAATATGACATTAGATTGACACATGCAATCAAATTGTCAAACAAATACATAAATTGATGAATATGCTTCGATGTAAATATTTTAAGGTTCATTCTTTGGTGAAAGAAATGGTAATATTTCATTTTCAGTATTGTAGTAAATATGATTTATTTGAATAGATTCAAATTTTGAACTGTTGTTAAAACTTTTGTTTTCGTTTTCGTTGACTGATTTCAATACCTGAACTGTTATTCATTCTTATGCACGAATCGGTCCATATCAGCATGGCCAGGCTTAAGATTCAAATATAATGACACTCACTAATGGCATATGGCGACGCGCTTTCATACGCGAAACATTTGAAACAAAACTGGTGTGCACATTTTTTTTTGACACACTTTACCCAATTATTTTGGAACTGGAAGTCGGATCCAGATGAAGTTGAGAAAGTTTGTAATGGACTATTAGACCATTTGAATCAGTTTGTGGAAATTGGTCTCGCCATCTCTGAGAAAAGTTAGCACAAAAATTTTATTTTTTTTTGCACATTTAATTCATAACTCCGGAGCCAGTAGTCAGATCCAAACAAATTCAGGAATTTGTATCAGACCTGAAGAGTTTTTTTTTTAACTGATCCAAGTGTGTTAAAATCGGTTTATTCAACTCCGGAAAAAGTTCCGGAAATAAGGCGTACTTATTTTCACATTTTGTATGAGACCTTTCATTTGAATCTAAGAGTGTGAAAATCGTTGCAGCCATCTCCTATAAAATTTAGCGTAATAAAACGTTACATACACATGCGCACATACACACACAGACATTTTGCGTACTCAACGAACTCAGTCGAATGGCATATGACACTCGGCCCTCCGGGCCTCGGATAGAAAGTCGGCTTGCATAATCAAAATTTTGACTCGAATTCCTGTTATAAAGGCGGTGAAGCATAAAACAATCTCACAAGTACATTTCCTACACTTAAACAATAAAGCTCCGGTTTAGACTGACCGATTTAAGAAAACTTACATCATATGGTTTGGCACTGTCAACCATATTCAACATCTATTTCGATTTTGATCACTGTTGAGTCGTGTACATTCCATTATTTTTGCATTTCTTTATAGAAAGAGTATAGATTTGAATGCAAATAAAAATTTGTTTGAAGCTCGGAGACACTTATCGTTATATATCATTCAACTCAGCTCGATGAATGATGAACTAAGACATTATAGTTCTATTTTTAAATAACCACAGTTTTCCATCCAAAAGCGTTCGGTATATGTTTGAAACGTCGACGACTGTATTAGAGAGTAAACACAATAATCAAATTGATTTTGGCAAAAACTCATTGAGGATGATTTTCGGACCTACCTTCCTGTACAAATTTTGGCTATATAGAAGGTTTACTATCACCTCCTTTCGGGTGTAACACCTATTACCAGTCACCATGTGTTGCATATATAGATAGTGGAAGGTATCAATGGAGGACTATGATTTAAACAATGAAAACCTTAGTTATTCAATAAATTGAGAATTATATTAAAAAATTGAATTTTACATTACATTGGACGGATTACGATAAATCATCAAGTGTAAAAGTACTGGAGTATAAAGTGAAAAACTTGGACTCACAGTATATTTCGTGTGTTTTAGAGGCACAACATAGTTTGTTTTAAGCGACTCTTCCCAAATATTAATACAATATAGGATACAATCAGCAATCCACTAATATTCAAACATTATTTTCTACGTAATATGCACTAAACCAGCTCCAAAAATACCCATATTGTAAGGGTTTTCAAGGAATATCAATAAACCGAAAGTCGCCATTTTGGAATTCAGAACCACCTCAAACATCGTTTTCCGACATCTACTTATCAAACCCGTTCCAAAAATACCCATATTGTAAGGGTTTTCAAAGAATATCAATAAACCGGAAGTCGCCATCTTGGTTTTTAGAACCACCTTTAACATTATTTTCCGGCATCTACTCATCAAACCCGTACCGAAAATACCCATATTGTAAGGGTTTTCAAGTAATATCAAGAAACCGGAAGTCGCCATCTTGGAATTCAGAACCACCTCAAACATCGTTTTTCGACATCTACTTATCAAACCCGTACCGAAAATACCCATATTGTAAGGGTTTTCAAGGAATATCAATAAACCGGAAGTCGCCATCTTGGAATTCAGAACCACCTCAATCATCATTTTCCGACATCTATTCATCAAACCCGTACCGAAAATAGCCATATTGTAAGGGTTTTCAAGGAATATCAATAAACCGGAAGTCGCCATCTTGGAATTCAGAACCACCTCAAACATCGTTTTCCGACATTTACTTATCAAACCCGTTCCGAAAATACCCATATTGTAAGGGTTTTCAAGGAATATCAATAAACCGGAAGTCGCCATCTTGGAATTCAGAACCACCTCAAACATCGTTTTCCGACATCTACTTATCAAACCCGTTCCGAAAATACCCATATTGTAAGGGTTTTCAAGGAACATCAATAAACCGGAAGTCGCCATCTTGGAATTCAGAACCACCTCAAACATCGTTTTCCGACATCTACTTATCAAACCCGTTCCGAAAATACCCATATTGTAAGGGTTTTCAAGGAACATCAATAAACCGGAAGTCGCCATCTTGGAATTCAGAACCACCTCAAACATCGTTTTTTGACATCTACTCATCAAACCCGTTCCGAAAATACCCATATTGTAAGAGTTTTCAAGGAACATCAATAAACCGGAAGTCGCCATCTTGGATATTTATGCTGCTCCTTTTCCTGTAAATACTCGTAATTTTCGTTCCATAACTATCCAATATATTATACATATCGAATAATACATAAGGAAAACTTTTTTTACGTTGAAAATTCCAAATAACGAAAACTTTTTTTACGTCGAAAATTCCAAATAACGTAAACTTTTTTTACGTCGAAAATTCCAAATAACGTAAACTTTTTTTACGTCATAATTCGATTTACGTAGTCCCGATTATTACGTAAATGGAGGTTCGGGTGTACAAAGGTTATATGCACATAGTTAGAATTAGCGGCAATAGTAAAATGATTCTATCGCAATTATCAACTGCCTGTATAGAATCGGATCGCGAAACGAGAATAAGCGATTGTTTGTTGCTTCAGAGAGAATCCCCACAGCAGCCTACTAACCTTTGATTCTCAGAAATATCATCGAGAGAAGTTCGCTCTCGCACTGGTGTCGATTCTATGTGAAATGAGCCATGCCGCGTTTTTGTTGTTGCGATGATATCCGTCTCTCTTTGATGGCACTGATTCAATCGTGTGAAGAGTTGCTGGTGAGCGTTCTTTGATACGATAAAAGCCATCCTTGTCTTCAACAACAATTCAAATTAAAGGTCTTATGGTCCCATAGGTTGCCATTGAACTTCATCTGGATCTGACTTCCGGTTCGGGAGTTACGGGATAAAATGTGCAAAAAAATGTTAAAATAAGTGCACAAACTTTCCGCAGAGATTGCTGATCTGATTTTTACAAGACTCAAATGAAAGATCTTGTGATTCCATAGAAAATTTTTGAACTTTTGTTTGGGTAGGAATTCCGGTTTCGGAGTTATGGGGTAAATTGTGCAAAAAATGGAAAGAAACGTACTAATTTATCTCAAAGATGGCGTGACCGATTTTCACAAACTAAAATTCTAATGAATGGTCTTATGATTCTATACACAACTTCTGAATTTCATCTGGATCCGACTCTCGGTTTCGGAATTATAGGGTAAAGTGTGTTCAAAATTGTATACCATCTCTTAAAGGGGCGAATCAGATTACTTGAAAAAAAGGCGGGGGGGTAATGCCAGAGACATTACTGGATGTCGTGAATACGAAAACAACTGACATGTTCGTTAATACTTCCGAATATCAATTAGGCGATCAATTGTATGAATTATGCAAGCATTCCCCTTTTTCACATTTTTCGCAAAAACAAAGAAGGCTCCACTTGATCTAGATTACTGTGAATTTCACACAGCGAAAAAAGCAAAAATCAAATCAAACAGTTCTGGATTTGCACTAAACTGAGGATATTTCCTTTCGATTTGCGAGCTAGAAATTCTAATAGGTCTTTAGAAAACTTTTAGAGCCATTAGAATGGCTGATTTTGTGTAATGGTCTCCACCGTTGCTTTTTCACCAATGCAAATGACTGGCAGCTGTGACGTAATCGCTCTTGTCGGAAGCGAAACTAGCTTTGCAAATGGCACAAAATACTTCTGCTCGCAGTGGCGATAGAATCCAAACTGATCCAATTTTTGTTGAGAGGCTTGTTTTTACCTGATTTCGTTTGTAGCTTTTTCACTAACGGGCGGTCCTAACGGCTATAAAAGTAGCAGCATATAGAATTTTAATTTCGATATTTCATTTCGGATTTGCATTTCATTGAAAGAAACTATCCGGATGCTGTACGGGATTCATTCCTGCCTTTCAGAAGGACCAAATTGTGGAACTCACTGAGATTAAACACTGTTCGGAACATTTTTTCGAACGATTCGTTGTACAGCAGCAGATATTTTGCAGCAGATATGTTATTGTTTTGTTATCCTCAGAACGCGTTCTGATTGGCTGGTGTTGACATGGGCCCAATGGGAGAGGTTTTTCAATAGTGTACTATCGAAATACTTCAATGCTTTTTCTTTACACGCTTAACTTGAAAAATTTCGATTCTATTGGTTGTTAGATTATATAAATCCTTTCACAGATCACTGAGCTATGAGCTTTCAAAATACGAGAAAGGCAAACGCGCCTTATGAATTATTCTCTTTGATACTCGTTTATACCAAACATTTCAGGAAAGTGTAATTTTGAATAATTTGAGACTATGTCACAAAATTGAAAATTTTATCATAAAGTGTGATCATATTTCCGATGGCATGTAGCAAAAATTATGTTGATTCGTTAGATACAACAAGATATATTCACGTTCAAAAACTTATCACTCTCTCAGAGGGTAAATTTTGAAAAGGCACCCCATAGTAAAGTAAGTCGTATTCATGACAAAATTCTACATCGAGATCAAAACTGTTCCAATCGATAGCCTTTATCAGTAGACGGCCAATTAAAGCGATTCCGGTTATTTCTTAAAGAATCGAAGAAAATTATTTTGAAGAATACCACAGTTTGAATCCCATATCGAATATACACATCGTTTGTGATGAGGGTTGTCATTATATCGATGATGCTGTTTGGGTATGTAAAAAGCATTGTGATGCCAAGTCCCAAATCAAGAATTCCCCTCGGAGAAGTGAACGTCTGGGAAACCGAATATCGCTTTAAAGAGACCCTCATCAATAATAGCTTGAAAAATATTTTCCTTCGCGAACTTCGTGGCCCTATTGTTTAAGGTATTTTAGCTTCTATCTGATACGATTGTTCCGTACGATGATTGTTTTTCTTATGTTTCGTGTGACGTCCAAAAACAAAGTTGAACATCGGAAAAGTGATTGAAACAATTCATTCTAAACTTTTCTAATATGCCAAATAATACCGTGGAATAAAAAATGCTTTCACTTTGCTTTTTTTCGAAAGCGAAGACAAATTGGACGTCGCTACAAAGCCTGAAAAATAAAATGTTTTCCTTCGATTTCGTCACCAGGTTAACCTCGCCCATTTCGTATTGCCAGAGAGTGAAATGTAAAAAATTGCCGTCATTTTTCCTGAGTTCAACCAACCGAGCGAAAGCATACGGACGGAAGCCGAACAACAACAACAAAAAAAAAATTGTCGCTCTGATAAAGTACAGTACTTGGCGCCTCCGATCAATGTTCTATCCATCACACCAACAGCGCTTCGGGATATCATCGTCTCGTTCATGTCTTTGAGCTCCCAACTTTGGGTGAGTGGTCTCGCCAATCAAACCGACGGGACCACCGTGCGTTTCGATGGAAAGCTATTAGACCGGAAACCAGTCGGTCCGTCGCTAATTTGTTCCATTCGTCGTCGTTTGAACATTTTACCAAACAAGAAATGGTGCAAATTACATCTTCACCGACTCGATAAAGTTGCCACCGGATGCTGGACAGTAAGGCATCCATCATATTACCGAGAATCACCGAAGCAAGGAAATCGTCAACCAATTCGGATTTCAGCCTGAAACGGGATCTTTTCGGTAGACACACGCATGGATGGCGCCTGGGTGCAAGGAGAAGAAAATTGGCTTTTCAGATCACGCACTGCTTTTAGGTGCCTTTACCAGGTTTTTTTTTCTACCATGCAACCGAGGATAAAACCGGCCCCATCATCGTGCGACCCCGACGGAACACATATTGTAGAAACTATTTGACTTCCCATTCATCATTTGTTATCGCCTGGCTGACGGTTGCTGTTTTCCTGCCGTTTTGTGTAAAATCCCTTACGCTCGACTGGAAACTGTACGGAGCCGGCGGGGACTATTATTGAGGTCAACAGAGACGGCACGTGAGAACATCCCACATTCCGATACAGCCAGGGGTTTCCATACGATTGCCAAGCAAATTATCGAAGGGTGCGAAAGAACCGACGAATAAAGTGGCCTCCGACACAAAACCGAGTGACGGCGGTTGAATCGGTGGTGTTTTATTCAGCCTCACTTGCACCACTTTTGACTCAAGAGTGCGAGGATCAAACGGGGCCAAATGCTCGGGTCGGCCGAAGGATCCTCTAGGCACTCTGGGATTACGCGATGAGAGCAATTGAGGTGTAAACTGTAAGCTGAAAGCTTACCATTCATCGCCTTCGAATTGCTATCACGAGTGCGTGTGTTAGTGTGTCTGTGTGTGTATGTGTGTATGCAAGGGGTTTTACTCTCGTTCTGCTCCACTGACCCGTACTGCATGGTACCTAATCCGTTCGTACGCTTTCTACCGGTTACGGAAAGTTTTCTCGGTGCTATTCATCTCCATGGAACTTGCCTTTGCCTTCGGATGAATATGGCGATACAAGTGACTTTTCCCGGGTGTGTGTGTGTGCTGTTTTCAATGTTTACACAACTTGCTGAATCAACCACCGCTGAAATAACGGATACTATTTACTTATTTAGAAACAGGCTAACCAGATGCCGACCTGAATTGTGCTGCCTCCTTGACTTTCTCGTATACCATTCCACTCCATTCATCGAGATCGACCGGGCTTTATATTGCATTCAAGTATGTGTAAATGCATTCATGTGACCTGAAATTCACCAGAAAATGCCTGAAGGGAAAATGTAACCTATTAACAGTCTTCACTAGTCTCATTGGGAAGATGTCTTATGTCGTAGAGTAAAACTAGTCGAAGTAATTTTCTCGAACTGAGATTTGTAGTGTTTCGAAAAGCTTAGACCAACGCAGAGTAAATTAGTTTTCGATGAAAAAAAAGTGTACATAAGCATTGGAACAGAGCATAATTTCATTGTCAAACTCCAGAATGTTGGGCAGGCCGCACATCGGTTAGAAATAATAACGCATGAACGTCATAATATGAATGCATCATAAGTGCTCTAGAGAAAGCTAACTGCTGGGAAGGTGGGAACGGTAGCATTTAGCAAAATCTCGATTAGCAACTTTTTGGCATAGTATTACGTTTTTCTTCTCTATACTTATCTGGGTGCATTTTTCAAGTGATGATATAAAATTTTTAACACTATTTACACTGTAATTTTTGACAAGTCATAACATATCCGCGAATCCAACTAATCCGGGAAGCCGAACACAATTTTACAAGGCCGAATTTTCGGAAATAACGACGCCCTCCCTTGAGTTAGTATCTTATAATGACGTAAGTGACACTACACTTCATTCAAATCCTCAAAATTCTTCGCATTCACAACAGAATGCGATTGAAATTCTTGTCTACTGTCAGAATTTCAATCGCATGAAAAACCCAGCCAAAATGAAGGAAATTCAACAAAATATTTTATCATCTTCTTTCTCAGTTATTCTTGGAACTGAAAGTAGTTGACGGAAGCGTAAAATGTGAAGAAATTTTTGGAAATAACTATAACGTATTCCGGCATGACCGTAACTTAGCATTATCCAACAAAAAATCTGGAGGTGGAGTCCTCATTGCAGTAAGCGATGACTTTTCATCCGACAAAATTGAAACAAATAGGACGAAAGTATTTATATCAGGACAAAAACATATTTTGCCTCTGTGTATTTTCCCCCTGAAAATGCTAACAAAACAACTTTCGAGCTATTCTTTCAACCCGTAGAAAAAATTATCTCGAATATGGAACCAGAAGTTAAGTTACACATATACGGTGACTTTAACCAACGAAACGCTTACTTCATCACCGATGAACAAAATGAATCCATTCTGCTTCCAACTGCAGGAGAAAATGAAACACTTCAATTTCTTCTCAACAAAATTTCTTTATTCGGCTTGAATCCAATAAATTCTGTGAAAAATAAACAAAATTTATATCTTGATAATTTTTCACAAACTGTACCGAAGACTGAATGTGAATGTGTAAACTATGTGAATGCCTCACCAAATCCACTTAGGAAAAATGAAGCATTTCACACAGCAATTGAATACTCCATCTTTATGCATAACATGTCTCTCCCTAACGAAATAGAATACGAGGAATGCCACAAAACAAATTTCGAAGAAACAAACTAAGTACATTGAACTGGCAAAATATTTTGAGTATGGAAGGAAACGTCAATGAAGAAGTGGTAAAATTCTATCTAGTTATTAACAACTTAATTTCGGAAATTGTACAAAAAGAAGTCACAATAGCAAAGTGCCTGTCTGGTTCAACCCGCAATTGAAAAACCTGAAAAATAGAATGCAGAAAGCACATAAGACTTATAGAAAAGATAAAAGTGTAATCAATCTACAAAACTGCTTCGACATTTGCAATGTGTAAAGCGAAATCAAAGATCATCCTAAAATGTCTTTAGCTATGTTAAAACAAAACTGAAGAATAACAACCTTCCTTCCCAGATGAACCAACACGGAACTACTGGAAATAATAGCACTGAAATTTCCAATTTATTTGCAATTTTTTTCCAAGAAATATATACATCATATACCGAGACAGATCGTGAACATGACTACTTTTCATTCATACTGGAGCTTTCTAATGACTATCAGTGTCAATCAATTATCAAAGCAAGCGATATTCACTGCACTTGAAAACCTTAACGCAGCAAAATGACCTGGACCTGACGGAATAGGACCAATATTTTTGAAACAATTAGCTACTGAACTCACAATACCATTACACCATCTCTTTAACTTATTTAACAGAAACATGGAAATCCTCCTTCTTAGTACCGGTCTTTAAATCAGGCTCAAAATCAGACATACGTAATTATCGAGGAATTGCGATTATCTCGTGCCTTCTAAAATTATTTAAAAAAATTATCACTGGGAAAATATTTCAACAAGTAAAAAATTAGTTAATTCCAAAACAACATGGTTTTTTCAAAGGTCGTTCTACTTCAACAAATCTCTTGGAATTCATTACATTCACTTTCTAAGCTATGGACAAAGGAAATTATGTAGAAACTCTCTACACTGACTTCAGCAAAGCTTTCGACAGAATTAACATACCATTATTACTATTCAAAATAAAAAAAAAATGGCATTGAACAAAACCTTTTGGAATGACTTGAATCATATCTCACAGAACATAAACAAATTGTACGCTATCAAAACACATACTACAAATCAATAAATGTCACTTCAGGTGTTCCCCAAGGTTCATATTTAGGCCCTCTTCTTTTTACCTTGTACTTAAACGCCATTTCCTTCTTACTTAAACATCTAAAAGTACTTGTATATGCAGACGACATGAAGCTATGGAAATAAAAAATGCTTTAGATGCTGAAGTATTCCAATATGAAATTAACGTATTCAACATTTGGTGCAATAAAAGCTTGATCCAACTAAACGTTACGAAATGTAGTTCAGTAACGTGTAGTAGTAAAATTATGTCTGCTTCTATTAACATATATTTAGGAAACCAACCTGTAGAAAAACAACAGACTGTAGAAAAATTATTAAAGACCTAGGCGTAATTTTACTTTCGTGGAGCATTACAATACATTTGTCAATAAAGCAAATAGTTTATTAGGCTTCATTGAACGTTTCAGTCAAAAATTTCAGGACTCTTACACAATAAAATTTTTATATACAACTTATGCCAAATTTGGAATACTGCAGCATAGTATGGAACCCATGTACCTCCGTACACGTAGAACGCATCGAATCTGTCCAAAAACAATTTCTACTGTATGCGCTTCGTTGACTAAACTAAAAATAATCCTGTTAATCAAATGATGCGCTTTTATAACGAAAACTACCAAAAAATTGAGCTAACTATATCCAGGAAACAAATAAAAGAAAAATTAAAACCAAATCGTAAAAATAATGTATAGCATATAAGAAACAATTGTAACTTTTTTGTCTGTAGTCTTCATTTGTTTGACGAACAAATAAATAAATTCCGATTGTTCCGAAAGTCGTTTCCGGATGAGATTCTAAAGTTTTGTATGGGACCTCAACATCTAAGTTTGTGAAAATCAGTCACACTTTATCTGAGAATAGTGAGTAAGTAATCAAAAATTCTAATTTTTACACAAACATTCTGCTTGCTCAACGAATTGATTCGAAGGGTCTCGGTCCAAAGATCAGTCCGTTCACATTCTTTCATTCTTTCTGTTGAACTTATCGTAAAATAACTAAGATTGCATGCAACCACAGCGCCGTGTTTAACCAAAATCTCACACCAGTAGCAGACATTCGTAGCCGCACCGTGTGTCTGGTATATTCAACGCGATTGCTAACTCTTCCTCAGATGTTTACGGTGGTGTTTTTGAATCCATGCTTAGGTGTTGGTTTTCATTTTCTTTATAGCGTTTATGAAATTGAACAAAGCACGCTGTTTGCATCGTTCGTAAAGGTGTGCTGTGTTATTTTTGACACTTATCACCCTGTAATTGCCGAACCGGAAAGCGGATTCGCATGAAATTTTACAGTAGCTTGGGAGACAATGTGAGCTTCAATTCACATCAAGATTCGTGAAAATCTATTCAATCGCATCGCTGAGAAATCGAAGTGAGTTCTACTTTTGGAATTTTTCTTCACAATGGTACAAGTGACGTAAGCGACAAAACACGTTTTGTATCGCTCAACTTTCTGAGGATTGAATGGCTGTCACTTTCGGTTCCGGAGATATGACTTTAGCAACAAAATACGTTATTTTTTCTACCGCACAATTTTCTCAGAGATGGCTGAGTCGATTTTAACAAACTTAGGTTCGTTTGAAAGCTACTATGGAATTATGGACCAAGTTCGAAAATGGAACGGCTGTCACTTCTGGTTTTGAACGTATAATCAATAGTATAAATTATATATCTACAAACTAACAAGCTCTGTAAATTAAAAGTCAGTTTTATGCGATTCGCATCTATTTTTGACCGCCATTTGTAAAAAAAAACTCATGAAATTGAAAATTTTCCACCGCTCTAGTTCCGGAACCGGAAGTCGAATACGGAATATATGTTCTATAAATGTTTAAAGAACTATAAGGCCTTTCGTTTGAAACTAAGTTAGTGAAAAACGCTTCAACCATCTCCGAGAAAAGTGAGTTACACACAGATATTTACTCAGTTCGTCGAGCTGAATCGAATGATATATGACATAAATGTTAACAAAAGAGTTGTAGGAATGTTCAAATTTACGGTTCGAAAATGAAAATCATCATTAGAGTACAGCATTCGCAATACGAACTTCGCTCCAAATGAGTGCATATTTAATACAGGAAAATGCAACGAACAGTATTCAATATCAAGAAAAAATTCACAAGATTACGATTGGCACATTGTAGGCATCATTTTTCCAACCTAGTGCTTGACCTTTGTTTGCCTATTTGTATGAGAAGAGTGATGCTAATCTAAAAAAACCTATTTTAATCCACCTAGTGGTGTAATGATGCCTTTCTCATGTACATATAATATTGTGGTATTCTATTCAAAATTTTTCTCTTCGATTTTTGAAAGAAACCAAGTGATTGTTTATGCATAACATACAGAATAAAACAGTGCTTTGATTGCGTAAGCCATCCTTAAGAAAACGAAATGGGTTCACTATTATATGCACTTCCGGCACCGGAACCCGAGAACCGGTATAATCGAAGTCGGTTCGTACGGCCACCAACTAACATGACACACAAACTCTTCTAGTACGCACCCTATAACTCCGGATTCGGAAGTCGGATCCGGATGAAATTCAGGAATTCCGTATGGGACCGGGAGACCTTTCATTTGAATCTAAGTTTGTGGAAATCGGTCAAACCATCGCTGAGAAAAGGGAGTGAGATCCATTTTGGTATATATGACCACTATTTCCGGTACTTCCGAACCCGGATACCAGGAACCAGGATAGCCGGAATCGGTTTGTTTAGTTGCCTACTGATAATGACTATCGATTTGTGTAGTTTTGAGACCGGTTGAAAATTTTTTTTACGTTTTTTGTTTCGCCGGTTAGAGTGACGGTGTACAATATTTAACACACTTTACCCTATAACTCCGTAACCGGAAGTCGGATCCGGATGAAATTCAGGAATTCCATATGGGCCCGGAAGACCTTTCATTTGAATCTAAGTTTGTCAAAATCGGTTCAGCCATCTCTGAGAAAACCAAGTGAGATTATTTGACACATACACACACAGACATTGCTTAGCTCGATGAACTGAGTCGAATGGTATATGACATATATATATATATATATATATATATATATATATATATATATATATATATATATATATATATATATATATATATATATATATATATATATATATATATATATATATATATATATATATATATATATTCGGTCTTTCAGAACTTTGAAACCACTAGGGAAATCGTTTTGATTTTATTCGACATCATTTATTTACAGTTCTTGGTAACTATAGTTCTTAGCAACTTAAATAGTGTTGCGCAAGAAGATTACTTTTATCATTTTCAATGGGGTCGCTATATTTGTGGTAACTGGCGGTAAATCGCTCACGCACACTTTTTATTTCGATTTTTATTAGGAGTACCTGGTCGTGTCATCGGTTGAACTTTTTTAACCATTTTTGTTCAAATGGTTGAAAATAGTAGAAAGGGAACATAATAACCTACAACCTGGTACAGAGTTTCATTGAATTCAGAAGTGGCGTTCGTTTCTAGTAAGCTGATTACAAATTTTGGAGAGCAGGTCATTTCGCCGAAAGCCATTTCGCCGAGTCGGCCGCCGATCCACCGTCGGAAGCGGCGGCATCTTGCATACAAACCTGTAACCGCCTCGTTTGCCCGGTCTACTCAAAGCTAGATTTCTTTGCGTTAGTTACATGAACCGAAACGACGTGGCGTAGCCGCATTAGATATTTTCTCATTTTCACTTAATAAACGGAAAATACCACATACATTTGCCTGGTAGATACACCTATGCAATTGCTTTGATGCTTAGTAGCTAATAGTCAACAATTTTTCTTGGGAACTTCGTTCTGAGGTTCATGAATCAATCTTCATTCAATAAGTACAATTGTAGGTCAACAAAACGGGCGTTAACGCTATCATCTTTCATTTGTCTTTATTTTAAGTCAATTCTAATTACTATTTTAGGACGATTTCAGGATTCAGCGAAATGACCCTTTCGGTGAAATGGTTTTCGGCGAAATGACCCTGATCCCTAATTTTTTGAAAACCGGTTTTTTGTTCACTGTTCACTTGGCAGTTGTCACAAAAAGCCACTTTGCTCGCTATATTTTTCAAAAATTGATCTAGGCTATCTTTTGAATAGGACTAGACATTTTTATTGATTTTCTGCAATTAATTAGAGTAAAAAATTTGTTCGAATTGGCGCGAAATTCGTCATATTTATAGAGAAGAATTTTTGATAACATAATTATGTTTTTTTTAATTTCGGGAGGGGTTTGAACTCCCCAAAACGCACCTCGTATACGCTCCTGGTCATAGACTATTCGGCCCAGTTCATCGAGTTGAGCAATGACTGTGAGTGTATATGTAACAACAGCTCTTCTTGGAAATGACTTGTCCGATTTTCACAAACTTGTTCAAAATTTCATTGCGTCCGTTACGTTTAATATTTCAGTCTTTAACGTTTGAAATTACACTAGGTTCTAGCAAGTTTTTTGTGAAATAGCAAATTTTCAAACTTTCCGAGGGTTAAAAATTACTAGATTATGTTCGATTTCGACTGGAAACTGTCGACTGTCTCAGTCTTGTAGTACAAGCAAATGTTGTTTGCTGTCCGACGTTTCGGCCTTTGTTCTCAACAAAACTGGAAAATTTGTTAACAAAAAACATAAACCGTTAAACAAATGCAATGTGAAACTTACTACAGTCTACCGTTTATTGTCAAAATGTTGATGTCTGTTTTTAAATTTGATGTTATTACCAACAGTAACGTAGGCTTAGAGAGCTTGTCGTTGTTAGTAGCATTTTCTAAACGAAAAACAAACATACGAAATTATTTGATGCATGAAAACAAAAAACCCTAACAAGCAAAAATATTAAAAAAAAAAATTCTCCGCCTAGTGGTGTGATAATGTCTTTTGCTTGCCATTTGAAAAAGTAAACATTACGTTTTGTCGGTTAGGTCATATATAAGATTACATCTCTCGAACCGGCAATGTTTGACATAATTTCCCAAACTTGATCAGAGACAGCTTTTAAATAAGCCTACGTTAACCGAAATTTTCTGATTACTTTCGAGAAAATTTGGGCCGATTAGAAAAGTGTAGTTAGTCGATTACGTCACTTATGCCATTACATCTCTGGAACCGGAAGTGACAGCTATTTGACCTTCAAACTCGATCAATGGCCCAATAGTAGCTTTCAAACGAGCCCAAGCTTGTTAACATCTGTTAAACCATCTCTGAGAGCAGGTATAAAATAACGTGTTTTGTCGGTTACGTTACTTATACCATTGTATACCCGGAATTGATCTTCGAAATTGGTCAATGGCTCAAAACTAGCTTCCAAATAAGCCCAAGGTTAGGTTTACCTAAGAAAACTGAGTGGTAAAAGACAAAGCGATTTGTCGGTTACGTCAGTTATACCATTATATCTCTGGAACCAGAAAAATACAGTCATTTGATCGTTGGACTTGATCAATGGCCCAATATGAATGAACTTCCAAATGAGCCTGAGTTAGTTGAATTTGGTTCAGTCATCTCTGAGAAAATTGAGCGGTAAAAATATTTTTAGAAAGTGAGTCTATGGGTCTCGAAGGCTTCGTTCGAAAGACGGTTTTTTCCAGAAATTCTAATACCTTTCTATAGAGAGAAGGAAAACCGTCAGCCGTGCGTGCTTTTGGATGGGTATTCGTCGATGTAGTTAGTTTTCAAATTACTATAAATAATGTTTTTTTTTTCAAATAAACATTATAGTTAGGAAAACAGACATAGCATAGATCAAACATTTTCAGACATATTTTTAAATGAAACCCTCCGTATGATGGATGGATTCAGCCAGACCCGTTGTTTTCCTTAATTTAACATATTCCTAATTTATTTATCCCTAGAAGTTCCATGCAGCTTCTAGAATTTTTATTGGTTAATAATCTATAGAAAACATAACAATAACATAATAATAACATATTAATCACACCAAAATGCATAAAAATAAACCTACATGTACAGAGGTATCAGTCAAATCGAAAGTATAAAAAAAGTATAGGTCAGCGACTGGCACCAGTAGAGAAGGTGACAAGCGATTATAAATACACTTTCCTACTCAGTGCTTGAGCGGAAAATAGGTATATAGCGAGAAAACTAGTGTTTGATGAACAGAGAAGATGTTTGGATGTATGGTACCAGTCGGGAGACGGCTAGGATGTACGCTTTATCATGCCTAACCGTGTTTTAGAGCTGTGTCTATCACTAGACTTAAGGTGGCGAAATGGTAGCGCGTATGCACGGAATGCATAAGAACGCATCATCTTTTTTTCCACTCAGTCATTGCAAAAACTGAGGTAGGAATGTGTTCATGTTATAATCACCATAACTAAATGGAGGCGCATGGTCGCATACAACAAAGACTTGACGTTTTCAAAAAATTATAACTTAAACACAAAAATAACACATCGCTAATTTTTGGTTATGTTATGTAAAATGTAATTTCTAAGCTTGGCGAGGAAAATATAAAATGACATAGTGTCCATTAGACGCAAACCATGAAAACCGTTAAAAAGTTATACAATTGACTTTTTCAAACACAAAACTTCCACTTTACAATACTCATATTTTTTCTCTAAAAACAATAGGCACTTATTGGCAACATGTCCAAAAATTAGCAGAATCGACTGAGCAGCTCAAAAGTTATAATTTAAAAAATTGTGTTTTTTGAAGAATTTTGTTTTTAAAATGTCTTTTTTTTTTAAAAAACATTCTTTTTTAATTTTTGAAAAAATTGTCAATTATGTTTTTGAAGAAATTTTTTAAAATATGAGTAATATGAGAATGGTACCATTGCACAACCTGGTGAATTAAGATAGGTTTTTTATATGGAACTTTTAGCCTTGTTGTGGTCATTCACTTCTTTGACTCAGTCAAACTAACTGAACCCTATGTCAAGGGGCTAGGCATCAAACCGTAATGAGAAAGATGAAATACATCGAATTACTCATACCACTGTACTTGTCCCCTAATCCATTGTTTTTTTTAAATTTATTTATGAACCGCATAAACATAAAACTGAACATCTCTGGGGCCTCATACTTTACGGATCCGGTTGCCGCTTGATTGCATGATTGACAGCAATTTCTTCTAAGTACCATTTCTGAAACGTTAATTCAAAAAATGACAACATAAAAGTTTTAATTTCGCAATCTAAAATATTGTAAAATACTTAATTCAACCTCTCCCCAAAGCTACACCGAGAGAAAGGACTCCCTGGAGGAGAAGCAGCAGCAGATGATGTTTTTCCAGTTCATCAAATATTCACCTCATCCCGTAAAGAGTAGCGGGCCCCCAGAGCTTGTCCCAGATGTCCCCGTTCTGTCAGTCTTCGAGAGGGTACGTGAAGTTGATGGCGTGTGCCAAAGTGACACCCCAGCTGTGAAGTCTCTTTTATGAGCTTTTTCTGTAGTCACTTCCTGCTATCACATAAGACGCGCCTCGTCACCCATATTCATGGCAAGCTAAGACAGAGCTTCTTCTGTCTCTCTTCAGTCTCTTTCTCTCTCTCGTCTCATTTCTCTCTGGCAGCCTATGAGCTGTCGTGTTGTTGTCTATCTCGACGAGATAGTAGAACATCCGAACACCTGGTGCTTTCACGCGATCGTCGCCTGGGATGGGTGGGGTTTTCGTAGTGTCATTGCTCCGTAATGGATGTGTGTCTCTCCATGTTTTATCACCTCCCAGCAAGAAAGGTAAGAAAATGTATAGCTATAAGCGCTTTGATGTGCCGAATGACGGAATGAAATTGGGATTCCATGTCTCCGAACACCGGCGTTCACAGATTCGGAATTAGCAGCCAGAAGGTAAAAATCATTTGAATAGCGAATAAAAAAAATGGCTGTAAAAATTTACCGCCATCATCATCAGCAGTTTCTTAAAGGGAGCATCGCTAGATTGCATTTCGCACGCTTAACCTATTCTCTACCGCAGCAGGCGGCGCCCAGCCAGCAGAAGCATCGAAGCATGCTGCGTCTTCGACACCCCGCAGGGACACTGTTTCCCGTAGGGGGTTGCACAAAGGCAACAAATGGTTCAGTATTACAAACAAACAAATAAATTTCCGTTCTCACGACAATGATAACAAATGGTAATTTATCACGAATTGTTTTCCAATGTCTATTTATATGGTAGTGCTGCTGGATGCGCTCTTTCATCCCGGCGGGTGTCGGTTGTTTTATTTTTATGGTGTTAGAGCACTTTGCTGGTTGCGATTTCATGTTTTTTTTTTGCTTTCCTTTTTTTTCTCTCTCTTTGTCTCTCTCTCTCTCTGCCAGCGTTCGTCATTTCGAGCGGGCCCTGAAACTTATTCCGTATGCATTCGGTCCCAGCATAAGGACTGTCGAGCGGAATTGCCTGGACCGAGTCCTGGGCCAGGCCAATCTCGTGCTATGATGCTACACTCTTCCTCGGGCCATTGGGTCGTAAAATTTACACTAGATTGCTTCATCCATGCCATGGCAGATAGCAACGAAGGACAGTGTGCAGTTTCGGGCAGCAAAACAGGACCCGGTACAGTGCATGGATATGTAGTAACAAATCTGTTACCGCTGGCTCGGTTGTTGTTGTTGTTGTTACTGTTTTTTTTTGTCAACATTTACTGTTGCAAGTAGACACTTGAATTTCTTTCCAAGCTGAAGATTTGGGAGCATTTTAGAAGAGGTTTGAAGATTTCCAACTAGCATACAGCTTTCGAGTACCATTTTCTTTTCGGGCTGCCGGGTTACCGCTGTGGAATTTTTTCAGCAAAAAGTCTTGTTTTTTTAAACATGACTTAATTAGCGGTATGTGTTTTTTCGACAGTACATCAAAGGTGACTTACTTTCCTTGTTGAGACTAGTGCAATTTGCAGTCGCAGAGACACCTCGAAGCAATTGGAAGTACACTCGTTTAGGGTTTTCACGACCGACTTAAAAGATGTTGTTTTTCTGTGTGCAAGACGTGTTTATTTTGCACCCCCAGACACTGACAGAGATATTACTTCTCGAGATAATAAGTCGTCAATTAAGAGTAGACCATAGGATTAATTACAATAATCACTAAATAATATTTGTTTCAGTATAAACTTAACGAATAGAATTAAAATATTGTTTTAGTATATTTTTGTCATTGAGAAATCGATAGTTTCTGAATGCATGATTTTTTGGTCCATTTTTGGCATAGTTTGTTCGCTGATGGTTCGTAATAAACGTATTTCGGTTTCTTAAGGTGACCGTGGACAGAAGCCAAGGAAAATAAATGTAAAAGTATTGGTGAAACAATACTTTTCCACTTAGTAATAGTATTTGTGAGTGTAGAAGAATGAAACAATAATATTTGTGTGCTGAAAGGAAAGGAAAGTTGCCAGAACAAAATGCAAACATTGAAACTATTCGAATTACCTAGCAGAACAGAGTGAACTTATCTCATCTTCATGCTCATTCTGGAGTTAACAAATTGCACTCATGCGACCAAAAAAATACAATGATTGTGCCAAAGAAGATAGTTTACTGTTTGCCTTCGCTTGGTTCTTGGCATTTTTCTTACATTACAAAATAAAAAGGAAGCTGTTACATTGATGAATTAAGTATAGTAACACGAAATCAGAACAAACTCTGCTGCAATGGCTTTTTTATATTAATTTCAATTTTTGAATGTGACGCTCCCATGTTCAAAAAATACAAACTAACAAATTCTACATTTTCCATTTTGTCGACAACATCATCGTTTTCGGATGGGAAAGCAACCTCACCCAGAGAACGTATTCTACCTATTTGTCTATTGATTTTCGCGAATGAGCGCTGTTTTCCTCTTCTTAGATGGACGAGGCATTTTAAAAAGATTGCAATACTTGAACTGCTTGTTTATTTTTTGCATTCCATAGCGACGGAAAATAAGACAACAGGGTTGCGGATAACTTGGAGGGGAAGCAATGTTTGAAAGGGAAATAAAAGAAATGTTATCGTTTTTTAAAAAAAATATTGAAATTTTAGATGGTGACGTATGAAAGTAATTTTGATCCGTAATATTAACTATATCAATGTGCGACTAATTGAAAATAAGGGGGTCAAAACGATGAAAAAAATCATAATTTTTGCGAATTTTTTTCTAGAATTCTCGTTCAACAAAATAATTTCAAATGCAAATAAATACACCCAAACCTCCGTTTACGAACACTTTTTATACGCGACCTCTTTATAAGTAAATCTTTTTACGAACCAAATCCCAAATAACGTAAACTTTTTTTACGAACCTACTTCGTAAAAAGAGGTTTTGTCATTCATCGAAAGCGATTTCCGACTCCATGGAAACTACTACAATATGGGTATATTCGGAACGGGGTTAATGAGTAGATTCCGGAAAATGATGTTTGAGGTATTTTGGAAATCCAAGATGGCGACTTCCGGTTGATTGATATTCCTTGAAAACCCTTGCAATATGAGTATTTTCGAAACGGAATTGATGAGTAGATGTCGGAAAATGATGTTTGAAGTGGTTCTGAAATCCAAGATGGCGACTTCCGGTTTGTTGATATTCCTTTAGAACCCATACAATATGGGTATTTTCGGAACGGGATTGATGAGTAGATGTCAGAAAACGATGTTTGAGGTAGTTTTGAAACTCAAGATGGCGACTTCCGGTTTCTTGATATTCCCTGAAAACCCTTACATAATGGGTATTTTCGGAACGTGGTTAATGAGTAGATGTCGGAAAACGATATTAGAGGTGGTTCTTAAATCCAAGATGGCGACTTCCGGTTGATTGATATTCCTTGAAAACCCTTGCAATATGGGTATTTTCGGAACGGAATTGATGATTAGATGTCGGAAAATGATGTTTGAAGTGGTTCTGAAAACCAAGATTGCGACTTCCGATTTGTTGGTATTCCTTGAAAACCGTTACAATATGGATTTTTTCGGAACGGTATAGTGTTTTAAATAAACGCCAAGTTAAAGGAAAATGGCAAAAATTTTCAAAACATACTAATAAACCGGAAGTCATTGTTTTGCATTTCAAAACCACCTCAAATATAATTTTCCGACGTCTACTTTTAAATCTCTTTCCGAAAGTACCCATATTGTAAGGGGTTTCAAGGAATATCAACAAATCGGAAGTTACCATCTTGGATTTAAGAACCACCTCAAACATCGTTTTCTGACAACTACTCAAAAATCCCGTTCCGAAAATACCCATATTGTAAGGGTTTTCAAGGAATATCAACAAACCGGAAGTTGCCATCTTGGATTTCAGAACCACTTCAAACATCGTTTTCCGACATCTACTCATCACTTTCGTTCCGAAGATACCCATATTGTTAGGGGTTTTAGGCAATCTCAATAAACCGGAAGCCGCCATCTTGGATTTTGAAATGAACCCAAACATAATTTTCTTGCACTTACTCTTCACATCCGTTCCGAAAATAAACATATGATGCGCGGTTTCCACAATAATCACACAAAACTTTTTTTACGAAGTAAATTCCAAATAACGTAAATCTTTTTTACGAACTACCTCTTTTTACGAACCCCCGTTTAGTTCGTAAATGGAGGTTTCGGTGTACAAAGTATCATTCGAACAACATTTTGTAATTTTTTCGTGGAAAAATATTGAGAAATAAGTCAGTGAAGAGGTATTTTTGAAGACGCTGCTTTAAAAATCATGATTTGCGATGTCCACTGTATCTCAGCGCAGACTAATCAGAAGTGAACAAATGAACGCAGCATAGTTAGAGTAGAAGATTTTCTAGACCCCAACGTTTCTGTTGATTTTTTCTTAATTTTTCAAATTTTTGGTGGTTGTTCAAAGTAAAAACTTTGATTTTTCACGAAAAAATCCGCCATTTTCTAGCTGTAAAACCTCCCCAAAGTAACAAACAATGAAAAGGAAAGGGTCTGGTTTTTTTATATGTTTAAAGAGTGTGCAGACTTTGATAAAAATTAGTGCAGTAGTTTTTAAATGACGATGGACACGGACTTTCAAAACGCTTATCAATTTTTTTGTCTATAGAATCAATGGAAACAATTTATTACTCAAGGGAGCCCGTAGGACCTAACACTTTCAAAATATTATATTTTTTCTTTTATAAATTATTATAATGAAACATTTCAAAAGTGTTCTATCAAGTTTTGAGGTCAACCGAATTAGAAATCTATTGTCTTTGCGCCGAGCTCTAGCTTCTTCGCTGAATGAGATAGCCATAGATAAAGGTCCATAACTTCCAGAGTTTCGTTCCAATAGGCTTAAAAATTTCACAGAATATTCTTAAAATGTTTTATTATAAGAAGATATAAAGAAAACAATAGATGATTTTTCAAAAGTGTTAGACCCTACCCGCCCCTTAAGGGAGGTAAGATCTAACGGATGAAAAAAACACTATTTTTGCAAATTTTTGTTCAAGCTATTGTTCAAAAATATAAATTCAAATGGTTTGCACAATACAAAGCATCATTCGAACAACATATTGCAATTTTTTTGTGGAAAACTATTGAGAAATGAGTCGGTTAAGGAGTATTTTTTAGAGTGCTTCTTAGAAATCATGGTTTGAAGTGTCCACTGTACCTCGGGAAAGAATAATCAGTAGTCAGTTTGTTCGCGGATGGTTTGTAATAAAGATATTTCGATTTCGAGATGATATGCAAAACTTAAGCTTAGACAGGATATTAAGTTCCTTAATATCATTTGCGTCCGACTTCCGGTTCCGGAGTAACATGGTGATATGCACTAAAAAGTGAAAATAATGTCATTCACTTTTCTCGGAGATAATTGAACCGATTTTCACCATATCAGATTCAACTGAAAGGACTTAAGATGCCATAAGAATATCCCAATTTTCTTTTGGATGAAACCTCCCGTTCCGGAGGTAGAGTGCTACGTATAAAAATTCACTGTGTTTTATGTCACGCTTGGATATTGTTACGCCGGAGCTTTTGTTACAAACTTTCTAGTAGACTTTTAAACATCAGCATAAATTTGAAACTGAAAAGGCGGAACATCAAAGTAACAATCACAGTGAGATTATTTCATTGAAAATAAATCAGGTGGAAAATGTTCTTCTAAAAAAAATACTATGATATACAGAATTTACAGAAAAGAATCTGGTAAATATTCGAAACATGCTTGTGTCTGTATGATTTAACATAGTTTAGTTTAGATCAAAATCTTATGTTTTTCCAAGGCATGTTTAAATAAAGATCATGGGCTTCGATTATTTTTATCGATATGAAGAAAAACACACTTGGCTCACATTTAGGTTATTGCTTCTCGAATGCTTTGTAAAATTCTGACCAGAACCCAAAATTCTTCTTCACTTAGCAGAATATCCACTAGATGAAGTTTTTTTTTGCTGAAACCTTAGTCCACTGTGTCAAAACCATGCGCATCTGCTTCAAGTATTATATCACCACGAATTTATAATATTTATAATAGCAAATATCGTAGCCAGTGCGGTAAAACTCCATTTCAATCGAATATATTTTGATGAAAATGAAATTTATGACCGTAGACTGATTATCCCTTCTCATTCATTTCCCTTTTGTGGCAGAAGCTCCTATAACTCATCGTCAATTAAATAACCGTACCTAGTCACTTGAAGTTTTTCTTGGTCAGTTTATAATGCCAAGTAAAGACTGTCCCAGAAAGTATGGACGCACTTTGATTTCGCTGTAAATAATTTACAAGTGTAAGATATTCAAATTTTATTCGATATACTGATAATATTAGACTACAACAGAATATTATTCTCTACATTTGCCACCAAGCCATTGTAGACTATCTGGCGCACCTTCTTGCGAACGTTTCTCATTAAATTCCGTACAGACTTCTTGGCGACAAGTTTTGACACTTTTTTCCAATCTTTTTCGAACTGTTGAATGGTTTCGGCTGCCGAGACATGTTTCCTAAGATGTGCCTCCGTTAATTCCCAAAATTCTTCAATTGGTCGAAGTTGTGGGCAATTTGGTGGATTCATGTCTTTTGGGACGAAAGTGACATTTTTGGTAGTATACCATTCTACCGTTGATTTCGAGTAGTGGCAAGAAGCAAGATCTCGCCAGAAGTCAACAGGATCCTTGTGGCTGCGAATCATGGGTAGAAGTCGTTTTTGTAAACATTCCTTGATGTATATTTCGCTGTTCATTGAAGTAGTGGTGATGAAGGGTTTCGAAATCTTACCGCAGCTACAAATTGCTTGCCAGACCATAGCTTTCTTACCAAATTTTTCGACTTCAATCGATGTCTCGGACTGGTTTAACACTTGCCCTTCTTGCAGTTTAAATTTCCGGCAAGAATCGTATTGTACAGCTTTCGAACCCTCGGCTTGATCGATGCTTCTTGTTTCGGACTACGTTTTGGCTATTTCTGCTTCTTATAGGTTCGAAGCAAGTTCCTCAAAGTTTTCAATTATCACCAGCAAGTTAAAATCGATTTTTTCGACTGTTTGAAATGTATTGAGATGTGTTTCCAAATATTAAAAAATGAAAACTGATAGAGGGAATAGTTAATTTATGTTTATTATTTAATTGATATTGTGGTTACTATGACAGATTTACCTTTCATCTATTATCTTGAAACTATTTGAATGTTTACATAAACCTCACTTGAAGGCCGCTCTCTCATTCAATTGTAAGAGATATTTTGTTACTTCAAGAGATGAACTGACGGTGGTTAAACTGAGCTTCGGCAGGGAGAGAAACGAATGAAGGACGAGATGAGGCCCATTCTGTTCGAATGCGTAGGGTGTGTTTTAGAATGTGAAGTTTACTGCAGTAAAGTGCTCGCCAGTGTGTGTACACATTCGATTCCAATTGAATTGAATGAAATTTTACAGCACTGATCGTAGCAATTCTTCGCAAAAAATGGTGGCGGCTCTGAAAAGTATCCATTTAGAAAGTCACTTCGATACTCCACAACATTGAAGTCAATACCCCCGAATGAATTAAATTTAATTTTCTGTTTAGTTTGTGAGCTATAGTTTCAATTACTGTGTCGTCTAATTTTCTTAGATAGAAAATTTTCAGTTATTATGTCATGAAACAGTGTGTTGAAAGAGTAAAAATTACAGAGTTGTGTAGGAGAAAAAGACCGATTACGATGGCATTAAAAATGCAATGCTGAAATTCATTTAAATTAAAAAAATCTACAAGAAATGACATTCTTCATTAAATTCTGCACAGCTACTTTTGTGACTTTCCTGGTGGCAGCTGTTCAGTTTTTTTTAACTCCTGCATGTTTTGGGACACTGTACCTTCCTTCTGAAAGTGCCGCTTGACAATTGCTCACTACCTTTTAGTTGGCCGAAGATCCGGGCAGTTCGGTGAGTTGATGTCCCTTTCCACGAATTGTAAATTATTTTTTGACAACCACTGTAGATTGGAGTTGGCGTAGTGGGCTGTAGCCAAATCCGGCCAGAAGAGAGGAGGAGCCTTATGCTTTCTGTACAGTGGCAGCATTCTCTTCTTCAAACATTCTTCCTCGTACACCTTGGCGTTAATTGTGCCCTTCGTGAAGAAAATCGACGACCGCAAATCACACGTACAAATTGCTTACCAGACCAACACCTTCTGCCCAAACTTTTCCATCGCCACCGTGGTGTCAGTGTCGTCCAGGTCCGTCTTTATTCTGTAGAATCCGGTTATACAGTTTTCGCGCTATTGTTTTGGCCTGAACTTGCTGTACCAGGGACTTTTTCGGCACCTTCTGTTTCTTGTATGTTTTCAGGGAGTTCCGAACTTTGATCCGTTTAATCATCCCGATGCTGGTGTTAAACTGCTTGGCCAAATCCCGCGTCGACGCCGATGGGTTTTTCCTGATGTACTCAACCACTTTTAAATCCCGGTCGGGCTACCGGATCAGGGCAAATCCTTCATGGAAAGCGTCTTACCTCTTACTTCTCGATAATATTTTTGACACTTGTGTGGTGCACTTTCACCCGTTTTGCAAATTCGTTGTACGTGACACCTCTTTCTGAGCACCAAGTGTGCAGAATTTTCTTTCGCGTTTCCGGATCAATTCGACTCATCATTGAAACGATAAACCGTACCGAAACCAATTGATTGCCCAGCTGTTATTGACATGTAAACAAACATGTCACCGCAAAACACGCGGCAAAAAATTAAGCCATTTCAGAGTAATAACTGTTTGTATGTTGCTAACTACTTATCGATACACTCTTTATGTTTTACTCGAAAAAAGCGCTTTACGAAATTAGAAGTGATATTAAAATATTGGCATTCTTATATATCTTAGAGCGGTAAAATACAACGTGTTTTGTCGGTTATGTTACTTATGCCATTATATCTCCAGAACCAAAAGTCACAGCCATTTGATTTTCGAACTTGAACAATGGCCTAATAGTAACTTTCAAACGAGCCTAAGCTTGTTAAAATTGGTTCAGCCAGCTCTGAGGAAGATTCCGTTCGATAGACGTTTTTTCCAGCAATTCTAATACTTTTCTATAGAGAAAGGTAATAACGAGAAACATTTGAAAATTATTCAGTTCATTTATAAAATTATGCCACAGTTGGAATCATGGCAAAGATATTGGTTTGTAACAAATAATGAACAATTTCGCTATTGGCGAGAAAATAAATTATGAAAGCATGTTGGCTATAAATTGCATGACTGCATTGACCTACATTAGAATCTCTTTTACTAACAAACAAAACATGTCATAGGCCCACTGCGCCCAGTCGGATGTTTCGGTTCTATACGTTCTGGTCTGTGCGATGATTCGTGCTCTTTATTCGGTGGACTCTATGGGCGCCTAATTTTTGCGGCGCCTCATAGTAAAGTAAGACGTAATCATGTCAAAATATTGAGAATTCAATTGCTGTATGTAAAGTTTCATTTTTTCATAATGAAATTCGAGACTCTGTTACGCAGGGATCATCTTGAATATTAGTCAATAGTAAGATAGTTTATTCATACTCTAAAAATTTTTTAATTTTACAGGTGACTTAATTCCTCATACGATGTAATTCATAAGGACTTAATTTACCATCCATAAATGACACACCAACATCAAAGTACACCAACAAAGCATCCGAGTTTAGTATAGTCTCTTCCTCGTTACAATCTGGAGAACGTCGAGAACCCGGAAATGCAAAGTGTGTTTAAAAGATGCAAGCTATTAATGAATGATTTGTAATAACAAAATATGTTCAAAATCAATACAGTATAGGTCCCACCCTCCTGACACTCCTTTACTAACTCTAGGGGAGCAGGCCGCCCCATAATACGGCTTCCACTCTTTTCCACCTAACAACAAGACAATCGGCCACGTTGAGCTAACGCAAATGAGCCCAAAAAAAAATTTATTATAAAAAAAAATAAAGACTTAATTTGTCAAATGACGGAAAATTTCATTTGTAATGACTTAATGTTAGAATAGCTTGAATTTCACTGGTTTCGACTGTAGCTTGCATTCTGCTAGCAGGTGCGACCGTATGAATTAAAATGCACATTTTACCAGCCAAACAGATGCATGATTCTGTGGCTCAGTCGATTAACAGACGTATGTGGGATCCAATGATTCTTGGTTCAAGTCGCGGCGGTTGCTATCAGTATTCTATTTTTTTTTATTTCAATGAATTTCACGTCATGGAGTTTTAGACACAATATTAAATGTTCTTCCACGTCAATTTGCGTGAGCTGCGACGCTCCATTTATGTGCATCTAATAAGATATAAAATTACAGGATTTTTTTAAGTGTGTATGAACTATAGATTTCGAGCTTAGATATAAATTCATCGGCAACATTCAGAAACTTTTGATGTATTTTTTTCAGGCATTGTTAGGGGAAAAATATGCCTATCGTCTGCATCATGAATTTTCACCCATCCATGTTCAAATTTAGTTGTGGTAATTATTTCGGTGTCGAATTCTGTTCAAACAGCAATAAAAATACGCCAATATGCCTACGTTGTTGTCTTGTAAAACGTATAGGACGTGGAACTCTACCTTTGATTTTTTATATACAAATTTAAAATTCGGACTCTAGGGCCGTACCAACCGATATCAGGTTTTGAACATCTTCAGTTCGATTAATTTGAAACAGATTTTTGAATTCAATACAACTACTGCTTGAAAATGTTTAGATTTAGTTGATAAAACTATATATTAGGAGTTTTATAGAAAACGAATAGTATAAACGCTACTATTTAAATGACGATTTTGACAACAGTTGTGTAGTCCTACATCAACAGTTCGAACAACTCGATAGGGTAGTTCTTTTAAAAAATTTATCCCGTACAATCCTGTTGTGAATCCCGGATCAGAATTCAGTTCCAGTTCCAAAATTATGTTCCAGAATTCTCAAGGGCCGGTTTCTCAGAAATAAGACTCTTATTCTAGGAATCAACTGCAGAACTAAGGCTCAAAGTTTAAGTTCACAATTCTGTTTCGGAATTATGTTTAAGAATTTGTTCCGAATTGACTTTTTGGAATCGGTTCCAGAATCCAGGTCCGGAATCCATTTCCCGAACTAAGGTACAGATATCTGGTACTAACTTCTGACCCTGGATTTGGAAACTGAGTTTAGGATGTGAATTTATGAACTGGAATCTGCACTTTAATTCTGGAACGGGATTTTGATCTTGATTCTGACCTTGAATTCTGGAGCTGGAACTGAATTCTGGACCTAGTATCTCTAACTTA
The DNA here is from genome assembly GCF_030247185.1 of Malaya genurostris. Classification (NCBI taxonomy): domain Eukaryota; kingdom Metazoa; phylum Arthropoda; class Insecta; order Diptera; family Culicidae; genus Malaya; species Malaya genurostris. Next base: position 52,252,006 of record NC_080571.1, read on the forward strand.
ATTTCGCGTCTAATTGCTGGGCCTGAAATCGAAAAAACTATGTTGTGGAACTGAATTCTGAACCAAAGTTCCAGTGCTGGATTTAAATTAAATTCAATTTCATGTTCGGGCCACAATCCAAATCATGAAATCAGTTTAAATAGTCAATGGGAGAATAGTGCAAGAAATTTTACTTTTAGAACCCCGGCGAACGATGTTAATTAATTCTTTTGCACTTAAAAACATATCGGAATGCATCAAATATGTGTTAGATTAACTGCAAAAATGACGCTCGAAACCCGAAACCCGACCCGAACTCGAACCCGACGGGTATTGGTCGGGTTTGGCTAAGATATTTCGGGTTTGGTTCGGGTACGGGTCCCAATACACCCAAACCTCCATTTACGTAACTTATATATGTATATATGTATTAATATATGTACGCATGTGTGCAAATATTTGTATTTCTTAATACATATAAATATTGGTGAAGTAAAAGCGATCATTTATATGTATAAATATATACACATATACGCAAACGAGCGAGTGTGTAAGTATACATACATACATATATAAGGTTCGTAAATGGAGGTTTGGGTGTATTTCATTCTCAACGGGTACGGGCTGGATTCGGGTTAAAAAATTTGGTCGGTTTTCATTTGTTTGTTTGAGTACGGATACATGTAAATTTTTTTTATTTTTTTATCGGACACGGATCGGGTTCGGTTTTGGAAGAAATATTGATTTCGTTTTCGGGTCGGGTGTCGGTTGAAGTATTTTATTTTCGATCGGTCACAGGTCGAGTTCGGGTTTGGAAAAATGCATACCCAACCATCTCTAGTGTGAATATCAATGTTGACAAAAGTGTATGTAACAAGTGTTCTCTGGTATGTGTGAACCCGTTTACAAATGGATTTTTATTCTTTGAAGTGTATGTTTTTGCAAAACTTTTTCTGCATGTGACTATAGAGATTATTTTCATATTTCATTTATAAATCTGTTTATTTTGATGAGTTTTGTGGAAAGGTTATTATAAAGCTTCTGAACTAGTACAGAAAAAACCGGAACAAGCGCAGGAAAATTAGGAACAGGTGCAGAAAGTGTAGATAGTACAAGAAAAAATACAAAAAGTACAGGAACAAATACAGAGAGTACAGTAACAGGTACAGGAAGTACAAAAACAAGTACAAGATATTTTGCTGGTTTTGGTTGATGTTTTTTTGTGATAAATAGACTTTAAATATAGCAAAGTAAAATTTGCTTTCGACCCAAAAAAGATGAGAAATATATGAGAAAGGCAAAACAATTATACAAAGTACATGAACAAGAATGGAAGGTACAAGTTTATGAATAGCTAGTACGATAACAAGTTCAGGAACAGTTACAGAGAGTGCAGAAAGTACATGAAGTGTAGAAAGTACAAGAACAAGAACAGATAGTACATGGGCAAGTACCGAAAATACAAAAACAGATCAGGACAGGATCAAGTACAGAATGTATATAAACAGGTACAGAGAGCACATTAACCGGGAAGAAGTACCAGAACATGTGCCGAAATTACAGGAATTAAAACAGAAAGTACAGTAACAAATATAAAAAAACAGGAACAGATACAGAATATTACATCAAAAGCAGTACAACATATACAGAGAGTACTGTAATAGGTACAGGAAGTACATCAACAAGAACAGGAGCCAGCAAAGAAAGCAAATGGTGGAGAAAGTATCAGGAAAAGTACAGAAAGTACCAGAAAAAATACAAAAAGTACCAGAAAAAGTACAGAAAGTGCAGGAGCAAGGGCAGAAAGTACAGAAATAAATGCAAAAAGCATTGGGACAGGTGCAGAAAGTACAAAAAGTGTTATTTGTATGGATTGGCGTTTTTCAGTGATAAAAATACTTTTGACCCAAATAAGCTAGAGAGATAAACTGGGTAAAATTTCTGAAGATAGCTCAAGTGGAACGTTTGGAGTTTTTAATGTCACCGAAAAAAACATCAACTTAAACCAATAATATTGCGAAACGGTGACAGAAACAAGTAGAAGAAGTACAATAACAACGATAGGAACAGAAAGTAAGAGAACAAGTTCAGGAATAGGTGCAAAGAGTATAGAAACAAGTAAAGCGTAAGAACAGATAGTACATGGACAAGTACAGAAAATACAGAAACAGGTACAAACAGTTTAGGGCTGGATTAAGTACAGAATGTACATGAACAGGTACAGAGAGTACATCAATCGGGCAGAAGTAGTAAGACAAAAACAAGAACAGAACGTACAGGAAGCAGGGTTGCTGAAATTCGCCTCACGCAACTCATTAACGTTCACCGCCTGCGAACGATTCAAAGACGGAGACAGCAAAGCATGTAAAGCCGGACGAGGTAAAAGCTATGCTTAATATGTGACTGCCTGAGCGACTCGCGAGAGAGAAGAGATCTTGCTTTTTCATGCTGGTTGCTATTCCGCCGTGAGCCATTCTCTACCATTTCAAGAGCAGGTATCATCAGGCACGAATAGCGCTTACATTGAGTCAATTTTTGACTCACTGCGAGTCAAAATGCCATGATTGCCATGAGTGCAAGTGTTCGAAAAAAATTGAAGACAAAAATTAGCGATGCGATGGAAGCAATTTTTTATTTTGCTGAAATTAAAATGTTTATTTGTCTCGTGTATTTTTCCCTGATAAAAAGTGTGCGTTGAACATCACAAATTAGCTTGGAAAACTTTAAACGTAATATCATTACTTATTATTGGAAGATGGCGAAACGATTGGGTTGAATTAAAAATTAAACTGATAAATAAAACTGATAGTCCACTTCAAAACGTCGTTTAAAATCGTATGCTAATGTACATATAATGTACTTCCTACTGCAATAAAACTAATGAAAACAGTTTATGCAGATTTCACCGAATACTATTCTCACGTTCGTTCTCCGTGCTGTTGAAATTTTGCGGCAAGTAATGGCAGATAGATTTTAAAAAGCTGGAGTTGAATCACATATGGTGACCTGGGGAAATCCCTTTTGTAAAGTGAAAATTTATCAGTTTATATATATAAGAAATAAAACAAAAGAAATTATTTTCCACATATAACTGTAGCAACACTTTTGATATTCTTTCGGGTTGGTTTGATATCTATTTTATGTATGATTTTGAAAATGGACTGAAATATCTACAGTGATATTCTTCAAAATCACATATGATTATGAATGATCATTCCCACGATTATCATCTATGCAGCAATTTTAACTAGCAGATAATGATATTCAGATGTCAGAAGTCCAATACGCAATATCAATATGCAATGCAAATACAGTGACAAAAATACATTCTGAATATTGATTATACAGGCAAGTCTAATCTTTTAATTCCAGGAATGATTTATTTTCTCATGGTTTTATTATATTAAACACAATTTAACGCTTCTTCGCATAGATTTGATTTATAGAAGTAATAGGAGTGCAGGGTTTTCCATCAACGTTTGAACCTGCTGAGAAGCTATGTTACTGTGGCAAGCATGTTTCTGGAAAAACCAAAGCAATTAAGAAGAATGGCTAAAAAAGACATAATCATTACTAACTAAATACTCATTCAGCATCTTTTACCAAACATCTACGCAAATTATCGATTATAATAACTGTACTACGATCAGAAAGTTAAAACATTTAAATTAAGGATCACGGTTGTGGTTCGGGCAAATTGCCACAGGGTGTCGAAGTATTTTGCAAAACGCAACATAGAATTGGAGGAATAGATGTTCCATTGAATTTTACTTTTGCATTTGTGTATCGCCTTATTAACTTAGTCCTATTTTAATGCATTCATTAAATTTTTGCATTTAATATTACCATTTTTGGAGTTTCACAAAACTTTTGCCTCGTAAGTTTTTTTTCCAAAAGCAAACAGCAAAATAATAACGCAATGTGATATCAGTTGAGAAAATGATGAGTTGGAATCAAATTACGAATATAATCTGATATTGCTGTCAAAAATGTATTGAAAATAAAATATTCTTCAATTGACTCCCGAAGTGATCGGTTTAGCTTTGTTTAAAAAAAAAAACCTCCGCTAGAAGAAATTGTAAATTCAATTTCATAACGTTTTACAATATTCATATTACAGAGGAAACGATTTCAATTTAAAAAATAACACAATCCGAATTTTTGTTACTCATATCACACATCCGGTTTTGAAACTACTCATTGTATTATTTACCTTAAAACTATGTTGAGCAATAAAATTTTTACGTGAATACTTCTTACTTTACTAAAATATATTCAAGCTATATGATAAGAATCTCACTTTCAAGGATCACATACAAAAAGTCCAAATGAAATATAATTTTGTTATCAAATAATCAGAAGAAAAAAGCAGGTGAATATACGACCAAGAAAAAAAATTGTGCATTTAATTCCACTTTATTTAAAGTCACTAATGTCACGAGATAGCAACAAATAATTTTGTTATGTTTGATTGTATGATACTTGATTTTTGGAAATATTAGCTATCATTTAATTCGTTATTAGAAACTGCGGAAGGTCTTCATTGCACGATTATCCATGGCACAGTTTCCAACAAGTAACTGTAGAGAGTTTGTTTGTATTTGATAATAAATATCATTCTTCAATGAAATCTTATGTTGGCCTCCAAATTAGTGCCTTGTACAAAATTATAGAAGTTCTGTTTTGGTTTTAGTTTCTATTATATTGTAGCTCTAACGCCCTGTATATTGAATGTGACGGAATTATTTGGTGTTTATGGTTTTTGTTGTATTTATAAGAACTAATAGTGTGTATCATCAAAATTGGTCTCAATCTTTTTGGTAGTTGACTTGGTTCGACACAACTTGTCTCTAAGTCAATACAAATACTATTAGTTTATTATGAATGATTAACATGAAATTGAAAGCAATTAATAGTGTCATCACATATGTTTATAATTATTAAGGTAACGATCGTCGAATGGCTTTGTAATCGGTATATAAATAGTTTCGCGATCATGAGAGACAATAATAATTGACAAAAGCTTGAGACTATTACTTCTCAAGCATAATAAACAACCCTACATTCGACCGAGTGAAAAATACCAATTTGGCATTTCGAATGAGGTATAATTTGTTTGGAAAAGTCGAACTTGATCGAAAAACAAAATTAACTTATTATAGAAATACGGAATAGGAGTGAAAGTTACATATTTACGACACACAAAAACGCTCCATTAATAACCCTTTACAATTTGATGGTTAATCAATAACATATTCTGAAAGGTATCAAAGTTGTCCCTAACGCTACAAATCACGATTGAAGTATAGCAAACACCGAAGAAATGTGCAGTGAAGACAATTTAAAAAGATTCGATATAATTCTTATAAGCTTTATTTAGGAATAAAATTTTATCCTGGGCGGTCATTCAGTTGTACCGCCATACATCACAGAGAACGAATCACCGTGAGTAGAAAATTCGACTCAACGCGAGTCATCAGCACCACCGAATAGCTTTCCACCTAAACGCTTGGAAACGAACTCACTGCGAGTCAACAGAGTGCATATATGATGCTTGCTTGCTTTGCCAAGCGGTACAATTCTGTGAGTGGAAGGAAAGAATGAATAAAGCAGACACGGAATATATACAAACTGCTCGCCGCACGGGTAGAGCATCGCCGGTGAAAAGAATAATTCACGAATACTGTTTCATTGATAGGATCAGCAACCCTGCCAGGAAGAAGTGTTGAAAAACCAGGAACAGGTACAGAAAGTACCGATAGTACAAAAAAGTAAAAAAATACAAGAACAAACACAGAGAGCACGGTAACAGGTACAGGAAGTTCAGTAGCAAAATAGGAATTAGGAAAGAAAGCAGAAGGTGCAGAAAGTACCAGAAAAAGTACAGGAGCAAATGAAGAAAGTACTGGACCAGGTACAGAAAGTATAGAAACAAGTTCAAAAAGTGCTACTGGTTTAGGTTGATGTTTTTCAGTGATGAAAAGACTTTAAAAACTTAGTGTTGTAGCGTTAGCCTTAAACTCAAATGAGTGAGAGAGGTAAAACTGGGTACAGTTTCTGACGATAGCTAAAATGGAACATAAACTACAACGAAGTTTTTAAAGTCACCGAAAAACATCAACTTAGACCAGTAACATTACGAAGCGGTGACTAAAGCAAGTACATAAAGTACAGGAACAATAATAGGAACAAAAAGTAGAAGAGCAAGTTCAGGAACAGGTGCAGAGAGTATAGAAACAAGTACAAGAACAAGAACAGATAGTACATGGGCAAGAACAGAAAATACAAAAACAGGTACAAACAGTTCAGTACAGGATCAAATGCAAAATGTATAAGAGTACATTAACCGGGAGAGAGTACTAGACATGTGCCAAAAGTACAGGAATAAAAACAGAAAGTACAAAAGAAGGGCAGAGAGTACAGGAATGTTTCCTAGGGAACAATTTTGACTGGCAAAATCAAAGACAAAGAAGTTTTCACTCCACGCATTCCAATAATACCCAATGATATGCTATTTGGATTTTAACGCTACCAACTTCCTGTTCATTTGGCTTTTTCTGATATCATCTCTAGAGTCCAGCGAAAAACTTTCGGAGTTCATCTTTCAGTTTCTAGCACTCGGATCTAAAATTCAAGTTCAAAATGAATTAGTAAAAACTGATTCACAATCCAGGTTCAATACTCTTTAACCGGAGTAGAACTACCTGAATTCTAGACTTTGATCGGAATTCTGAAGCTCAATTCTGAACGTGAATTCGTGAACTAAAACTTAAGTACAGGCCAGAATCCAAGTGCTGTATTCAGTTCCAGAATTTAGTTCCAAAATACATTTGCAGAGTTCTGGTTCAGAATTCAGGTTTTTGTCCTGCATCCATCCATGGATCTTGACCTGAACCTGGACGTGTTCCAGGATCTCGATCTGGACTTGGATCAGTTATATTATAAATCTAGAATCCACTACTCTTTTGCGTACGAGGTAATATCCAGGAACTTAAACAACTAATTTTTTCTCGTATCCACGACATCCGATTATGTCTCTGACATTATCCACTCGCCTTTACCTTAGAGGTTGTAAATACCAGAATAAATAACAATTCGACGACTGATATGAGAAATATTGATTCGGGGTTGTGGTTTTTTCGAATTCTTTTTCTTTCTAAACTGAAAAGTCACATATCTAATGAAGCAAACAAATATTTTATTTGATTTCACACAACTTTTTACCAACTATGTTCGCCGTGAGATGCATACCAAATGCCATAAGATTTTAGTCTGAAAGAATTCAGCCGAAGGTTTCACTTCACCAAGGTTTAACTTGTCTTTTTCTCGGGCAAATTCTCCACAACAAGCATAGACCAATCGATAGGAACTGACCAATAACAACCACCAAAATCAGTTTCATCTCTCTGGAAAGACTCTGGTGAAGACATCGAACACTGTAAATAGTTACATTGTGCTGGCCGTGATACAAAACGTCGTGTCGTGGAAGATCACAAGTCGAATCTACGTGCAGGGGTTCCTTGAATGCCGCGTCGATGATTCCTAGCTTGCCTGAGAACGATTGTGGTTCGTAGTGCAGCAGATGAGTCGAAACGAATGCTTCCATGGGCTTATTGCGTAAACGATCGTGAGGATCATAATGCGGAATATCTATCGTTTCATTTTCCCAGAAAATGTTGTACAGTAACTCCTGTTCGGTTCCGTAAAACATCGTCGTCTGTGGATGTAAAACGAGCGCTCCGGCCTGTGCAGGTAAGTAAATTCCAAGATATAAATCAAAACCCGCCGGATTAAAACTGAAATATGCAACTCCGAACAATTGACGCGTAGATTCGTTTCGGATCAGGACGTTTATGCAAGGATTAGGTTTCAAATGCACGATGAAATGGTAGATCGGAGTGATGGCGAGCTTGTTACGCATCATAATTTGTCGTTCGATTTGATCAATAGTCGGTTTGATTTCGACGATGGACTGTTCACTACTCGTTGGATCACATTGATTAAGGCTTAAGTTCTCGACGGAAACCATCAGCAATAGCTCAAGCAGAAACATTTCGATTAACATACTTTCGTGACAGACGCTTTATGCAGACTGGCAAATTATCAACGGAGTCGACTTTTTATAGTCATCTGATACAAGGGAAAAAATCTTTGTTCATTTAATCACTATAATTGTAGGGTAACCGTTCGGTTAGCGGAAAGCTAATTCCATTATGAAAATCCGAAATAAAATGAAAATGGAAAATTAGATCGATTGTACCGATAATGGCTCTAACTATTTGATTGATTGTGTGATTGTATGGGTGTTGTGGGAATGGATTTGGTAAGTAACAAGAGATAATGGCTCCAACTAGTTAATTGACTGATGAACGCTTGACAATAGATTATCTCGGTCGAACAAATCAAAATAATACTGGCGCTAGCTGCACGAAGGGACTCTCTCTTTAAATATGCGTGACATTACATAGTTGCATTGAAAAAGGCGGGGCCAACATTAACAAAACTCCGAAAAATAAAAATAGATCTCCTCTGATTTTCTGCTTTTCTCTAATATAGGAAGGCTATGCAACCACTGTAAAAACCACCTTTCAACCAAAACCCGAAGGGCCGAAAATTGTATACCATTTGATTCAGCTCGATCAAATTTCTTTGCGTGCGTGACAAATATTATCATTTAATTTTCTTTGAGATGGTTGAACTGATTTTCTCAAACATAGATTCAAATTAAAGGTCTATTGGTACCATAGAAAACTCCTGAATTTCAACCGGTTCCGATTTACAGAGTGACGAGCGCGAAACATTTTATATCGTCACCTAAAGCAGCGAAGCAAGAAACGTAAAAAACCCTTCTTAATCTACCTAGTGGTGTGATAATGCCTTTCGCTCTCCATTTTAATAGTGTCATTACGACATTTGTAAGATTCTGACCTCGTCCATTAGTATTGTGATTAGTCATCAAATAACCTAATAGTAGCGAGTCTAAGTCGTTCGAAATCGAATCAGTGTCTTGAAAAATTAGGAACTTGTCGGTTACGTCACATATAAATTTGCATCTCACGAACCGGAAATTTGATGAAAAATGTGCGGTTTGTCGGTTACGTCACTTCCGAAATCCAAAAGTAGCTATCGAGCGAACCTAGGCTGATCCATCCCTGAAAGAATTGAGCGATGAAAATCAATGCGTTTTGTCGGTTACGGCATCTATGCACCGAAATTTTCATTTACTAACTAAACGGGTATTTGTAAATCGAGGTAGTTTGAAAAATCGTACATTATCAGGAATCAGGAATCAGAACAAATTGGCTCAAATGGCACGTTCCCATTGATATTTGGAGATTTGTGCCTTGCCATCAATTTGTGTTTTAGCATCATTTTCCCGATATATAAGAGGGAAGGATTGAAAGGAAATGGTAAGGTTTGGACTAGGAGGATGGGGAAAAGTGACGACACAAAAACACAAAAAAAAGCAGAAGTAAATTTTGCACCTCTCAGGGATGCTGAACAATCTGCTGAGGATCACATTTAGTGGAAGCAGAAGTAAATTCTGAACCTCTACGAGGTCCCGAACAGTCTGCTGTTAATAAAACCTCCAACCCCCGAGAGGATTTAGAGATCTTACAAAAGCGACACCATTCTGCCCTCCCGAAAGGATGCAGAACGATTCGCAGTATGTACGAGCAGAAGTAAATTCGGTACCCCATAAGAGATGCCACACAATCTGCTAAATCCTATTTAAGGTGAATAAAGAAAGGATTCATTCACTCCAGAAAGAACGATGAACCCTTCTGACTATAGCTCCTTACCACATTGGGTGAGAAACGAGAGAATATCCTTCAATTTTAGCTCCGCATACACAGACTCAACCATGTATGGAGAACCAAAAACCCGGATACGTAGTTGCGTCAATGCGGGACAGTTACATATCAGATGATATGAAGTACCGTAATCGCATTCACATAAATCACACGAATAATACTCAGCACGTTGAATAGTAGCCATGTGATAATTGAGTTTGCAATGTCCAGTCAGAGCTCTGACCAGAATACTGCAATGATGCTTGGAAAAATGCAGTAGACACTTCGACATTTTTAGATTTGTATCTGGTAAAAATGCTTTTGTCTGAGCACAAGTTTGCAAGCTGCGCCAATAGCTGGCATGTTTGGATACGAATCTTGTGCTTTATCCAACTAGTGGTAAAGCTGGTACCGAAATCATTCGTTGCACCAGCTCTAGCACACTCATCAGCCCATTCATTTCCAGTAATACCAGAATGGCCGGGCACCCATAAGAAGTAAACAGCATTTGAAATGCTGAGGTCTTCAATTTTAGTTCGACATGCGATCACTAGATTCGACCGTGAATCATTCGAACTGAGTGCTTTTGAGGCTGCCTGACTGTCGCAACAAAAATAAATTCATTTACCACAGATTCTCTGCTGAAGTGCCGATTGTACTCCACACAGAATCGCGTAGATTTCTGCTTGGAACACAGTACAGTATCTACCAAGTGAATGAGACTGCTCCAGCCTCATTTCACGACAGTAGACACCAGCACCAGCACGACCATTCAACAGAGAACCGTCCGTATAACAAACTATGTGTTCATCAAGTTGTCGTTCCAGACAACCAGACAACCATTCCTTACGAAAAGGGTTGCTCACATTGAATGTTTTTAAAGGAAAACTGCATGTGAGAGTTAGGTCACTAGGAGCGAGTAAATACTCATCCCACTTAACCATTTATTTTTGATCTGGGCCCCTCCCGAAACGAAACCCTGGGTACGGGCCTGATGATCAGACAACGAAGTTTCGAGCTCATCGGAGACGAGCCAATTCACCAACTCATGCGCAATTCTATCAGAGCAGAGAGTTACGTCCATAACCTCCTCTCTTCCAGATCTCGCAAAAGTTGGACGATTTCCTGCATTAACTATGCGCAGGTTTGTACTGCTCACAAATTCCATCATATCAGAGCCTCTCGAATTTATATCTGTGCTGCCATCGTCATCGTTTGGCGAAGGTTGGTTACGTGGTAAATATGCCGAACAATAGACATATTTCCTGTCTATGCCATCAATAGTCATACCAACTGTGACAGCACAAATATCCCGAGTTGTGCGCTTCGATATGAGAGAAACATCGAGAGCACTATTTGCAAGTATGTATGCATGCTCGAGGCATTTCACGTGGATTAGTCATAACGTAGAAGTTTCCTTTTAGGAAATATGGTTCTTGAACCAAAGCTATAGAAGCTTTACCTTCTTGCAGAAGTCTGGATAGATGCATAGTTGCTGTACGCTTATGCTGGAGACTGATTTGTGCTACTCTAACCTGAGAATTGATTAAAACATGAACTTTCAAGATTAAGATTATTTTCATAAATTCGTTTACTTATATAGTCTATTCTCTCCTAGCCTAGCTAATTTGTAGTTCTTACAATTAGGATCTCTGAGAACTCGGGAGGAGGAGTTAGAACGCGCCATGTAAATCGGGTTTAACCAATGGGACTCGTTGTATCGTGTCGGCCGTTGTATAGTTTGTGGGTAAGAGAGTGAGTAAAGCTTCTTGATGAGCGTGAGCGGGTGTGATGCGGAGAGGAGAGGGCGATGTCATGTCGGGTTATTCTCGTGAGTGTCGGTTTGAATTAGTGTGTGTTCTTGAGTTACTGCACGGGTAAAAATCCATTGCCGGTACCATGATTATAAATCATGAAATCATGAAGCATGTCTATCATAAATAATAAGTCATGATTTCATGAGCAAAATGATTGGTATCATGCACAATAACAGATCTTTCATGAGAATTTTCATGATATCAATCATGTTGCTTATGAAATTTCATGAGAAGGCAAAAAATCATGGTACCGGTATAAGATTGTTATCCGTGTGTTATTCTAGGTCGCGTTGACTTGTATCGATTGTGGGATATGAGGGACGTGAAGGAGAGGGAAGTGACACAGGCTGTTGCGTTTCTGTTTTCTCTTTTATTTCGATGACATAACGATTTGAAACTTGATGCTTCCTTGTTTCTGTAGTCGAATTTTATGGCCACTGCGTTTTTTCGCTGGTTCACCGGAAAGTGTTGACATTTTAGTTGGCTTCATGTAGGTAATGTTTTTATTTTATGTAGGTTTCTAGGTTTTCGTGGAAGAGTGCTTTTACGGGTTTTTGTTAAGTGCGTGTGGTCTGGGGTGTGTGAAAGATTTAGTCTTAAATATTCATATTACATGGTCTGGAATGTGTGAGGAGATTTAATATTAAAGGCTCATATTACAAACCAATATCAATTAGAGTAATGAACACTCCATCTCCAGCACTTATCGTACAACAACTAGAAGAAACCAAATATATTTGCTTATAATCGCCTATAGCGAACCATGTAAGGATTTTTTTAATGTTTTAATCATTTAAATCCCACGAGTTGCGAAGAAAGAAGTCGTCCACTGCGCCAGAGCTTCGCTTAACACAGTAAGGGAAAACCCCAAGATATTCCGTTCACGACTGCATTGTTTAACCTCCTGCAGCCATCCAGCCATCGGCACGTAAATATACCTTGACTTAGGAGTTCCTATTTTTGTGGCCTTTTACGACATGGAACAGGAAACCAGTGGATCAATTCTTGGTAGAAAATATTTCCGCCGGATGCCACACGGCTTACCTGTTTGGTGGACTTATACCACCGGTACAGGTGGACCGTAGCGTTATTCTTAGCCAGTTGGGAAACCGCTATCTAGGCTGCTCAGAGAGGGAAGTTGACATTGATGGTCAACTTCCATGGATGGCCGAGCAGCCGAGGGTATTCGTAAATCGAGGTAGTTGAAAGAATTTTACATTAAGTTCAAGAAGAAATATTTTTCGCAATCAAGAATTTATCACTCTCTCAGAGGGCAAATTACGAAAGGCGTCGCCAGAGCCGTAGTGAGGGTGCGGCGAGTGAGAGCGTTTTGGAGTTTTTCATCACTCTTCACCCTATCATTGCGGAATCGAAAGTTATATCCGGATGAAATTGTAAAGCTTTGTATGCGACCATAAGACTAATTGAAATTAATTGGAACCTAAGCTTGTGAAAATCGGTCACGCTTTATCTGACGAAAGTGAGTAAGTAATCTGCTTCGGTGTTGTTTTTCGTTTCTTTATAGCGTGTACGAAATATAACAAAGCACGCTGTGGGCATCGTTTGTTGTGTTTTCCTTCTCCGTGCCAGCACCTACCGGTACCGGTGCGTACCAGTTTCTATCGTCATTTTATATGACGGTTTGAAAGTATTGACACCGCTAGAGAAATCCGGTTTGTATTGTTTAGGTAAAACGATTGTGCTCCTCTATTCCAGATGTTTTTGGAACCGGAATTCGGGAAGCTCTGCGCTTCCTACAATTATTGCTGAAAGCAGTTTCAACCATTTATATATAAAATAGATTTGAAATTGAAAATACTAACATCTTTCAGATTTCATACCATGTCATACTCAAACAATTGTAGGGAGAGTACCGAAAATAGGCTTTTCACAAATTTTTCTTTCAAATTATGATAAAAAACGATAATTTATTAAAACTAAAAATTGATCTTTTATTGTACGAGGTTAAACTTTTGATCGAACGCTCTTCATCAAGTTCCGGACAAGTGTTGCATCGCATTTTTTGGACGCTTGAGCCCACATTTTTTTGAATTCCTGCATGTTCCCAGTCTTCTTCACGATAGCGCAGTAACGTTCGATGGGTAGAAGCTGAGGGCAATTTGGTGGATTGATATTTTTCTCAACCAAATTCTTACCCTTTTCCGCAAACTAATTGAGAGTGGTTTTGGCATAGTGAACCGACGCTAAATCCGGCCAAAACAGTGAAGGTGTACTATGCTTCTTATATAAAGGCAGCAACCTCTGCTGGAGACACTCAGATCGATAGATTTCTGCATTTATAGTTCCGGTAGTGTAAAAAATGGTTGACTTCAAACCACAGTAACATATTGCTTACCATACCAGTACCTTTCGACGGAAAGGGTTTTTGAGTCCTCCTTTACATAAGTCTCATCGTCAATCAAAACGCATGCATCCGGACACTGCAAAAGACGCGAACACAATTTCCGGGCCCTTGTTGCTGATCGCTTCGTCTGTTCTACAGTTTTTTCCGAGATTTTTTGCTTCTAGTACATCTTCAGGTCATTCCGACACTCGTTCCTGCTTTTTTGGCCAAATCACGTATTGACATTGATTTGTTTTTCATGATTAGAGATACCACTTTCTTGTCCAGTTTCGGGTTGAAGAACCGGGTTTTCTACCTCTTCCTGGTAGCTCATCCAAAGAATAGTGTTCCCCAAACTTATTAATGATGGTTTTAACACTGGCATGATGAATTCCAAATCGCTTCGCCAATTTTCGCATAGTAATACCCTTCTCACTTAGCCATGTGTCCAGAGCCTTAATTTTCATTTCCTTTTCAATACGCGACATTTTGAAAACGCAGATTTTCAGCTGCACAAACAAGTAAACAAACGAAGGCTGACATTAAAACGCACAGCATGCTGTGATCTGAGCATAACAAACCATCACAAATTATTGACGATTTTAAAGATTCTATTCGCAAGGACATCTTAGAAGATCTAAAAATGTAGATTCGAACGAATTTTAAAACTCTAATTGATACTGTTCCAAAAACTCCACTTTCCATACCAAAAAAATTTTCTTTCAACGCTACCAAAAGGAAAAGAGACAGAGATGATGATAACAATAGACCGTCTAAATTGCTTCGCGGCACCGATGATTCTAGAATTTAAAGAGAAGGCAATGGCATCTTCGACATGGCCCGTTGGCATCGTTTTCCGTGAATTTGAAGACAAATCCAATACCAGGAAGGTTTTTTGGAAAGCAGAGATGTTAGCTACCGCCGGTCCGCCGATAACCATCAGTTAGACACTCAGTCGCCCTGTACTTTTACGGCTCACGTTATCGCTCCTCAGTCATTAATCAATGTAAAGCATTGTGCGGTCAATCGGCCGCCTACTCTTTCCTCGTATACTAAATGTCAAAATGTTACCCACACTCCCGAGTACCTGACCGTTTACTATCAAAATGTTCGTGGGATGAGAACAAAGACGCAACACTTTTTGTTATCTCTCTCCTCCTGTGACTACGATGTTATTGTTTTGACCGAAACGTGGCTGCGAGAAGATATACTGAACTCTGAACTCTCGACCAATTATACAATATACTGATGCGATCGTAACTCGTCTTCTAGTCAACTGCTTCGTGGAGGAGGGGTACTCATCGCAATCAAGAATAACTTGACTGGGATTGCAATAAAAATGCATGGATTTGAACACCTAGAACAAACTACCGTACGTGTCTCGCTACCAAATCTATCGCTATACATTTGTTGTATATATTTAAGGCCTAATAGTGACCCAGATCTTTACAGTTCTCACGCCTCTGCAGTTCAGCAAGTCCTTGACATTGCGAATAGTATGGACCGTGTACTCGTTGTAGGTGATTATAATCTTCCTCATCTGCGATGGACTTTTGATCATGATCTAAAATCTTATCTACCTGAAAATGCTACATCTGAACAAGAAATATCGATTATGGAAACGATGGTAGCAGGAGGTCTTTATCAAATCTGCTCACTTTCAAATATGAATGGACGAACCCTGGATTTAGCATTTGTTAATAACACGGATTTCGTAGAATTATTTGAGGATCCGACATCCTTACTTAAAGTCGACCCCCACCATAAACCTTTTGTTTTAAGGTATGAAAAGCATTTGAACGAGAATATGGTTTTCTCTGAAACCTACGACGATCTCGACTTTGATTTTAATCGTTGCGATATGGATGATATATCAGCAGATATCGAAGCTGTCAATTGGCAAGCTATGCTTGGTGGTAACGATTTGGACCATGCGGTTTTATTGTTTTATGATACAATACATAGAATTTTACATAGCAGAGTTCCTAAAAAACGAGTTAGAAACAAAGTGGATTACAAGTTTCCATGGTGGAATGCAAGGCTTGGCCGTATGCGCAACGTGCTACGAAAACAACGCAAACACTATTACCGTTACAAGACTGAAGACAACAAAATTGTTCTTCGACAATTTGAACTGCAATATGAAACCGCTAGAAATAATGCCTTCCGTGATTATCTTAACCGTATCGAGAATAGTCTTCGAAATAATCCCTCAACTTTCTGAACATATATAAAGAGCAGGAAACGTTCTGGTGGCATTCCCGTGAATGTTTTTCTCAAAGATGGAAGCGCTCACTCTGCATCTGAGGCCGTTAATTTATTTACCGATTATTTCCGTGGTGTATTCAACAGTTCCCCTGTCAATCCGTCGCAGGAATATTTTGATAGTTTGCAATCGTACAGTGTTAACCTACCTCTCTTGAATATAAGTGAAACTGAAGTGATGGAAGCACTATCCAGTTTAGATTCAACGAAAGGTCCAGGACCGGATCGTCTACCGCCAGTGTTTTTAAAACGTTGTGCCCGATCATTAGCTGTACCAGTTAATATGATTTTCAACCGATCAATAATCGAACATACTTTTCCTAGTGCTTGGAAAGTCGCTGCTATAGTTCCAATACATAAGAATGGAAACACTCATAATATTGAAAATTACAGAGGGATCTCGATTTTGAACTGTCTAGCTAAAGTACTGGAAAATTTTGTTTACGACGCGATGTACTCTAAAGCGTCTCAAATCATTGCTGATTGTCAACACGGGTTTGTGAAAAAACGATCAACAACGTCGAATTTGTTATCATACACAAACAGCTTGATTCCCACTATCGAGAAACACCAACAAACTGATGCGATATATTTCGACTTTTCTAAAGCATTCGATAAAGTACCACATAATGTTGTCATCCTAAAGTTGCAACGACTTGGATTCCCCCCATGGTTAACTAGATGGCTGGATTCATATCTTTCTGGTCGATCCGCTTTCGTCAAGATTGATGCCATACTTTCAAATAAGCTCGAAATACCTTCCGGTGTTCCTCAAGGAAGTCACCTGGGACCGCTAATATTTATTTCATTCATTAACGATCTTTGTAATCGCATAAAGTCTGGAAAATTGTTCTATGCTGATGATCTGAAGATTTTTCGCCCAATCGTCTCGAATCTCGACTCCGTAGTACTTCAAGAAGACATAGCAAATATCGAAAAATGATGTTTCTTGAATGGTATGCTGCTTAACACTAGTAAATGTAAGATGATAAGCTTCAGACGTTCGCTAGTTTTGCGCTGCTTCGAATATACTCTTCGAGGGCATATCATCGAAAGAGTAGACTCTATTCGTGATTTAGGCGTAGTATTCGACAACAAACTTAGCTTCACGGCCCATATTGCATCAACTACGGCTTAAGCATTTGCAACGTTGGGTTTTCTGAAACGAAATACCGCTGATTTTAATGATTTCTACACACTAAAAGTTCTCTACTGCGCCCTAATTCGAAGTATTTTGGAATATGCTGTACAAGTGTGGGCGCCGTATCACGACGTGCAAAGCTACCGATTGGAACGCGTCCAAAAATGCTTTGTTCGTTTCGCACTAAGGAAACTACAATGGAACGACCAATTCAATCTGCCACCGTACATCGATAGATGCAAACTACTAGACCTACCAACATTGGAATCCCGTCGTACTTTTTTACAAAGAATGTTTATCTATGACATGCTATCGAATAACATTGACTGTACTGATATCTTAGCCAGCATCAATGTATATGTTCCTGCTCGTGTTATGAGAACCCGCCATTTTTTGATGATACCTAGACATCGTACAGTATATGGACAAAACAACCCGGTGGATAGATGCTGTAGAAAATTTAATGAAACTTTCCATCTTTTTGATTTTAATTTAACTAAATCTAGTTATAAGTTAGCGATAAGACACTTTTAATCAGTTTAGACAAACATTTATACATTACGTTAAGAAATATCTGTACGGTACTTTCCGAAGATTCAACAAATAAACACAAACACAAATCACAAATACATCCGTACAACAAAAATGTATGGGGATAGCTTATTCACTCCTCGTTACTAAAAAGGAACCGTGCTAAATTCAGAACCAAAAATTAAAAACTCAAAACTTCATACTATACTGAGAAAGTTTTGTTAAGACATCTAAGCTTTTGAACATCACTGAAAGCCAGTACCGACTTTTGACCGTCTTTCTTTAGTTTCTGACCACTGGAGATATTGCACTTCTATGCATAATGAAAATGTTTGTAAAATAACATAAACTGTATGTCTCCTTAGCAGTTCATGATGTAAAGCGAAGTGGCATTGGTAGTTCAAAATAAACTGCTAATTCGTTCATGAGTCGAGGGCGAAATGTAACAATGTGCTAAGAGCATTTTCATTTCTTTATCGAAGATTTGGCACCCCACCTTTTCCGAAATGTTCAGCGAAAAGCATGACTCTTTTTGGTGAACAAACAGAAAAATTGTTCACTTTTCAACGTCACTCGCCAAATCGACGCTCAACACAGCCTTCAATGTGACTTTCCCACTTAGGATGAGGGTCCACCATCAATAATCAGAATTTCAGTTTCTTCAAACCAATGCATACCAATCCATACACTAATGGGCATTGAACCGGAATACCAAACATTTTTTTTTCGTATCAATCTTCAGCTTTTTGATTTTCAAACGCCCACACTTTACGCCTGGTAACGGCAATCGTCAATATTATTTGCAGTCTGGCTAGTGCTCAAACACTCCGGAAGACATTCATTTGGGACGCCTTTAGATCCACCGTGTGAGTGTGCATGTCTGTTCGTAACCACATTCTCGGAAAAAAAAGAGAAAAAAAAGAAAAACATCTCCGATGATGTATTTTCTTACGAGCGCCTACGCCGTACAAGAAAGATTGCCGTAATACAAAACCGAACTATGCTTCTTTTGCTATGGTAAAACGAAACCTTGTGCCACCGTTACGATGCACATTCATTTCCACTCCAAAAGCTTCCCGGAACACACACACATTCGTATCCGACTAGGGTGCTTTCAGTTTCGGTCAACTTCTACTAACTTGCAAACGGGTTTCTCGAGAACCTAAGAAATAACGTGTCGCTAGAATAAATCTATTTCAAATTTCACATCACCCTATTGGCGAACGCCAACGAGACTTTGATCCTGAACCGCCAGGGATCATTGTACATTGCTTGCACATATCGGTGCACTTCACTGTTCACCCTTGGTATGCAGTTCCTGTAGCTTCCAGCTTCGGGTTTCGTGCGGTTGATTTCAGTTCCTTCGAATTGGCCGAAGTTCCTGTTCGTTTATTCTTTTGTAGCAGCAGAATCATCATTTCAGCTCGGAATGCCTTGCCTTGCAGAAACCTCTGAAAATTTTAAAGTACCACCTCCAGTCACTGCTGACCACTGCTGGAAATGCTGTTTCATATGTGGCTCTAAAATTCGATCCGATCCATGACCTTTTTCCGTGTGCTGTCTGCTGGAGTGGAGTTTAAAACTGGTGGCGGTTTTGGAGCAAGATAGCAATCGAACTTTTCTCTGTCTCCCTTGTCTGATGTCTGCATTCCGATTATCGCCACAAAAACCTGCTCCGTTTTTTTTTTGAGTTATCTGTTAGTTGCCTACCCGGTTAAGGGCTTCAAACCACAAGTATAAGGATTACCGGCCGTATCTGCCCTTTTCTTGCACCGATTGTTGTTTGCTATTTTAATGATAAGCATCAAAGATACCGCCAGCCTGAAACCACAACCGGAGCTGAATGAAAATCTTTTCTACATCTAGGGGATGCTGCTGTTTTCTGCTTTTCAATTATAACGAAACGAGCAGGAAATGTTATCGTTTCATTAGAGATACTAGATTTTTTAATCTTTGATTACAGCGAGGGGAACCAAATGTGGAGGAAGTTAGGTTCAGAAGATAGGTTTGAATTGCGTGGGGCTTTGGAAGCTCGAACACAGAAGATGTAGCATCAAGCTTGCCTTCTCATTCCTGGTCAGGATCAGGTACCAAAATAATGAGGCACCAATACTTATCATTAAATTTGTTGGGCTTATATTTTCTTGTCTAAAACATCCATTTCAAGGCTACTATTGGGCCAGCATGCCATCGAACCCTAACGAAAACTCATAAGATTAAAGAATGATCTAGCTGTATGTTCGTAATTGTCTTGATAAATTATGCTTGTGAACCATTTAGAATAAACTATGTAAAGTCGATTAATCACCTTACAGTATATAATAAATTCAATTCAAATGGAGAATTAATTTTTTCAGATCTCGTAATCCTCTTCTCGTTTTCAGAGTCATCATAGATTCGTTATGAAATTTACTTAGGATGAAATTCCCTATCATAATTTTAACCGACTGCATGGAAGCAAAAGATGGCACGATACTGCCGAGTTTAGCACTAAGCAGTTCAATTTGAACTGCTCTGCACTGATGAGTCAAAGACGAAACGTAAAAATAATAAAAACGATACTTTTGCTATCTGCAGACAATCTGAGTGAGATTTTAAATTCCCATCTTACTCATCCTATCTCCCAGTTATGCTTTCGTAGGTTGTTTGAGCATGGACTTGAACTAACATTAGGGCAGCGATTTCCATTTCCATTGCCCCTGCCAGTAGATTTTGGTTCCGCTTTAGCATTGGAATATGATAAGCTAGAGATCAATTTCCGTTGTTTGCTGAACTTTGGCCTATGCAAATATTTGCTGATTGTTGAAGCCAAGCTTGAGGAAACATTTAATCCATTCACAAATCGTGCATGTTGTGTGTGTGTGTGTGTGTTTCGTGTCCAAGGATAATTTCTTTCCCTTGCTTCTAAAGAGATCTATCTAAGGTGGTTCAACATACTTTCTAGTCGGAGAAAATGCTTAAAACCTCGTTTTTCATAAGAGCAACTCCATGCGGAATCGGCTAACTGTAGGCACGAACCCGTTCGATTTGCATGAATCTTTGCATGTGTGTTCGTTATAGCAAATGAAATATTTTTCACTGGTCTAGAGATTTTTTTCACTCAAAACTAATTTTATGTGTTCTTAGCCACATTATCTTTAAACAATTATAAATAGAAATCCATAGCTTCTACAAAAAGAAGTTGTAGGCAATCAATCGAACTTTGTAAAAAAAAGACACACTGAAAAAAAATCTTCCGGTTTTTCGTGAAATCAACAATACAACCGCACATTTTTTTAATTTTATATCACAAGAATTGTCAATTAACAGGGAAACTAGTGAAAGTTTCAGAAAGTTGGAGAGATGATAAACAAAAAAAATTCCTGAGGAAATACTTTCTAACAATTTTCAAAAAAAAATTATGTTTTTATAGGAATGAATATATTTGAGCAATGAAATGTTATTTTTCTAGCTACGTTCAATGAAAGAGCTCATAGGAAGCTACTTCTTGCGAGTAACTGTTTTCGAGATATTTTGAAAACATAATCGAAACAAAACTGGTTGGTCTGTAAAAAGCACAGGTTCAACAAGGAAGTAACCGCCATATTGACAAAAATACCTACGTTTAGAACTAGCATCAACAAACTATAGTATTCAGTGAGTTTGATTTAATGATGGGAAAATATGATTGTTATAGACCTTTTCGTGATAATGAAAAATCCTGTTCGTCTAAGCATCGTAAAGTAACAGATAAAGTTTGCTTCATTTAAGATTGGAACAAACTTTTGCTCATATTGTGGCGCTCCTGGTGGACGGATTTGGATGTTCTTGGCGCCCACGTGTCGGGAATTTTGTCCGCTTCACGTATGATTTTTGACATTCCGCAAATCGACTGTACTTGGTAAACAATCAACATGGAAGCCGAAAGAAGGAAAAAAATTGTACCACAGTTATTTGGAAAATCCATTGTGGTCTGCATCTAGGCTAGCTAAACAACTGAAATTGCCCAGAAATACCGTATGACGCGATATTAAACGGTATAAGGAAACATTGACGGCGATTCGGAAGCCTCAAGCCATTCGTCGGAGTGGAACTGTCGACCGAAAACTGCGTGGTAAGATTTTGAAGACGATTAAGAGGAATCCTAATCTGTCGGACCGTGATTTGGCCAGAAATTTTGGTGCTGCCCTTAGTACAGTGAGGAGAACTCGACTCCGGGAAGGAATCAAGTCGTATCGAGCTAGCAAACAGCCAAATCGGACCATAAAACAGAATAGTGTGGTCAAAATACGTGCTCGGAAACTATATGACCAGGTGCTGACCAAGTTCGACGGGTGTCTTCTGATGGACGATGAAACCTACGTCAAGGCTGACTTTGGGCAAATCCCAGGCCAAAAATATTATTTGGCAACGGCTCGGGGGGATGTTCCAGTTAAATTTAAATTTGTTTTGTCGAGAAAGAGTGTCTCCAAAAACGAATTTTGCCGTTCATTCGATCCCACGACCATCCCGTAATGTTTTGGCAAGATTTAGCAAGCTGTCATTACAGCAAAGTCGTTCAAGAATGGTATGCAGAGAAAGGGGTCCAGTTTGTTCCGAAAAACCTTAACCCACCCAACTGCCCCCAGTTCCGCCCTATTGAGAAATACTGGGCAATCATGAAGAGGGGTCTTAAGGTAAAGAGAAAGGTTGTCAAAAACATTAATCAGATGACGACCTGGTGAAATAAGATAGCTAAAACGATGGACGAGGAAGGTGTGCGCCGCCTAATGAGCTGTGTTACAGGAAAAATTCCAGAATTCCTTCGAAACCGTGACGAATAATTTTATCCGTATGTTTTCTTAAAAGTATTAAGAAAACAATACATTTGTATATAAAAAGATCTTGAATTCAATAATAAATAACTGATATACAGATAATTGCTTTTGTTCCAATTCTATCTGAAGCAAGCTTTAGTATGATTGAACATTTTGCTTCGAGCATATTTGCAACTCATGTCGACTATATTCATATCGACCTGTGTCTGCTGCTGTGTCTGTTGGAACTAGCTTAGAGCAACGACGAGATGACAGGTTACATGACAGCTTCGCCAGTAACAGCGAATAATAATTCAAAAGAAATACCACTAGCCACATCGAGATATGATTTAGAAGTAATACCATCAGCGGCTTCACTCGTCTCAGTATCCACCCAACACAGTGTTCTAGCGAATGATTTGATGAATCAAAATGTTGAACGTATTCCTGGAATCAATGTATCTCCTGTAGCAGTTAGAAACATCGGATCTGACAACTGTCATCAAGAAAAGTTTTCCAAAATCGTCGAAGGCCTCAGGAAACAACTATTCGACCATCCACCACAAAATAAATCTCAAGAAGTCCAGACAGTGAAAGCAAAGACTGCAGCATTCGACATTGATAAATTAAAGGCAAAATTTACCGAACCAGATTGCTCAAGAGATGATAAAATGCGAATACTCTCAATTTTACCCAACTCGTGGCCTGCTCCAATGACGATGAAAAATTTAATGTGAATAAATACACGGTCTCACTGGTAAAATAATTGGTTAAAGAGCAAGGAGTAACATAAAATGTAGCCATCCATTGTATCCCGATATAAAACATGAAGTACTGCGGTTCTTCAACGACGATGACATAGGTAGAACTATGCAAGGACAACGAGATTACGTTTATATCAGACCAAACCATTGTAAACTTCTCAATACTTCAGGTTGTCATAATGTATGTGTTTTCACAATTCATTAAAATGTTGACTTAATGCTTCACAGTCTCAAAAAATATCCCTTCCAAATTGATTGTAAAGCGCCTTGGGAAAAATTACTGCGTAATTCACCGGTGAGAACAATGGATTGTTATCTCCGCGAATGCTATAAATATCCCATCTCTTCAATTCTTGAAGAAAACTTGTTAGAGGAACTTGAGCAGAAGATTGTAAATGATATCTCTTTTGAACAATGGATAACTACTGGTTGATCGCAAAGTCACTATTTTCACGTATCTGTATCATAACGTTTGATTCACTTTTGCTAAAATAGTGACTGTGAAAATAGTGACTTCGTGAGAGTGTAATGACCTGACATAGTGGAATAAAACGGTACAACAACAGTACTATTAGTGAGAATATTCTACTAACTGCTCAAACATAAATTTAGTACTGGTAGATGCCATCTAGAAATCTTGACAAAACCAGTTGATGATTTTGTAGGATATTAAACAAAAAAACTAGAAAAACTTGTAACTCATGAATATATATATATATATATATATATATATATATATATATATATATATATATATATATATATATATATATATATATATATATATATATATATATATATATATATATATATATATATATATATATATATATATATATATATATAAAACAATCGCAAGACACAAAATCTTCATTAACGAAAGAAGAAGTAGTTGTAATTTGTGATTTTTCCGAGAATTATTAATTCGTTCTTCAAGATGCTGTTCAAAAGTCATCATTGGAACAATGATCAAGCAACAATTCATCCATTTGAAATATATTATAAAGAATCGGACACGACTAAAAATTATAGTTTCGTTACAATATCAGAAGTCTTGAAGCATGACACAATACAACTTTGATTCGACGTGGTATTTATTCGCAACCTCGCACGGTGAGGGGCCATGTGATGCAATCATTGAAACATTGAAACGAATGGCAATAAAAGCTAGCTTGGCAAGAGAACATGAACATCCAATAACAAATGCGAAAGCTTTATACGATTGGGCTTCTAAAAGGAATCAAGATAATTTCACTGCAATCTCATTTTGTTGTATATCACAAAAAGAATATGACGATGGTACGGTAGAATAGAAAGATATTTATCAACAATCAAAAATGATTTGAGGTACATAAAAATATCATTCCTTCATTCCAGTAACAGAAAACATCGTTTTTCGAAAATTGTTAAAAAGTATTTTCTCGGGAAACTTCTTTATTTATCATTTCTCCAACTTTCTAACACACTAATTATTTTCCTTGTAACTTGACGTTTTTTGTGTTGTAAAATTAAAAAAACCGTACGGTAAAATAACTAAAAATTTTGAAAAATAAATTTTATTTTTGATTTCACAAAAAAGCGGAAGAGTTTTTTTCAGTGTATATTTTTCTAGAAAGTTAGATTGATTACCTACATCTTCTTCTTAGAACCGAATAAAAGAAACTTTATAAAAAAAATTAGACATATTTTTGTAGAAGTTGTAGATTTCTAGTTATATTGTTTGAAAATAATGTGGTTTAAAAGACATACGCCCTTTTCATAAATTAGTCTTAAGAGAAAAAAAACTCTAGACCAATGAAAAATACTTCATTTACTATAACGAGCACACATACAAATCGAAGGGGGTCGTGAATTCTGCCGTTTCTGGACGATTTGGCGTGGAAGTGTTCATTATTGTGTTCGTCATTTTTCAGTGGTTTATTTCAACTAGCTAATGGTCATATTGTGTATAGGGTAAAATGGGGTGAGATGTCGCTCTGAGAGACTATCGAGATTATAGGAGTTCTCTAAGGTTGTGTTCGTCAAAAGGTGAGATAACTAACTTCTCACAAGTTCTTATCGCATGCCTCCCCGTGTGTCTATCATGACATTTGGTCAATTGAAGAGCGTCGACTGGGTGCTATCGCCTCATGCGTTAGTGGCAGAATGAGAGGGTAAGAAATAGCTTATAGATTAAAGTTTATCGGAATGCATTATTTTGTTTTTATTATAATATTTCTTATATATTGCTTTGCATTAAATTATGTTATATTATATACAATTATGTTATATCAGGTGTATAACTTTGCTTCCGCCGTTTTCCGATAGGTGGCTGTACCGGCTGAGGCTGGTCAAAATACATAGATGATAATGCCTTTAAAGAGAGTGTGTACAGTGCCTAACGAATTGTTATCGCCGTTTCAGTGACAGTTGTTCTTGTTTTCGTATTATTCACGCTCGAAAATGTTCTGTTACAATTCAAAAATAAAATGCAGCTGAAGCGCATCGAATACTCACAGAAACTGACGGTGATGCTGCTCTGAGTAAAAGAACGTGTCGGAAGTGGTTTCAAAGTTTTAAAAATGGTGATTTTGATGTCAAATTGATGAAACATGGTGGTGGAAGAGAAAAAATCTTCAAAGATGAACAACTAGAAGCATTGTTTGATGAAGATTCGTGCCAAACCCAAGAAGAGCTTGCCGAATCGTCAGCAAGCCATTTCAAAACATCTCAAGGCCCTGGGCATGATTAAGAAAGAAGGAAACTGGGTGCCGTACGAGTTGAAACCGAGGGACATTGAGCGCCGTCTATTTGTATGTGATCAACTGCTTCAAAGGCAAAATCGTAAGGAGTTTTTACATCTGATCGTAACCGGTGATGAAAAGTGGGTTCGATACGATAATCCTAAACGTAGAAAATCATGGGGAAAGCCCGGGTATGCTACTTCGTCGAAGGCAAAACCGAATATTCACGGCGCCAAGGTTATGATTTGTATTTGGTGGGATCAGCTCGGTGTGATTTACTACGGGCTCTCAAAACCGGATGAAACCATCACAGGAGTTTCCTACCGAACGCAACTGATGCGCCTTAGTCGCGCGTCAAAATAAAAGCGGCCACAATATCAAGAGCGACATGACAAAGTCAGCCTCCAACACGACAATGCTCGGCCTCACGTCGCAAAAGCGCTCAAAAAGTACCTGCAAACGCTGAAATGGAAAGTCTTGCTCCACCCGCCGTTTTCCCCAAATGTCGCCCCTTATGAATTCCACCTATTCCGTTCGATGGCACGCGGCCTGGCAGATCAACATTTTCAATTCTTTGAAGAGTTGGAAAAATGGATTGCTTCATGGATAGCGTCAAAAGAGGACTCCTTTTTTCGAGCCGGGATACGAAAATTGCCGGAAAGATGGGAAAAAGTTGTTGCTAGCGACGGACAATACTTTGAATAATCTGTAAGCAATTTTTCGCAAAGTCTGCTATAGATAACAGTCATGTTATATTTATCCAAGCAACTACCTATATCAAAGTTATATTATTTAGTATCATATTATATTATATTATAGTATATTATATTATTTTATATTACTTTATGCATATTTGTCTATTTAGGGATAGGGAAAAGCCCACTTTACTTAGTTTCTGTCAAAATTACTCTCCAACAGGTATAAAACCTCCTCATCTGTTGCATCAACAGATTACAATCATCCAAATGACACGATTTCCTTATACTTAATTCAATATTATTATTCCTAATTAAACAAAATGTATATTAATATTGATTAAACTAAAACTAACTAAACTTGTTTGAAGATGTCAGGTTAGACGTTACACTTCTTGTGTAACAAGAAGGCGGGTGGGTAATGTCAGAGACATAACTGGATGTCGTGAATACGAAAAAAACTGAAATGTTCCTTAACACTTCCGAACATCATTTAGTTGATCAATTGTATGAATTATGCAAGCATTCCCCTTATTCACATTTTTCGCATGAACAATGAAGGCTTCACTTGATCTTGATTACTGTGAATTTCACACAGCGAAAAGTTCACAAATATAATCTGTTCTAGATTTGTACTAAACTGAGGTTTTTTACCTTCGATTTGCGAAGAAGAAATCATAATAGTTCTTTAGAAAACTTTTGGAGTCATTAAAACGGCTAATTTTGTGTGATGCTCTTCACCGTTGTCCCTTTTTCGTTGTTTTTTCACCAATGTAAACGACTAGCAGCTGTGAAATAATCGCTCTTGTCTGAAGCGAAACTAGCTTTGCAAACGACACACAATACATCTGTTCGCAGTGGCGATAGAATTCAAACTGATCCAATTTTTGTTAAGAGGTTTCCTTTTACGTGATTTCGTTTGTAGCTTTTTCACTAATGGGCGGTCCTAACGGCTATAAAAATAGCAGCATACAGAATTTTAATGTCGGTTATTTCATTTTGGATTTGCATTTCACTAAAATAAACTATCAGAATGCTGTACGGGATTCATTCCTGCCTTTCAAAAGGACCAAATTGTGGAACTCACTACGATATTAAGTACTGTTCGAAAGATTGGCTGGTGTTGACATGGGTCAAATGAGACAGGGTTTTCAATAGTGTACTATTGAAATATTTCAGTGCTGTTGCTATACACATTTAAGTTGAAAAATTTCGATTCTATTTATAGTTAGATTATATAAATCCTTTCACAGATCACTGAGCTATGAGCTATGAGCTATGAGCGGGAAAGGCAAACGCGCCTTATGAATTATCCTCTTTGATATTCGTTTACACCAAACATTCCAGAAAAGTTTAATTTTGAATTATTTGAGATTCTGTCACACAACTGAAAATTTGTTGACAACTAAAATTGTGATCATATTTCCGATGTCATGTAGCAAAAATTATGTTGATTCGTTTGATACAACAAGAGGTATTCACGTTCAATAACTTATCACTCTCTCAGAGGGTACATTTCGAAAAGGCACCCCATAGTAAAGTAAGTCGAATTCACGACAAAAAGTGTCTTGCAAATAGCATTAACTTTACGTTTGCTCAGCGGATTATGTTGATCCGGGGGTTTGCGTAAGCAGTTCAACATAATCTACTGATGCGTCGAAGACAAAACGTATAAAACTAACTAGTTAATACTGACTAGACTAAAACTAACTAACATTCAAGCAGTTTACATCTTCAAAGTATTTAGTAACGCGTAAAATGCATCTTAACTGCGTGGAGGCTTTGGAGATAGACAATTCAATATTCTCCTTAGGGACACCCAGATATTTTAACGAAAATCTGCGTTCAGATATTATTTGAGAAATATTGGTTGGAGACTGTTCACGACTGAAAGAAATAACGGAACACCAATCTCTATACTTATCCAATTGTTCCTGTAAGAACTCTGAATCAGTTGTGGATTTGAAAATATCAAACAGTTTGAAGTCATCAATAAAAGATAATTTCATGCATCTAGTCAAAAAATTTAAATCGTTGAGATAAAGTAAAAATATGAACGGTCCAAGATGACATCCTTGAGGAACTCCAGAGGTAACAGCGAATGCTGAACTAGTACAGTAACCTATATATTTTCACTATAATTTCGCCAATTTAAAAATGAACCGCTGAATCCCAGCTTATATAATATAGATACTGCTACGTGGTGATTGATCTTGTCGAACGCAGCGAAGATATTTATATCAACTTGCGAAGATCGTATGAAGAAGGAAGTGTAGGAGACTAAATTTTTGGAGTTGGAGAAATAACGGAACACCAATCTCTATACTTATCCAATTGTTCCTGTAAGAACTCTGAATCAGTTGTGGATTTGAAAATATCAAACAGTTTGAAGTCATCAATAAAAGATAATTTCATGCATCTAGTCAAAAAATTTAAATCGTTGAGATAAAGTAAAAATATGAACGGTCCAAGATGACATCCTTGAGGAACTCCAGAGGTAACAGCGAATGCTGAACTAGTACAGTAACCTATATATTTTCACTATAATTTCGCCAATTTAAAAATGAACCGCTGAATCCCAGCTTACTTAATATAGATACTGCTACGTGGTGATTGATCTTGTCGAACGCAGCGAAGATATTTATATCAATTTGCGAAGATCGTATGAAGAAGGAAGTGTAGGAGACTAAATTTTTGGAGTTGAACGTTTGGGTATAAATCTATGTTGAATCACAAATATGTAGTCGAATAACAAAAATGTCACAACAAGTGACATCTCACCCTGCCGTCTCTTTCCCAAAAAAAAAAATTATGTTGCTAATAACTTATAATAACATTGGAATTATGAATGATGGTAGTTGTATTCAAAAAAAAAGTCGGGTTGGTAATGTCAGAGACATAACCGGAAAACGTGAATAAGAATGAAAGGAACGGTCCAATTTCTTTGATGAAATTTTGGACCTGGATTTCTGGAACCAAATTTTAGAACTGAATTTTGGACCTGAATTCTCAATTTCTGTGTTAGTTTCCGGAAATGAATTCTGAATATGAACTTGGGAACTGAATTGTGAATCTGCATTCTTGAACTGAATTCTGGATTGTTGAACTGATCACCGAATCTGTGTTGTGGAACTGAATTCGAGGCCAGAATCTGGTCTACAGCTAAATTTTGATTGCAGAATTCCGGTCACATTTCAATTCTGGATCCAGAATTCAGCTCCGAAATTCAGTTCTAGAATCCAGACCCGGAATTTAATTGAAAAATCTCCAGAACCTACGAATTTCCTTCAGCACGTCAGTGAAGACTTGGCATTTCGGTGTAAATTAAAAAAGTGTTTTTCAAACAGGATTAACTTTGCGTCTGCTTAGTGGTTCCAGTGTAACTGTTTAGTTTTGTAATAAGTAATTTAATTTTAACTGCTCTGCACTGACGAGTCTAAGTCGAAAAGTAAAGAAAAGTTTCAGTATTCAGTTACACTTCTAGAATTGTAGAACTGAACTTTCGAACCAAATTCCAGACCTTTATTCTGGAGCTGAATTCTGAATGTGGATTCTGGACTTAGAAATGCATTGTGGGTCTGAATTATGGTCCTTGATTTCGGTCTGAAGTTCCAGAACTTTAGGTTCAAAGCACAGTTCCAGAATTCTGAAAATGAAGCATGAATCTGAATTCCGACAAACATTTTTGAACCGAATTCTGGTGTGAATCTTAATTTTAGTTTCAAATCTCAGTATCAAAACCCAGATCCAAGGTCAGAATTTATTTCCGAAATTTAGCTCGGCAGATCCTGATCTCAGTTCTTGGTTTGGTTTAAAAATCCGGGCTCAGAATCAAGTTCGAAAATTCGGTTTCAGTTCTATAATTCTGGATCTCGATTCTGCTCTTGGATTTGAGACAAGGAACTGAAAATCAGATCTGGATTCTGAAAATGGAGAAGTAAATCTGGTCTTGGATTCTGAATCTGAATTTCAGGACTGAACTCTATGAATTAAATTCTGAAACTGGATTCTGGTCTGACCTGAACGGGTCAACTACGCAGACTTGCAACCGAATATTTACCTCTTTTACATATTACTTTAAATTCACGTTGTTTGTGATTATCTAATACTACTGAAAATTCTCCACTAATTGCTGATCATATCTTCGAATAACACACGTGGACAAAAAACCATGTCGTTACGTTTAATAAAACAAGAGATATTTACAATCAAAACCTTATCACTCACCCATAGGAGGAATTTTGAAAAGGTACCCCATACTTGACCCCATAGTAAAGTAAGACGTATTCACGTCAAAATATTTATATTTGCCAACGTTTTGAAACTATAGCTTGTGGTAAGTTCTATTGCCGCCTGCATCCGTCTTCTGGATGAATTCGTAACCTGGTGCTGGCTGATTGTTTGTATTGCAAAATTTCAGGTCATAAAATTCCACTGAATATTACATATTGATTATAAAATTGATGGGCAAACGCTTCAAAGAGTTGATCGTTTTTTTTCCGATTTATTGATTTTTAGTTATGGCGACTTTACGTCAAACCAACTAAAAATAAATAATTTGTTAAAAACAAACTGCTTTTGGTACTGGAACAGTGTTGCCTTCGAATGTATCTTTTTCCAAAAAATCATCTTTTTGTGAGTTTTCCATTCATTTGGCTTCTTCAATATATGTTTCCACTTACCCGGGTAGGTGTAAATAACAAACAAAGGTGAAAATAATAACAAATTTTACCATCATATCTTGGCTTGATGTTTCTGTGTTGTCAGAGCGATACTTGATATTTTCGTGATATTTCATCAAGGGATCAAGACATTGTATAATATCTGTTCAACATCAAAATTAGTTATAATATCTTATTTCGTTATTGATGAGCTATTTCAATTTCATTAAGTAAATTGACCCCGTAGTTTTATCTTCAAATAAAATACTATTGAATAATATTGCATCAGAATCAGATCAGAGAAATACTTAAGATATTACTCTATTCTAAATGCAAGATTGCTTAATAATTAACAAATTCATCTTCTATAAATATTTTGTTCTTGGTTTGATATTACAATGACAGAATTTTTTATTTTGTTGCTATTTTCTCATGCAAGCTTTGATATGATTTTTGATATTTTAACTCTTATTTCAAACTAAATAATGTTAATTTCTACCATTGAGATGTTTGATTTTAATGACAGAATTTGGTATTGGTTTGCAAATCACTTCTACCCGGGTAGTCATTGCAAAAACTGAGTTGATCGTGTTAATGACTTTGGTATTTTGTTGAATTCCAAGCTCATTTTTAATGTGCATTGTTCATCATTAATTGCAAAAGCGACACGACATTGAGCTAAAATCGAACGTGATTTTAAAGATCCATATTTTGCAGAAAAGATTAGTTCGACTTCCTTGTCAAAATTCGCAAAATCTTCCAACGTATGCCGATATAGGAGTTCAAAAAAACAACATGATTTCCCAACAAGCTAACCAAAATCGACGGTCGAAACAACACAAATTGTTGTGTCACACTGTAATTTGACATGTCTGGCCAAACATGAAATGACTGTTCGGTACTATAATCTTTCATGCGAGTGCGGCGCATTTTGGGTGGTCAAAAAGGATACATTTCACACCACCTAGTACACGAATTAAATATTCCCATGTACTTCCATAGCAATTTTCTTCACTTTAATTAAACATTTTCCTGCCGAGATCCACGATCAACATTATAAAGCAGTTACTTGCCTCGCAGACATAGTGTTATGCTAATTTAGTTTTCCTACAAACCTGCTATCACTAATTATTACTGGTCCGATCTAGTCCAGTAGAGCCCACGTGAGCGCACCGTTGGCCAGGCAAAGCCACCCTCAGCAGCAGCGAAACATCTGTGTGTTGCCCGGTTATCGGGTCGGGTCTAGGAAAACTTCACTCCCGGAACCTTTTGCTGGCGCTAATTCGTAATTACAATAAACGTGTGATAAATCACGTTCTTACCAGAAAGCATAATCGGGCTCTCGGCCCAACCAGTTTTCTTCACCAGCTAGTCAGGCAGCAATAATACGTGCATGCCCCCCAAAACATAGCAGGGGCCTAGTGACTGACGAACCAACGGTGATTGGTAACAAACTTCCAACCTGCGGCTCTCAGAACGGTCTCCCGTCAACGCCGAGCTTACTCTAGCTGAAATATTTTAAAATCATAAATAACACTTAATATACGTCCGGAAAATTTACGACGATGGATTCGACCGGGCACTCGAACCAGTGCGGGTGCTTCGTCACGTGACAAACCGAAATCGGAAGCGATTATTGACCTCTGTCCGGTTCAGTCCGGCTTATGGCTTACAAAACTAACTGCTCCTGGGACTGGGGCATTTGCGATACATACTCGATTCGGAGCTGCTCTCGATTCCCGTTGCTGCACCCACCAACAATTGGTGCAATGATAATTTAAATATTTTTGAAAGTGAAGCAATAATCATTGGTTTCCGGAGAGCAGAAGAAATGGCTAAATTTCTATATTTCAAACCAGAAAGGTAGCACGTTGGCGGCCTGGGGGGCAAGACCGTATTTAAAGTGTACACTTCTGGAAATTGAAAATAAATCCAATAATAGTAGCACACAAAAAAGTAAAACGAATTCAGAAGGGAGCCAAATTTCAAGATACCTTATAATGAGAGCAAAGAAAATGACACCACCCAGGTAACCAGTAAACACTAATAATGGCATTAAAATAGTCTTTTATGAGCACCAAAAATGCTTGTAGGTCAATAACTGCAATCTGAAAGCTCACCTGTTGTAAATCAATCAGAATTCAACTTTCAGAATGCACACCAACAATAAATAACCATTATTTCGTATATTTTGCCAAAGTCGGTCTTAATTCAGTTTCAAGTGCGATTGAAATGCCAATTTGCAATTATTTGCTGTTCGCCCTGCTGTGTCCAATAATTTATTCAGAAACTGGCTTTAGAGATTTTATTAAAGGCTATTTGATTGTTTCGCTACAAGTAATGAACGTTTTGCTTGAATGTTTAATAAACATAGTTTTAATTAGAAATATAGTCATCAATCTATAGGTAGCGCCAAGTGGGGAAATGCTGTAACTTTCTTTAAGATAAGATAAAATGAACAGAAAGTAACGCACCGGTATTGTGAATATTTTCAAAAATACTACAAAATTTGGAGAAAAATCAACGATTATCAGAATAAGTTAATAGCAACAAAAAAAATTGTTTTTGGGAGAGATGCTGCTTTGTCACTTGTTGTGAATTATTTGATGGTGGGTCAGACAGGAATGCAGTATGTACTCGTTCTTGATTTGAAAACAAAAACGGCTGTGAATTTATTTTTGTTATACGTTAACCATTTTGACAGAAAGTGAAGTAAAAAATTGTAAGAAAGAAAAATTAAAAATGTCTATTGTCTTTCCATTGACTCGTGTCATGGCTGCATGTTTTTCGCGTTTCATCAGCCTTCCTTTTATATTCTAGTATGCTGTAAATAAGAAAAAAAACAATATTCTTCGATAATTTTTTTTGAGTATTAGACGCACTATACGTCACGCATTTCATGTTTCATGGTGGCTCTAAAACTTAGATTCGAATGAAAAGTCTCGTGGTCCCATACCAAGCTCTTGAATATAATTTAAATCCGACCTTCAGTTCCGAAATTACAGGCTGATATGTGCAGGAAAAATAAAAATATGAGCACTAGATTTTCTAAATGATGGCTAAACCGATTTTCACAAACTATGATTCAAGTAAAACCTATTAAGAGGCCATATGAAATACTGAAGCTGGCAGCTCTGAAACTGTAAGTTGTACAAAAATGGTGTTGGAGCCAAAGCTAATAAAAGTCATTTTCATTGACTCAAAATAGACGAAAATTTCATAGTATTTATCGTATGTATCGATATTCAACCGAAACTGTGAGAATCGAAAATGACAGAAAAAGGTTTCACAATAACTTTTACCTGTTGGTGCTTGAATTTGTAGTAGTGTGGGTTTACAAAGAGGTTCTGGGATGTAATTACTTCGATTTGTCATATTTTAGTCACTATTTATAGCCAAGCGTCAAAGATTTTCACTACATCGATGAAAGAATGAAAATTGAAATTCTGCTGATGCTCCCTGAAGACGTTAGTTTGGTTTCGTCTTATCATAAAGGAAAGAGTGACGTTGGCAATTATTCTCTCTCATTTTTCCAATGAGAAACGAAAATAATTCGTCTCTCTTCGTTTATTCTGGTGTCGGTCATTTACGTATGAGACAGTAAAATATTGATAATGAGGCTGTTGGATTGGATTCTTTCATTGAGAATGCGTGACAATTTTAAGCCCTGGATGAAGCGAATCGCCACTCTTAAAAAAATATACACTGTAAACAAAAATGAACACTTTCTCAAAATTTCGACAACAAACCGAGAAACGTCTATTTATTTTTTTTAAATTTCATTTCAAACCTTATCTTAGAACACAAATTTTTGTGCAAATGTGAATTGATATATGACTAAAACAACTTACCAACATTTGCAAAACTTTCAATTTTTAATAAAAAATAGTCATTTATACACCAGAAAAATATCCACGATTAGAATTAGAAGAAATACATTTGCTCAAAACAATCCTTCACGCTTCATTGCTTTCAGTTCTCCGATTACGTGTTCTGTTAAATTGAACAATATAGGGGACGGGTGTAGCGTAATGGGTAAGTCGATGCCTTTCACGCAGCCCACCTGGGTTCGATTCCCAACCCCGCACATAGGGTCAGAAAGTTTTCTGGCCCGAAGAGGCGAATGACCTTATAGTTAAAACCTCTATAATCGAAATAAAAAAAAATTGAACAATACTTTGGCACACTATGTATAAGAAAAAGGTTCGATACACTTTGAAAAAAAAACACATTCCACTCATTTGGGAGTATCTCATGGGTACTTGAAGCTAAAGTGTGCATGACTAGTATTATTTATTTTACGGTGCGCCAGGCAGTGACGAAATAGTAAAGATTTTTTTTTATTATTGTGGAACTGAATCACCTTCATTTCCTTTCAAAGCGACGTTTGACTTGTTTAAATGATGCAAATCAACAGAAAATTAGAGTTTTTTTTAATTTCATATCTAAATATCTCGACAATGATTTTAATCTGTAGAATTATATACTGGTATATATATGGTTATTCATACTAACCAAGTTTGCCCCAAAATGTGGGCTTTCAGTTGCAGTTTAAAATAAAATAACTAAAAAAATTTTTTTCAAGAAACACCTTTTGTAATGAACACGTTTTACTTTACTATGGGACACCTTTTCAAAATTTAGCCTGTACAAGAATGGGTAGAAATCAATCGTGAAAATCTCTTGCTGTACTTAATTCAACAACATATTTTTTTACAAACTATCGGAAATTTGATTAGGAATTTGTGATTAAACATTCAACAGGGTGAGAATTTGGTGTTAAATTTTCAATAGCGAGAGAACCATAAATAACAGAAAAAAATATTTTCTAAAACATATGGAAACAATGAAGAAAATTCATCACGTTGCCTTTTTCGCAAGCGGAAGACGGTCTTTTAAGTAGTTAGGTTCCTATCAGTTGCGATGTTTTACTGGACGAGTATAAAAGGTAAACTTAAATTGAAAATCGTTCATTTCTTCTAGTGCTTCTGCAAACATCAGAAACCACAAACCTGGTATAAAGCATCAAACGCTCAAATCGTACTTTCATTTGGACTGTTTTAGAATTTAGTGCCAGAATTCAGAACCTACATGATGGAACTGAATTCTCGAATCAGATTTCGTAGCTTCATTCAGTTTCAGAAATCAAATTGAGATTTCAGTTCTAGAACTAAATTACAGCTGAAAGCTGTTCGGTTCTTGAACTCAGGTCCAGTTTATGAATTCTATGAGTCGGTTCTTTTTAGAACTATTATTATATTCTCAAAGAAATTAACTAAATTCTTCTACTACGTAAATCAATCATTCCGGTTGGTTCAGGTCCAGAGCTCAGTTCTAGTCTCCAGAATTCAGCTCCGTACTGAATCAATTGCGGGACGTTCGCAGAAGGGTGAGTCTTACTCATTTCAGACCTTCAGGGAAAAACACAAAGCTTCCCCCACGTGACTCAGGTTGGCAATCCACTCCATCATCCAGTCATTCACTTGTAAGATATACTGATGTACTCCTTGCCCCTCCCCGTTGTCGATATAATTGAGCATAATATAATATAATAAAATATAATATAAATTTATATAAAAAAATATAATGTAATACAATACAGTGTAACATAATTCAATATAATGTAACAATAATTTAATATAATAACATAATATAATGCAATACAGTATACTACAATATAATATAATATAATTCAATATAACATGATATAATATAATATAACTACAGAGAACAGACATCCAAACAAGTACAAACTTTTTCAAAAAGCTGTGTAAAGCATATAAGTGAAAATCCGTTAAAAATCACCGTTGAACACGACTTTGCGCGCATGAATGTCTGTTGGATATCTGTTCTCTGTGATATAACATAATATAAAATAAAATAATATAATATAACATAATACAACATAATATAATGTGATATAGAACAATATAATATAATATAATATAATATAACATAACAAAATATAATATAAGACGATAATATATTGAATAATATGCTATGATACAATATATAAAAGTAGATGTCGCAGTGTAAGTTATGCTCTTCTTTCGTCGCAGTACTGTAGGAAATATATTTCTTTTAATAATAATAATAATAATAATAATAATATTAATACTAATAACAACAATATATAATACAATGTAATATTATTCTATTCAATATATAACAAATAATGTAACAAACAACAGAACCACATGTTGTAATATACTATGATAAATATTGCACTTTAGGATGGGCTTCAAGCCATTTCGCACTCTCTCATTCTGCTACTAACGCAGAAGGCGATAGCACCCAGTCGACGCCGTTCTATTGACCAAATGTCATCATGGACGCTCGGGGAGGCATGAGACAGGAACTTGTGAGGACTCAGTTATCTCACCATTTGACGATCAAAAAGGACTCAGTTATCTCACCATTTGACGATGCAAAAATGAACGGTTTAGTGCAAATACTGAATAATTTGATTAGTAATTTGAAGGGGAAAAAGCTTGTTTTTACCCCCAAATTTATGCTAGGTGCACATAACCATTTTCTTAAGTTTACGTTTCGTCTTCGACTCATCAGTGCGTCAGCAGATTATGCTGACGCAAACCCCCGGATCAACATAATCCGCTGAGCAGACGTAAAGTTAATGCTATTTGCAAGACAAATTACCACAATCTGTACGGCCAGTAAGCCGAAATTTGTTTCGTTCGAGACGTCAGTTTAGACGTTACACTCCTTTGTGTAATAAAAAAGTGTCTTGCAAATAGCATTAACTTTACGTCTGCTCAGCGGATTATGTTGATCCGGGGGTTTGCGTCAGCATAATCTGCTGACGCACTGATGAGTCGAAGACGAAACGTAAACTTAAGAATTTGATTAGCTTTGTGCAATATTTGCAATGCAAAATTCGCAACTAACGAGTGCGAACAAAGCCAGCATTTTACTGCTTCGCGTTCGGAATAAATGTACAGCATTTTGATAGTTTCTTTCCCTGAAACATTCAAATCCGAAATAAAATAATCGACATCAAAATGCGCTATGAGTAATGATTGCAACAAGGAAATTGAAAAATGTAT
The DNA here is from genome assembly GCF_030247185.1 of Malaya genurostris. NCBI lineage: Eukaryota > Metazoa > Arthropoda > Insecta > Diptera > Culicidae > Malaya > Malaya genurostris. The sequence continues at coordinate 52,290,559 of NC_080571.1, forward strand.
TTATTGTGGGAATAGTCCTCATGATGATATTTCAGTATGCACTGCATTTAAAGTGCACAAAGACAAAATTAAGCTTTCTTTAAAAGCACGGTCTAAGCGCACATATGCAGAAATGCTTAAAACGGTCATTGATGTCCCCCCTTTGGAAACCGAAAACGGGTTTTCAAATCTAGAGGAACCAGAGGACTCTGACTCTGACGAAAATAGTGAAGGTAATTCGTTTATCACTACCCAAGGGTCAGTTAAGAGAAAGAAGTCTTCCTCCAAATTACCAAAAAAGACACCTAAAATTTCATCTTCAAAAAAAGATCCCCGTGTTAAACAAAAAAAATCAAAACCAAAGACTGTGCCTCCTGGTTTGTCAAATTCACAAACCAATCCAGGATCTAGTACAGAAAAAGATAATAAACCAGTGGGCTCCATTTCACAGCCACCAACAGGATTACTGAAGTTTTCGGAAATTGTTGAATGGATTTTCTCAGCATTCAATATATCTGAACCCTTAAAGACCCTCATAATGGCATTCCTTCCAATAGCTAGAACCTTTTTGAAGCAGTTATCAGCTCAATGGCCAATTGTCTCAGGTTTTGTATCTTTTGATGGATAATTTATCACCCGTCGCAAATGATACAATCACTGTCCTGCAGTGGAATTGTCGAAGCATCATGCCAAAACTTGATTCATTTAAAATATTATTGCATAGTCAAAAATGTGATGTATTTGCTTTATGCGAAACATGGCTTACTTCAAACATAGCTTTAAAGGCTATAGCAGGATAACCATATGAAATCTGCCCCCAAAGGGAATTCATATTGTTATACCACATTCGAAAGGTCATAGACTGGAAACAATTTTCTCAAAGTTTCAACCCTTTAACTGCCATATTGACGGAGCTAGGGTGGTTCTATTGATTTTTATTTTATTTGATTTTTGAAGAAACTGCTTCTCCGAAAAATTTGAAAAAAATCAGGCATGTTTAAGGCATTATGGGGATGCTTCACAATTTTTTTCAAAATTTTTGAAGATGTATTTCTTTTATTAAAAAATACTAGAAAATTTTGAAACATATTTTTTCCCTCTTCCAATTTTTGCACCACCCTGGATTTTTTAGTGATAAATAAAGAATTTTTGGACATGTTAAAATGGTATGTTTTCATATTTTTTAAAAATGTGGACGACCAAAATATTTAATTTTTTCTAAAAAATCAACAACAGTCGACCATGCGTTCCCATCATATTCTGAGAAAAGGAAACGCATGGTGCTTTATCTTAGCAGTTTCTAGTAGTAGTCGACCATGCGTTCCCATAAAGTTCTCTTAAAACGGAAACGCATGGTGCTTTGTTCTAGTAGTTTATGATGCAACTCAAGCGCAGGGCTTAGAAATCAAAGTAACGAAAAGAAGGAAATGAGTATCAACCTTTGCATAATACATACACGATCATACTTCGGGTACAACCTAGAAAGCTACAAAGCGAGAACTTACTGGTATGTGGTTTATATATGAATGGTAGTAATATATGAACGTTGCGAGTATCACACATATGCAGTTCGGTTACGGCAGTCAAGAACTAGAGCGAGTGACTGTATATAATTCGATGATTCGATAGTGTTTCATGAAAAGGTCAAATCGATTTGCACTGTTGGGTCTCGTACAACGCGGTTTTCTTTTTGCCAGCTCTGTACATTTCACTGAATACATAGCGAGTTGAAACAGCAGTGAATATAATTTTTTCTTTTTTATATTGGTGTCAAACAAAAGTGGCCACTGATGAAGGTTGGAATTGATTTCTTAGAATTGTTTTTCCATAAATACGTTTATTTCTTAAGGCAATTTACATAAGTTGTTCTTCGCCGTAGCATCACTTTTACATAGAATTCTTATCCTAATATAATACTAATATAGTCACATCAATTTGAGTTTAATAAAGCATATTCCTCTTATTTTTTAAATATCATATTATTTAAACCAAACGATGAACTGCTATAAATTTTAAAATAAGCTGAAATTTTTATACATTTTGTGGTTGATTTCATAACCCACTTGGAGTTTTTTTTTATCAGCACATTATTTTTAATAAAATTTTGCTATTGGATGAACTAATGGACGCAGTAGGAGTCAGAACTAAGACTCAAAAGGGTCAATTATTAAATTGAAACTTCAATTGTCTTTATGAAATGATTAAGAAGTTTCATGTAAGAAAGGTCACAGAAAAATTTCTGTAAATTATTGACTGTATTTTTCATTTAAATAGGAAATGGGATAAAAATGTTATAAAAATACATTGCTGTTTCAATGCACACATTTTCTCTCTGATTCTTTTCGTTCATTCTATAGAATTATCATCGTCATTTGGTAGCTGTTCTGATTTAAGCATTTCAGACAATATTTTTGCCGGTCTTACAATTCTGTATAAAAACCGAGCATAAGGAAAGATAGTGAATAATGGCGGCCTCGTGTGAACAGCAACCAACAGTTCTATTGCCAATAACGCATTCACAGTAACGGCGCTGGGTTCCCAAATATCCAGTCGAATTTGTAGTGTACTCGATATAGTACTTGTAAGCTTTTAAAAATGAGACTTATTACCGGCCCGAATAGCTTTTTTGTGATCTGTGTGTCTCAATTGGGTCATCTCGTGATAAAGCTTTAAATCCAAAATTATTTGGCAGAACATCCTTTTCAAAAGCTTCTATTCCAGAGCTACGATATTCCGATACTTGTTGCTCTCGTTCTCGGATTGATAATATTATCTTGTTAGAACTTCCCGTTCGCAATTTGAACAAAATTATTAAACCTGTAAAAACCTGGAAGCGTTCCTCTGAGAATGAAAATCACTTACTGAGTTAATTATGTATTCTCAGATATTTTCTGGAAAATATGGAGCTTTCTACACAATATACCCAAAAATTAAAGAGATCGATTCAGCGAATCAAGTTTTTTAATAGACATGGTCGATAAATGCTTGATTTGAAATTATGCAAAAGTTATAACTCAAAAATGAAAAAAAACGCATCACTATTTTTTATATCTGTTGTTGTTTTAAATTTTCGAATGAATAAAAAAAAATATACAGCGCTCTCAGTCTACAAACCATGAAAACCATCATAAAGATATTCGATTGAAGTTTTCAAACACAAAACTCCAACTTTATCTTTATTATACATTTTTCCAGAAAACTGTACACATCCCTCGATAACATATCTTTATGATAACTTTTGACACTGTAATGAAATTTTCATTCTTTCTTTCATTATTCTTTCTTTACATCCATCAGCAACACGTAAAAAACTGACACTCGCTCTAGTTCTTGACTGCCATAACCGAATTTCATATGTGTGATACTCGCGACGTTCATGTATTACTACCATTCATATATGAACCACATACCAGTAAGTTCTCGCTTTGTAGCTTTCTAGGTTGTACCCGAAGTATGATCGTGTATGTATTATGCAAAGGGTGATACTCATTTCCTTCTTTTCGTTACTTTGATTTCTAAGCCCTGCGCTTGAGTTGCATCATAAACTACTAGAACAAAGCACCATGCGTTTCCGTTTTAAGAGAACTATATGGGAACGCATGGTCGACTACTACTAGAAACTGCTAAGATAAAGCACCATGCGTTTCCTTTTCTCAGAATATGATGGGAACGCATGGTCGACTGTTGTTGATTTTTTAGAAAAAATTAAATATTTTGGTCGTCCACATTTTTAAAAAATATGAAAACATACCATTTTAACATGTCCAAAAATTCTTTATTTATCACTAAAAAATCCAGGGTGGTGCAAAAATTGGAAGAGGGAAAAAATATGTTTCAAAATTTTCTAGTATTTTTTAATAAAAGAAATACATCTTCAAAAATTTTGAAAAAAATTGTGAAGCATCCCCATAATGCCTTAAACATGCCTGATTTTTTTCAAATTTTTCGGAGAAGCAGTTTCTTCAAAAATCAAATAAAATAAAAATCAATAGAACCACCCTAGCTCCGTCAATATGGCAGTTAAAGGGTTGAAACTTTGAGAAAATTGTTTCCAGTCTATGACCTTTCGAATGTGGTATAACAATATGAATTCCCTTTGGGGGCAGATTTCATATGGTTATCCTGCTATAGCCTTTTAATGATTTTAACATTATACGTCTCGATAGAGACTCTCCGTATGGTGGAGTGCTTTTGGGAATTAAGAAATGCTATTCCTTTTATAGATTAAACATCCCTTCAACTTCTAGTATAGAAGTTGTTGCTTGCCAAATAAACATTAAAGGCAAAGATATTTGCATAGCTTCGGTTTATATTCCTCCAAAAGCACAAGTTGGACAGCAACAGCTTAATGAAATGGTTGAAGCCCTTCCTGCACCACGATTGATTCTGGGGGATTTAAATTCGCACGGTATTATGTGGGGTTCCGTTTACAATGATAGCAGATCATCTTTAATACAAAACATTTGTGACAATTTTAGCATGACGGTATTAAATATGGGTAGCATGACACGGATCCCAAGACCTCCGGCACGCCCAAGTGCATTAGATCTATCTCTTTGCTCAACATCAATTCGACTAGATTGCACCTGGAAAATACTGCCTGATTTACACGGTAGCGATCATTTACCAATCATCATCTCAATTAGCAGTAGCAATTGCATTGCTACTTCCGCTAGTATTCCATATGATTTGACAAAAAATATCGACTGGATTAAATACCAAAGTAGTATCTCTAGTATTTTGAATTCAATGGAAGAGCTCCCTCCACTTGAAGAATATGACTTCCTCATTTGTTCGATTCTGGAGGCAGCAGAACAATCCCAAACTAAACGCTTTCCTGGGCCAACGACTAACAGAAGGCCTCCCAACCCCTGGTGGGACAAAGAGTGCTCAGAGGCTAAACTCGCAAAACAAAATGCTTGCAAGACGTTTCTAAAACGGGGAGGAGGAACTCCTCAGAATTTTGAAAAACTTATGGTTTTAGAAACCAAGTACAAGAGCATACTTCGAGCCAAAAAATGTAGCTATTGGAGACATTTTGTCGAAGGTTTGTCAAGAGATACCTCAATGAGCACTCTTTGGAACACGGCCAGACGAATGAGGAATCGTAACGTGGGCAATGAGAGTGATGAATACTCGAACCGATGGATATTTGACTTTGCTAGGAAAGTTTGCCCAGATTCTGTTCCTACGCAGAGCATTATACGGGAATCTCCTCCAAATAATGGTTTTATTAATAACCCATTTTCAATGATGGAATTTTCTATAGCACTCTTGTCTTGTAACAATAACGCTCCAGGGTTGGACAGAATTAAATTCAACTTGGTGAAGAATCTGCCCAACCTCGCAAAAAGACGTTTGTTGGAATTGTTCAACAAGTTTCTTGAGCAAAATATTGTTCCACCTGACTGGAGACAAGTGAAAGTTATCGCCATTCAAAAACCGGGGAAACCAGCTTCCAATCACAACTCATATAGACCCATTGCGATGTTGTCCTGCATCAGAAAATTGTTCGAAAAAATTATTCTACGACGTCTCGACACTTGGGTCGAGACGAACGGTTTGTTGTCAGATACTCAGTTTGGCTTCCGTAGAAATAAAGGGACGAATGATTGCCTTGCATTACTTTCGTCTGACATCCAAATTGCCTTCGCTCAAAAGCAACAAATGGCATCTGTATTTTTAGACACTAAAGGAGCATTTGATTCAGTTTCCATTGATGTTCTTTCAGACAAGCTTCACCAAAATGGACTCCCAGCGGTTATAAATAATTATTTGCACAACCTTTTGTCAGAGAAACACATGCATTTTTCACATGGCGATTTGGCAACACTCAGAAATAGTTACATGGGTCTCCCGCAAGGCTCATGCCTCAGTCCGCTCCTCTATAATTTTTACGTAAATGACATTGACAGCTGTCTAGTAACCCCATGTACACTAAGACAATTGGCAGATGATGGCGTGGTTTCAGTTACTGGACCCAAAGCTGTTGATCTGCATAAACCATTGCAAGATACCTTAGATAACTTGTCCGATTGGGCTGTTCATCTTGGTATCGAATTCTCTGCGGAGAAAACAGAGCTGGTCGTCTTTTCAAGAAAGCATGATCCCGCGCAGCTTCAGCTTCATATGATGGGAAGAATGATCCAACAGGTTTTGACTTTCAAATACCTTGGGGTGTGGTTTGATTCCAAATGCACGTGGGGAGGACACATTAGGTTTCTGATAACAAAATGCCAACAAAGAGTAAATTTTCTTCGAACAATAACAGGATCTTGGTGGGGTGCTCATCCGGAAGATCTAATAAAATTGTATCAGACAACGATACTTTCAGTGATGGAATATGGATGCGTTTGCTTTCGTTCCGCTGCAAACTCTCATATTATCAAACTTGAGCGAATTCAGTACCGTTGTTTGCGAATTGCCTTAGGCTGCATGCATTCAACACATACAATGAGTCTTGAAGTTCTGGCGGGAGTTCTTCCATTAAAAGATCGATTTTGGGAGCTTTCATCACGCCTGCTAATAAGATGTGAGCTGCTGAATCCCATGGTAATTAATAATTTCGAACGACTAGTCGAGCTTCGATCTCAAACAAAATTCATGACAGTATATTTTAACCATATGTCACAGGAAATCAACCCTTCAAGATATATTCCTATCCGTGTCAGCCTCCTAAATGTCCCTGACTCAACTTTATTTTTCGATACATCCATGCAGCGCGAAGTGCGTGGAATCCCGGATCATCTACGTTCGACGGAAATCCCAAAAATATTTTCAAGTAAGTTCAGGCATATTGACTCTGAGAAAATGTTTTACACGGACGGATCGCGAATTGAAGAAGCGACAGGGTTTGGTATGTTCAACAATAATGTTTCGGCCTCATTTAGGCTTCAAGAACCTGCATCTGTTTATATAGCAGAGCTAGCAGCAGTTCATTATAGTTTGAGTGTAATCGTCACATTAATTCCAAACCATTATTTCCTCTTCACAGATAGTCTGAGTGCAATTGAAGCCATTCGCTCAAACATGACTGGCAAGACTGAACCGTTTTTCCTGGGCAAAATAAAACAGTGCCTGAACGACATATTGAACAATAATTATCTAATCACTATAGTCTGGGTCCCGGCTCATTGCTCCATTCCTGGCAATGAAAGAGCCGATATTTTAGCCAAACGTGGTGCTATTGAGGGTGAAATTTATGAGAGACCAATTGCTTTCAACGAATTTTATAGCTCGTCTCGCCAAAGAACACTTGCCAGCTGGCAAGCTTCTTGGGATAAAGATGATCTGGGTCGGTGTATGCACTCAATTATTCCGAAAATATCGACAAAGGCATGGTTCAGGGGACTGGATGTGAGTAGAGATTTCATTCGTGTGATGTCCAGACTCATGTCCAATCACTACACGTTAGATGCACATCTCCTTCGAATTGGGCTCTCCGAGACTAATCATTGTGCTTGTGGCGAAGGTTATCGAGATATTGATCATGTCGTTTGGACATGCGTGGAGTGTCGTGATGTCAGATCTCAACTAATAAATTCTTTGCGTACCCAAGGTAGACTATCCAATATCCCAGTTCGAGACATTCTTGCTTGTCGTGACCTTCCATACATGAAACTTATTTATCATTTCATAAAGAAAACTGGAGTTTCAATTTAATAAAGGCCCCTTTCAAGACTTAGTTCTGATCCCAGCTGCGTCCATGAGTTCAACCAATAGCTAAATTAGAATAAAAATAATGTAATGATACAAACAAACTCGAAACAGTTTATGAAATTATTAACAAAATGTCTGAAAATAACAGCTTATTTTATAATTTATAGAAGTTAATCGTTTGGTTCAAATAATATTTCCGAGTAGATTTCATAATTAATGACGAGTTACCTAAGATGATATTTAAGTAATAAGAGAATATGTTTTAATAAATGCAAAACGTTGTGACTATGTTAGAATTAAATTAGGATAAGAATATTATGTAAAAGTGATGCTACGGCGAAGAAAAACTTATGTAAACTGCCTTAAGAAATAAACGTATTTATGAAAAAAAAAAAATGCGCTATGTTGCTATTTTTTTCACTCTCATTTGGTCCGTGTTTTTTAATTGTGTGGTAGAAAATATTTGTCGACAATAAGTCAATCTTTAGGGCATATTCATAATTTGCATAATTTATGCCAGTTACAAAATTTAAATCTGATTTTTATAACAAGAAAAACTGGCAGCCCCAGCAGTGTTTTACTCGTGTTTCAAATAAACAAAAATTGGAACGGCATCGTAGACCAGTTTTAAATTTGACAGAAGAAGTGGTCGAATAAATAAAACTAGAACGGCTTGCTGGGGATACGTTTGTTCCAGTTTCTGCTCTATTGTAGATCTTCGATATAGAACTTCTAGCTGCTGAATTTGCTCTTAGTATAAATGCACCGTTACAATTTTGGAAGCGAAACAGTAAAAGGTAATACGAACGATTATCATTTTTATTATGCACAATCGACTTGCTACAACTTCTTTTTGTATACCATTTTTGTACAATTTACCGTTTCCGAGTTATAAAGCTGAGAAAGCTATACATGCAAACATACATAGGCCTTTTTTCAAATAAAATCTTGATTTCTGGAAGTGCTCATAAACATGAACTAGGCGCGTTCCCAGCTAGGGGATGCTCGAAACATACCCGATCAGATGCACATAACAAAATCATAACACAAGTATATAAACAGTTGAATTTGTGTTATTTTGAGATATTCAACAAATGAAAATAGTTGAAACTTATGATAACTATACCATAACAAAATCAGCTATAATGTTTCATTTTCATTTGCAAGACTCATGATAAAGTTCAATAATTAAAAAAAAATTCTTCATTTGCTTCATATAGGAATATAACGATAAAAATTTTAAAGAATAAATGATATACAATACAATACAATTTTAAAGAACTGAAAGAAGAAACCAGATCACTAAATAAATTATTCATTAAATAAATAAAATCATTCAATAATTTTGGATTGAAACGATGCTAACAATTGGCTGTGACATGGTTTTTGTGTTAAATTTGCTATCAACTATTGTTATAAATTTCTGCTTTCGGACTTCTGTAGTTATATCGAATTTTATAATAATTGTGATACGAACGTTTCAAAATCTGTTACGATTTTGTTCCCGCTAGAGTATTTTTTGTTATGATTTTTGTTATTTCAACAGCTTACCAGCCAAAACACATTTCAAAATTTGCTACAAAATATTTCTGAAATAAATTACTCCAGTTGTTCTAATTCTGTTATTACCATCTGATCTAGTATTCATCAAATTCCATACAAAGTTTTGGTTATCAAGTGGTTTGTTGGGAATAATCCATTCTATAAGTGACTCAGGTCCCAGGATTTCGTTTCGTGAGGGGCCCTCAGATGAAAAAATAATGTAACTAAAGATTACTTAAGTAGATAATTTGCGGTGCGTTTTTTACCGGCGTTTTCCCTGGAACTATCATTATTAGTTATTTAAATAAAATTTGTGACTGTGACCGAGAGAAAGTTATGGTATTACATTTATTAACGTATACTGTCATGCCATTTCAATTGCACATGTCTAAGACCTTCTATATGTCCATTTCTAGAGTACAAAAGTCCACAAGGCTTGTGATAGATTTTGAGCAGTAGTCTGAGATAGCTCCCTTATTTTGATACATGGAGAATGGAAAGCATCTTTCAAATATGTAGATCATATTAGTTGATGGACATACAAACTCACCTTAGCTGTACAGGTTTGGTATCAAATTTCAGAAGTAGCGGTCTAAAATTTCAAAACGAAACTCACATCGATTTCTCAAAAATGACTAGTGATTTGGGAACAGATAACAGTTCGAGGAGGCCAAATCAGGTGAACTAGGTAGATGGGTAGGTAATTATGCTCATGTGTTTCATGTAAGGCCCTTTCACAGCGATTTCGGTCTTTAATCACTTTAGGTACTCCAAAAGTATACTATAAGAGTCCCAGAAAACCGGCAACATGATCTATCCGACCAATTGAGCCTCTCTTTCAGGCACTCGTGCCGCGACAACTTCAGTCCATTGTCGTGTAATCATTTATTTCTCTGCCGTATAATACTGGATTCAGCCAAACATGTACTCGAAGTGCGCTTGCGTTCGTCTTTTTAATCCTGAATAAGTATGTGTGGGATCCAGCGGCAAGATATCTTTATCATTTGCAGAATCTTGCCCAACTATGGTAAGCTCACGTTACTTTCTTTTTCCAGTCATCCAGTACGATTAAGTGTCTCATTTTTATTGTCGTTTATTTAGACCCGTATTTTAAGTTTTAAAAGATTTATTTAGACCCGGTTTTGCCTCGTATTTAATTTCCATTTTATTTTGTTTTGACACTGTTCGATTCATATCAAATTTTCATATGTTTCTGATTTCGGGAGAGGCCAGGGCCTCTTGGTACGTTCCTGAAGTGACTCAATATCTAAAGAACAGAGTTCTCATAATATAGGGAAGAACTTTGGAAATTGAAAAAAAAACATTCATTACATGTAGGTTTTTTACCAAGTTATGTCTACCATTGTAGATTCAACCTTCAGCTATAGTTCCAAATTTGTGGTTTGGAATTAGTTACTAGTTTTCGTACCGAGTCGCGCAGAACTGAACAACCAAAAGTCCAAAATTTCATGAACCGCGGAGCTAAATCGGACTCGTTATGGGGCAAGTTAGACTATAAAGCTTCACACAAAAATTTCAACCTTTCGTGAGAGTAACGTCTGAACCTCCAGCTAACTGACGTCTGTCTATCACATGAAAGTGCGTTTTCAATCGGAATCGAAATAATTGCAGGTTTATAGGTTTATAAGGTATTTATCCTAATAATTTCTCGTGTTCCGGGGGATGGGGATGGGGGTAGGCTAACCCCTTCCCCTGTATACGCGCCTGATATGAGCATACATTTCATGAATATTTAATACCTTTATCGCGGTTATTGACTTCTTCGTTCATTAAACGGTGAAGACTGGATTCACTTATTGTAGCCGCCACAACACAAGCTTACGGTCGCCATGTTAGGGACGACTAAAACAAGTGTTTGATTCTGAACGGGAGACCGTGCCAGAAACGCGGTATCTCGTCAGCTATAATCAAGGTGGTGACACCGTCACGTAACTAGCCTGGATTGGAAATTCGGTACTTGGAACGTCCGGATCCTTTTGGTATCAGCTCGAATAGTACAATGCTTTAACCCTCTCACGACCATATATTGTCCAGGACGAAATATGTCCGTGCAACACAATATTTTAGCTATTGTGGGTGCCCGAGTAAAGTCTAACATCAAAATGAGAACAAATTGAAATCTGATTATGATGGCAACATCAGATTGAAATCCTAATATGTTATCGACTCATCAAATTTTCAATTAATATCACATCATGTTATCATTTTGCAGTTTTAAGGCAAAAGTTCTGTGAAACTCAAAAAATGAAAATAATAATATCAAAAACTTAGTGAAAATACAAAGTTAAGTTTCAATGGAAGAATTATTCCTTCAATCTTATGTTGCCTTTTACAAAAATGCTTTGACACACTGCCGAGTGGCAGAGGAACGCAAGCATAACCGCGAAGAAACGATTTTTTCAACATTTTTTCAGTTTTTAGGCAAATAATGCTCCTTCTTTTTAACCACGAGAATATTGGTGTCAAACCACACGTCTGGAAGGACGGTACCACGTTTGTTTGAAGCTGGTCAATCTGAATATTGGCTTTGGCATTTCCATCTCGCTGATCGTCTGCCGTAGAAGGTGCTTATTTCAAAATTTGATATAAGAAATATATTTGACGTCCTCGATTTCCTCCTAGATACGTTAAGTATTCGGTATTGTAACAATTTTGGCGTTCAGTTTAAAAAAAATGTTCCGATATTTGTAATCCTACGAAGTCGCGAAGTTCATTCCAAAGTTTTTAGACAATTATTTTCAGTGCATCCAGAAATCGGGGACCTGGATAGCGAAAATAATCTACTCGCCAAACCCGTTCTGAAAATACCCATAATTTTATTTTAAACAGTATGGAAAACTCATTGTTTACGAAGTTCGAACATCGAACATTGAATATCTCTGATTTCAGAACCTAGAGCTAATTCTTAATAATACTTTAGTGGTTTAGAGGAGCCACAAAGAAAATATATGTTTAATTTGTATATTCCTAAGTAGCCCACAAACTGTGTCGAAGACACTTTTCAAAACAATTCTCATTCCTTGTTATAAATGCTTAGAACTTCATACATGAGTGTATACGCTCGATACTATGAGAAGTATTTTATCAATCATCTAATAGATCTTGGAACTTTAATACACTTTTCTAAAGAAACCGTCTAACTAAAACTTCATAATTTTGAGTCACAGGACTAATTTTGCATCAAATTATCGTAAATTATAAGTCTACACAAAAACTAAAAATCTACTGAAAAGATTTTGGCTCTATCTGTGGTCAGAAGCAAGATAATCGTTCATTGTCCCAATTATTCGAAAAAACAAATGATCTCTGATACCTTATTGCCGGATTCCTAATTCACGGTCCCTGTGTTGTAGAAGACTTCACTGAAAAACGTTCGGTCATCAGAGCCTCTGAATTCGTATTTCAAAGTGATTACATGTTCGAGTTGTGTGAGATCAAGTAGATAACTCAATTTAATGTTGTAATGTTTGAATGCTACAGCTTTGGATATGACACAAATGGAAGGACAAAGAGAACATTTTCATACTGTGCTCAAATAGCCACACTCCTATTCACAGTGGATGCGGGATGGAAGAGACGCAACGAGTGTGCACTGACAGAAACTACCTCTATACAACTTTGTGAAACAACACTGCTTGTCATATAACCGAACATTTCCTATCACCTGATAGCTAGCACTTACAGTCCATAGCAATCGCCAGAAAATCACATTCCAAAACACCTAAGTTCGAAACCGGATTCTCTCCGCGGTAGTGTGGAGATTGAATGAGAAATCTTTTTTCTTGCTTGCGACTAATGGAGATTGCATACAATCTTTGTTCCTTGCTTACGAGTAATATCGCCTAAATGTATACTATTCCGGACCTTTTTTGGCTGTTCTATTTTTAGATTATTTTTTCCGTTCTATTGTTTTATAAAAAAAATGGAAGATAAAAATTTATTTTCAATAGCCCCTCCTTCTAGTCTAAAGGTCGATTCTCTTCAAATTATATAAATTTCGTCATTGACCCTCTCCTCCCAAGTGTCCTTGCTACACACTCTCCCCCCTGAAAATGTCCTAATGATCATCTCTGAAGAGCAAGAGGATCTATGCCAAATTTGATAGCAATCCGTTCAGTAGTTCCAGAGTTATGCCGTTATACACATTACATCCCCCTTCTGAGAAGAAAGTACTACATCCATCCCACACGAATATCCTTATAATCATATCTAAGTTGCGCCAAGTATCTATGGTCTTCAAAAAGTATCGATTCTCGTCAAATTACATAATTATTTTTATGACCCCCGTTAAGGAAACTTGCTACGCTCCCTCCCTCATAAAAATACCCTTACAACCATCTCTGAAGAGCAAGAAGCATCTTTTCAGTAGTTTCGGAGTACAGTCACAAACATTACATCCCGCTTTTTAAAGGCACTAGCAAGTGATATCAACAAGAGGGTGGGGGGGGGGGGTTGTTAATCACACTTGCTACGCTCTCTCCCCTATAAAAATACCTTTATGACTATTTCTGAAGAGCAAGAAATACCTGTTCCAAGTTTTATAGCAATTCGTGCAGTAGTTGCGGAGTTATGCCGCTACAAACACTACATTCCCTTTTTTGGAGGCACTGACTACAACCTTTTCCCACGATGAAAAAAATCATCATTTGTGCGAGTTTTTTTTTCAAAATAATCGTCCAACAAAATAAATTTAAATATTTTGCATGATAAAAAGCATAATTCGAACAACATTTTGTAATTTTTTCGTGGAAAAATATTAAGAAATCAGTCGGTGAAAAAGGTATTTTTGAGAACGTTTCTTAAAAATCATGATTTGCGGTGTCACTAATCAGAAGTGAACAAATGAACGCAGCATAGTTAGAGTAGAAGATTTTCTAAACCATAACGTTTCTGTTTGATTTTTTTTTTAATTTTTGGTGGTTGTTCAAAGTGAAAACTACGATTTATCACGAAAAAATCCGCCATTTTGTAGCTGTTAAACCTCCCCAAAGTAACAAACAACGAAAAGGAACACATTGGGGACTGGTTTTTTATATGTAGAAAGTGTGTACAAAATTTGAAAAAAATTGGCGCAGTAGTTTTAGAATGACGATGGACACGCACTTTCAAAACCTGCTTTCGAATTTTTTTGTCTATAAAATGAATGGAAACAATTATTTACTCCAGGGTGCCTGTAGGGTCTAACATTTTCAAAAAATCATATATTTTCTTTTATAATTTATTATAACGAAACATTTCAAGAATGTTTTGTCAAGTTTTGAAGGCAATCGAAATAGAAATCTTGGGCCTGTGCGCCGAGCTTTTGCTTTTTCTTAGAATGAGATAGCCATAGATAAAGGTCCCTAACTTCCAGAGTTCCGTTCCAATAGGCTTGAAAATTTCACAGAAAATTCTTCAAATGTTTTGCTATAAGAAAATATAGAGAAAATAATAAATGATTTTTCAAAAGTGTTAGACCCTATCCGCCCCTTAATGACCCACCCTATTAAGGATACTTACTACGCTCCTTCCTCCATTAAAATACCCATGACCATCTCAGAAGAGCAAGAAGTATCTGTGCCAAGTTTGGTGGCAATCCGTTCAGTAGTTTTGGAGTTATGCCGTTTTAAACATTACATCCCCCTTTTTAAAGACACTTGCTACATCAACCCCTCGTGTAGTCATATCTGATGTATGCACAATGTTTCTGTTGGCTTCAAAACGTATCGATTCTCGTTAGGTTATATGAATTTTGTCATGAACCCCTCCCCCCAATTGTGGCAATTGGTTCTTTAGTTCCGAAGCTATGGCGTTACAAACATACAAACTTACATCCATTTTATATTATATTTTCTATACGTCGTTTGGCTCGAACTTTTTTAGTGCAATAAAGATTGACAGTTTTTTTTTTTATTATTCGTTCGGAAACAAATTTGTCGCTTTAGAAATAAGTTTCTTAACATTCAGTAAAAAAATAGATTTAATAATAATTGAATAATTGATAACGATTTTAATAAAAGTAAAGAATATTTCCCTTGATCATTATGGGATTAAGGGGCGGGTTGGGTTTAACACATTTAAAAAATCATTTACTTTTTCTATTTATTTTCTTATTGTAAAACATTTCAAGAATATTTTGTGAAATTTTCAAGCCTTTCGGAAAAAACTGCGAAGAAGTAAGAGCTCGGCACTCAGGCTCAAGATTTCTGCTTCGACTGACTTCAAAACTTGACAAAACATTCTTTAAATCATTTAGGGGTTAGCCAAATTTTGTGCTGGGGCACATAACCGTTTTCATTATTTTTACGTTTCGTCTTTGACTCATCAGTGCAGAGCAGTTCAAATTGAACTGCTTAGTGCTAAACTCGGCAGTTCAATTTGAACCGCTAAGCAGACGTAAAGTTTCTGCTACTTACAGAACACTTTTTGTTTTGCAACGAAGTGCAATGTCTTTTCTGACGTGCCGAACGAAAACGTGTTTTCGACTATTTCTGGCCGTTACGCCGAGCTTTAAAGCGATTTGTAGCACGTCGTGGCAAACCAACTGTAATCGAATGCGATAATGCGAAAAACTTCGTGGGAGCATCGCGCGAATTATCCGATCTCTACAAGTTATACAACTCCCAACAGCACCAGCACATTGTACTTTCGCAATGCAGCCAAGAAAATATACAATTTAAATTCATCCCACCGCGTTCTCCAAACTTTGGGGGGCTCTGGGAAGCGGCCGTGAAATCTTTCAAAAAACATTTAAAGGCTTCGATCGGTACATCTGTGCTGTATAAAGACGACTTAGAGACACTTATTACACAAATTGAAAGCTGCTTAAACTCAAGGCCGCTAACCCCTCTGTCATCGGATCCGGACGACTTAGACATACTTACACCAGGGCATTTTCTTATTCATCGTCCACTTACTGCAATTGCGGAGCCCTCCTATGAAGATATTCCGACAAACCGACTTGATCGATACCAGCAGAATCAGGAAATTCTTCGGCGTATCTGGAAGCGTTGGAGCACCGATTATTTATCGGGGTTGCTTCCACGTACAAAATGGACCCGTCAACGGGATAATCTATCTATCGGAACGATGGTGCTTGTGAAGGAGGACAATCTTCCTCCTCTAAGGTGGCGGTACGGCCGAATCACCCAAATTCATCGCAGTGAAGATGAAAATGTACGTGTAGTTACAGTCAAAACCAAAGAAGGTGAATTTCGGCGCGCAATATTCAACATCTGCGTGCTACCCGTTAGACAACCCAGACAACCCGAGACTATTGCATGTGATGATCTATCGTCCAATACGTAACTATTTTAAGTTAAATTGCTGTTCCGGCAGCGCATGTGCATGTTTTAGTTATAAGCCTATACTAATGCCTTTGTTTGTTTTCAACTGAGCACCATCGCCGAATGCCTCGTTTAACCGAGAGAACACTCCCTATATATGATGGATTTCATCAGGCGCCCAATTACTTTCTGTGAGGTACAACTATATAAACTTCTCCCACGATGGGCGAGGCCGTTCTTCAGAATCTCGACAATACCAGGACGAGTACGAATTCAGCAACGAAAACATCCACTCCAGGATATCTTCAGTCGAGTCACGCGAGACCATCAAACCAAGGATGACAGCCAACCATTCAACAACCAAAATAAACACGCCTAATACCCCCTGGATTGGTTCTTAAGCACGCTCAACAAGGCAAACAGTGATATAAAAAAATAAATTAGATGCATGTAAAATTATATTACTGATAGGAATAGGTTGAAAAGCTACCTTTTCAACGGTGGCCGGCTATGTTAAGTAATGTCATTGCTAAAACCTTGAACATCCCTAATTAGTACAACACTATAACAGTACTCATCCCACTCGATCACACATCAATGTATTATCTCTCCTTATCATTTATTTACTTGATCGCACACCACAATAGGCTTTTTTCATTCCACGTTTCTCGTGTTCGGTGCAGATGATAAAACCAGTATACTATTGCTAGACCAGATCAGACGAAATAAAATACTCGATATCTTCGCATCAAATCTTTGTATCGTTAAGATAATAGACAGACACTTTGACCGACCAATTATTAGAACGAAATCCAACAGAGATATATTCGCTTTATTTTAAAAACAGTTTTTTGGATTTAAGTATCTACTACAATGTTTTAGATAGCGTTTAAATGAGTAACTTATCCCAATACTTTTCACACCCTAATCAATCAATTAGGTAATCAATGATCTATTTATATCTATATATATAAAAATGCAGAGATCATTCTTTGTAATCGCATCACGTAAGAACGGATGGACGGATTGAGATGCTTTTTTTTGTTGTTTGATCAGTTTTCACCCCCACCGGGTTCGTACATCAAAAAAATTAGGAAAACTTACCGGAAAAGTGGGAAAAACCAATAAAGTTATTTTGTATGGACAATGGAATTTTCCACTGAAAAAGTCGCCAATGATTGCTAGATCATCGATAGGTGTTTGGCGCATAACGAGTTGCATTAGTGTTTGGCCGTCGAAGAAAGGAATACTAGATCGTTGAAAGAATCATTTGGCGCGCAACGAGTTGTTTTGTGTGAATTCATGTGGTTCGTCATTTCGAGCCACGTGCTTAATTGGGTATCAACATTATTGATTGCCAAATGATTCAATGATGAAACGCATATGAGTGTTCTAGCTATACCGTAAACATGATCAAAAGTTCTGATACTGTTTACCAGAAGATGCATTGTGTGCAATGTAATCAGTTAGTTGTTTATTTTTGGCCATCGTAGGCGTGAGTTGAACAAATCACCTTATAAATAGAACGATTTTTGTACGAATCAATGATAAGATGCTGCTGTTTAAATAATGAGATCAATCATAGAGGTTTGCTTTGAATTTAGCAACTCCTTCGTTCTCTCAAGTCATCAAGTCAAGGCAAAAGGTGGTCATATCGAGCAAAAGTGAATTGATTCTGAATTTTGTATTATTTTTACACATTTTGTACTTTGAATTAAGTAAAAGTAATTTTCCAAACTGAATTTATGGCCTTTTTAATTGGTTACACTTCGAGTGCCGGACCCTGTAATCAGGAAAATATTGGAAAGATACATTAACAG
Organism: Malaya genurostris; assembly: GCF_030247185.1. Classification (NCBI taxonomy): domain Eukaryota; kingdom Metazoa; phylum Arthropoda; class Insecta; order Diptera; family Culicidae; genus Malaya; species Malaya genurostris. The sequence goes on from NC_080571.1 coordinate 52,308,845, forward strand.
CATAACGTTTGACAATTCTACTGTCCGAAAACATAAATTAAAAAAAAAACGGGCGAGACGAAGTTCGATGGGTCAGCTAGTATATATATAAAAATGCAGAGATCATTCTTTGTAATCGCATCACGTAAGAACGGATGGACGGATTGAGATGATTTTTTTTTGTTTGATCAGTTTTTACCCCCACCGGGTTCGTACATCAAAAAAATTAGGAAAACTTACCGGAAAAGTGGGAAAAACCAATAAAGTTATTTTGTATGGAGAATGGAATTTTCCACTGAAAAAGTCGCCAATGATTGCTAGATTTACGATTGATGGCGCGCAACGAGTTGCATAAGTGCTTGACCGTCGAAGGAAAGAATACTAGATCGTCGAATAAATTTTTTGGCGCGCAACGAGATATTTTGTGTGGAGATTTCACATGCGTACTTGATGGATGTGATTCGTCATTTCGAACCACGTGCTTAAATGGGTATCAAAATTATTGCTTACTAACGTCGTTTTCGCTTGAGAAAACTGAAACTGACCCAAGGTAGTTTCATCAAACAAACACTTTTCACGAAACTGTGTTGATTTCGCACTTAGCAACAGGGGTTTGAGTAAAACTGATGTAAAAACCAGGTTCGAAACTGACTCGATTTTCAGTTCAACAACGTTGAAACTAGGTTCGAAACAGACTTCAAACAAACGGTTTAACAGCAGTTAGAGTGGAAGCTGGGTTAGGTTTGGCATCAAGTGAAAACGACATGAATGATCAATGACTGTTCTAGAAAACCGTTGAAGGCAGGAGAAGAAATTTTGATATCATTTATCAGTTGATGAATTGTGTTCAATGGAGTCAGATGAATAGTATTGGTCATTGCGGGGACAAGATTAACAAATCTGAAATTTTTTTAATGATTCAATGTAAAGATTGCGCTGTAGAAGCGCTAAGGTCAAACTAAGAGATTTTCCTTGCATTTTTCTTTCTAATGGTTTAGATTAGACTAAGCGCACACAGTAAGTGGTTATTAGATATCAATGTTCAAGATGATTACCATAATGAATTGAGACTGTTATTTCATGTTGCATATTCTGCGAAGAATGTTCAAACTGGTAAGATCAATATCAAATTACATTTTAAGCGTCGTCTCCAAGCAATCAAAAGTTCCACAGTACCTGAAAATATCCACTAAATATTAGAGCTCTAAAGTACGCATGGTACTTCTTGTACCTAATAAATCAATACAATGGGCCGTATGAATAAAATGTAGTAAAGTTTGTTGTTTGTAGTATCTTCTCAAAAACAAAGTCCACAGAGTATTACGCGGTTTGGTATGAATAAAAAACAAGTCCGAACATGTAGTTAATGCTACTTCCGAATTTTAGCATTTACTGCATACCGTATCGACACAGAGCCGGAAAAGCTGGCATAAGCATGCACAAAGCGAGAAACGTACTTACATTTGTAAAAATGCCTCTTTTCAATTTTTGTACTTCACTTTATCAGTAAACACACGAGTAGCAACCTAAATAAATAAATTGAATTTTCGCGAAGCAGCACGATTTTTAAGACGAGATGTTAATCGTGCGACGCTCACTGCAAAAGTGAGTTACACTAAGGTCTCGTTTTACACGGTTTTTTTTCGCACGGTTTGTTTTTCGCACTGTTTTTTATAAACGCTTTTTTTACACGGATTCCGGACACGGTTTTCGCAATAACCACGGTTTCTGATGAGAGTTTAAAAAGCACTGTCATTTGTTTTTTGAGAAAAATTTTACGATTATGAGAGTTAATTTAAAGTTTGAAAGTTAACTAAAATCATTCAGTTTCTTCAGCATGACCTTTTCTAATTTGATCCTTCCCCTTTGGTTCTGTCGCTGCGTGCATAGATCTTCATCTAGTACCCATGTCTTCCCATTTAGTTTAATTGAGAATGGCTGTTAAGATCGTTAGTGTTGACTACACATCGTACCTTCGGAATCGAAAACAACTAATTCTCAAGCTTTTTTGTAGTGAAAGTGTTTATGAGATCTGATTGTACGTATTATCGTTCTTTTGAAAACTGAATGCATTATACAGAAGGCATGAGCCATTTAGAATAATTTGCTTATCGTACAACGCGTCTCTAAAGTGTTCTAATTTTAATTTGCCATTCAATGTGTTTTATCAAGTACGACTGGACCCTTCTTGTTCGGCACGTCAGAAAAGACATTGCACTTCGTTGCAAAACAAAAAGTGTTATGTAAGTAGCAGAAACTTTACGTCTATTTAGCGGTTCAAATTGAACTGCCGAGTTTAGCACTAAGCAGTTCAATTTGAACTGCTCCTGCACTGATGAGTCAAAGACGAAACGTAAAAATAATGAAAACGGTTATGTGCCCTAGCACAAAATTTGGCTAACCCCTAAATGACCATACCTGCATCGGCCAGAAATAGTCGAAAACACGTTTTCGTTCGGCACGTCAGAAAAGACATTGCACTTCGTTGCAAAACAAAACGTGTTCTGTAAGTAGCAGAAACTTTACGTCTGCTTAGCGATTCAAATTGAACTGCCGAGTTTAGCACTAAGCAGTTCAATTTGAACTGCTCTGCACTGATGAGTCAAAGACGAAACGTAAAAATAATGATTCTTTAAATGTTTCATTATAACAAAGTATAAAAGAAAAAATATGATTTTTTGAAAATATTAGACCCTACGGGTTCCCTTGAGTAACAAATTTTTCTCGTAAGCAGGTTTTGAAAGTCCGTGTCCATCGTCATTCAAAAACTACTGCACTTTTTTTTATCAAATTTTGCACACATTTTGTGCATATAAAAAACCAGACCTCAACCTTTTCCTTTTTGTTGTATTTTACTTTGGGGAGGTTTTATAATTACAAAGTGGTAGATTTTTTCGTGAAGAACCATAGAAATTCACTTTGTACAACCACCAAAAATTCAAACAATTAAAAAAAATCAAACAGAAACATTGGGGTCTAGAAAAATTTCTACTTTAACTATGCTGCGTTCATTTGTTCACTTCTGATTAGTCTGCGCTGAGATACAGTGGACACCGCAGATCATGATTTTTAAGAAGCGTTTTCAAAAATACCTCTTCACCGATTCATTTCTCAATATTTTTCCACGAGAAAAATACAAGATATTGTTCGAATGATGCTCTGTATAATGGAAAAAGGTTTGAGTTTATTTTGTTGTCATCATTTACACCCCCCCTCTCCCTTCCACCCCTTCCTTACACCGATTTTCAATATGAGCTTCAATCCTGTCACCTATTGTTCACTTTTAAATTCACAATTGTTTATTTCAGGCTTCCCAGCAGTACTGCTTTTCAATGACATCCGCCACGAGATAGCATGAACTGTCTGAGTGCAAAGTCGAAAGCCCAGTCTACAATATGTGTGCAGCATATGCCGAACTGTAATGGCAACAGCGCTCGCATGCCTAAATGAATGCTGTCGCTGAGATAGTTTCTACTCACCAGTTTGATGAGAGTATTCTATCCGGAGAGTAGTCAAACCGAACGGGCTGTTTGTATCCTGTTTCTTTCTGTTCGCTCATTCGCATAAAATGTTACGGGGACAGCCTTAGAAAATCGAAGACATCCTTTGATTTTTAGGGAATTACTGTTACGAAGGGCTGTCGCCAGCCGGCTGTCTCATCAATGTCTCTTGAAGCAATAAACCGGCTGTTTCTGGAGACGAGCTGTGGTTTATAGTGCGCTCGCACTATTTCAGCTGCCTCAATGAAATGGTACTAGTACATACGATTGCGTTGTTGGGATTGCCTTTGCAGGAAATTTAAGGGTTTCATTACATTACCATTGTGGAATAAAGAAATTGTTTTAGATTTATATATACTGTCGGCGAAAGCAATGAATTTTAATAACTAACGAATATAAAAAGATAAACACAGAGTTTTGTGTAACGGCTCATATATCTGAATTACTGAAGTATTCATCCTTAGTGCTTCCTTCATATTCCTAAAGAAACAGATACACTAGCATTCATTGATAATACTCCGGAAATATCTTATGCACCCTTATTCTGAATAACGACGTTTTGATTTTTCTGTTTCTCCTAACTAAACCAATGAATTTTTTAGGATCGGAAATGACAGCCACAATATTATTATTATTATTATTATTATTATTATTATTATCATTATTTGATAAGTTGGCTAGAGCTGGTGCAACGAATGATTTCGTTGGTCCTGAACCAGCTTTACCACTTTCAACTAGTTGGATAAAGCACAAGATTCGTTCTTGGGCTGCATCCAAACGTGACAGCTGCTGGCGCAGCTTGCAAACTTGCGCTCAGACAATCTTTTCAGAAAGAAAACTGTTAAATATATGCAATGAACTCGGCTCTCAGAATGTTTCACTATTCATTTACAATATTTAAAGTTCCAAACGTTTAATTTTTTTAAATGCGGACACAAGCTACTTAGCCAATTAGACGGTAGAAAATTTTCGACATTCTTAGACTTGTAACTGCGGAAGTAGGATCCGAATTAAATTCAATAGTAACCTATGCAGTCATGCCTGATTTGGGAAAATAGGTGCAGGTGGGTCATTTCAGCCTGATTTGGGAAAATAGGTGCATTCATGCCTGAGAAATTGAGTGACGTTGTTTGACACATACAATACACATACATACACACGGAGGAATTGATTAACTTATCTTAGTCGAATGTCAACTTTCACTAGTCGAATTTTCAAGTAATTTCAAAACCTTTTTTATGACAAAATCAAAATCTATGTATAGACACTATGAAATTTTTATAATTCCAATGGCAGATATAAGATTCTTCAAAACCAAATTGAGCTTGAATTCATGTTTAGGTAGTTTTTGTTACTTACCATTTTTGGAAATATAAGTGTACTTTATAGGTAATCGTACTCCCCAAATTTCCCAACCAGAACCGGCAATGAAATTCAATACGATGAATCTATAGTGATTTTGAAACCGCAAATGATAAGATTTTAGCTCTAAATTAATCAAAAATATTTTTTTATTCATTTTTTCCCATCGATTTGTAGTCTTTCCAATTGTACATGTGTGGAATAATATGATGGAGTAGGTCTTGGTTTAATTTTACTATTAAAATGTTCGACAGGTTTTGTACGCACAATTTTGTCCGAGCTGGCGACAACACTAACGCCAGAGCGCTAAACGCTCTTTCAAAAGAAACTTGCGTTGCAGGCACAGTCATGAGGGTTGAAGCAACTTCCGAAATTTCTGGATGGGAGTCTTTTCGGTTTTCCCAATGCTTCCAAACGTCGAACATGTGACAGTTTCAACGTGTGTAAAAGTCGCGAACTTCTGGTAGCTATGACCAAAATAATATAATAGTTAATATGCCGTTTCTAGAGATAAGATGATTCAATGCTTAACAGGAAGAAAATGCATTCCAGATTATCAGCACATATGTATTTTGGAATATATTCCAGGTTAATAGAAACACTATACTATTCATATATATAAGATAACTTGATATGTCTGGAAAGCTTGAGACCATATTACTCACGAAAGACATTATGAAATAACTTGGTGAACTAAAACTTTTTTTTCTAAATAAAACGAAATAAACATTCGAACCTGTTACGGGCAACCATGCTGCATTCCACGCTTGGAAACATGTTTTTTGGAAGAACCGGAATTTTTCATTCAGTTTTTGCATTCAAAGCTTTGTTGTACGGTACCTGCCAATAAGTTTCTACATGATTTTTGCATTGCTAATTCCGACTCCAAATTTTGCACTCAAGGTTTTTATTCGATTGGTGGTTCAATGTACATATAACGAACTGAACGAGCCAGATTTTGTATGTTTCAGTTCTGACTTGGAAAGATTCTTAGTGTCCGTAGTATTGCAACACTGACTGCAATAGTCCCGTAGACTTACAAGTCGACTGCAAAGTTGAATGCTATTCAGAATCACGCTAACTAGTATCGAATACAGAATCTTTAATTTGAATATATCTTTTGCTACAAACATTCATTCACCGTTTACATCTAAAATCTGATTCAATTGACTTATTCACTCTTGTATAAGAAACGATTGCGCCTTTGATATCCTGAAGGAAGAGATAAAGAGGATGGAAATAATGCTCCACGCACATCAGTACGCGCCTACACTATGAATGTTACAACCAACAAACCGAACGTAAACTGCCTGAAACGAGCACGCCGAACTGTCTCAGCTCTTTAATTATGAATATAATTTCTTGAAAACAAACTTTTCTTTCTATAGAATTTCATTGATCGATCGATTCATAGAAGATCGATCAAAATATAAAAATTAACTATTCATTAAAACCAAAGTCCGTTCTTCAATCCGTTTCGTATATTATTAATTATCAATTATATTGTTATCAATGCCCTACCAACGGTGATTGCTATGCGCAATGATCAACCGCTGCGCAAAGCAATCACCAAAGGCAAAACTAAAACCCACATGCTTGCCTCGAATCTTCATAGCAAACCAAGAGCAACAAATTTGAACCGCACCGGCTACTGTCGCAGACCTGGTCAAGGGAGAGTAATATTTTGTTCTCGACAGAAACAACGCAGTGACTGATACCCGAAGCTTACTGTCGCAACAGCGAGAACTTCATGCTTCTTCGGCTGTCGTGGACCATGACAAAATGTCTTAAGATGGAATGAACTGTCGAACGAAGTGAATGACGGCAACGTTGGCTGTACAGAACTATTTGTCTAAGGGCTGTCGTGATGAATCCTATCACAAGGCTGTCATGGAAAGAGCAGCATGACATCCTCAATAATAATGTCGCGCGGCGGTACATTTGGGAAGCCTGGTTTATTTCTATTATCTCTGTTACAGGAAATGATTGTTGGAAGCATATAGCTTTCAATTGACTAAATTACAGAGTCTACAACTTTTTACGATTGCAGCCTATTAAAGTAGTCAAAATTACCATACGACATACATTTCTGTACAAGAAAATTATTTTATTGGCTATAAGTCAAAAAAAAATAGAACATGATGAATGAAACACAGTGGAAAAAGGGAGCTCCGAAGTTTCAGTGATTTATAAGCCCATAAATCACCGAAACATCGCAGTTGAAGCGAGAAGCCAAGACATTTTTGCTCGTACAACCGTTTTTAAACACATAACAAACCGAATCGGTGTTCGATGTTTTTTTAAGGCGACTTCGTCAACCAATAACAATGTTTTATTCAGTGTCACGCAATCGACCGCCCCAAGAAAAATACCGTATTCTTCCCATATAAATCAGTTCTTATGAACGACGAGCTACCTTCGAACGACTTATGAACTGTCACAGCTCATTTTTTGGGCTCTTGATTAGTGCAAAAGTCAATCCGACAACCAAATCACAGACCAATTAATATCCCATTAGTGTGCCGTCGCATTCAACACATGGCATTTGGTAAACCAATAAACCACGTATTTGATAATCACCAATAAATGATTAAAGTGTCTCTCAGCCCGGATAGTGACAGGAAATCGTTTGCCAGAAGTTTTGTCATCTTAGCTGCGGTAGTTTGTGTACTCACATAGGTGGGAAATTAATTAAAACTTTTCCGGTCTGTCGCGTTTATCCGCAGCCGTCTCCGGTTTTGCTGCTAACATTCGATATTTGGTAGTCCAGATTGTCCTGACTGCTCGAGCAGACAACAAAGTCCGGAAGAAAAAAAGATAAAAGTTCACCAACAAAAGTAATCATCCGTGAACCACTCAGCTTGGTGCGGACATTGCTTCCGCCATCAAATGTCTACGCATGATCACGTTACTGGCTGAAATATGTTGTCGCATAATCACATTCTTTTCCTTCCATCCTTCCTTATGTCACACAAAGCTCGTTCGACTTGCAACCCATCCAACAAAAAAAAAAAAAAGAAACCCCGCGCCATTTTCCTTACGCACGTGCAACACACAGATGCGATCGTCGGCGTTTTGCTGTGATTAATGAAATTTTGTCTGCACGGCTGCCGGCGTTCGGTTCCTGGTGACTGGGTTTTTCTTCCAACGATCTTTGTCGGGCATCAAAGACAAAGTTTCCGCTTCCGTTACACGTATGATTAGATTTCATAACGGCAACAACAACAACAACACCAACCACATCGTAGAAGACTATCAATGTTACGCCCGTTGCCACCAACCCTTCGCCATTATAGCGACCGAACTCCCACAAGCCGCAAACCGATTTCGTTCCTGTGCGCGACAGCCCCAGTTCCAGGCGAGAAGTTCCAGTGAAGCGACAGGAAAAGTGGCTTGCTTTGACTCTCGGGCTCGGTTAAATGGGAACAAAGAAAAGTCACACTAATTTGTCCATAATGGAAAGCACTAGGGAGGGGGGTTGCTTTGTCGCTTGGTTAAATTTGGTTCGTTGAAAGTCGTCACGTCACGTGACATGAACGCGGGAAGAGAAGGAAAAAAACACACACATACGGTAGAATCCCGACCGATATTGGTGTGTTTATGTTTGATGCTCCAGGCAAGGCATAATTGGAACAATGAAAAGTGCACTGTTCTGTTGTTTGGGGCCAGAAGGGAAGGGGACTGATTTTTATCATCATTCAAGCGTCATTTAATTTTATACTTGAGTGTGACGAGATTGTGCCACATTCTGTGTCGTCAGTCACTTAGTTCTCCCGAGGCATCCGAGACAGACCAGGAGAAGTTCCAAGTTGCTGCCAAAGAGTCTCATATCACATATCCCGCATGTGTGTGAATATTTCCGTGGGGGTGCCTCCCCCACGGAAAAGTGGCGTCATTTTCCTTGTATTAAATTATGACGCTAGCGTCGATGTTGCTGCCGCTTGTGAGTGAGTAATGATGTTTCCTGACGGAGGCAGAAGATGGGCGGTTGGTAACTGAAAATGGTTTCTTGGTCGGTCGGTCGGTTGGAGAGAAGCCATGTGCGTATCTGAAAACTTTTTGACTGCCTTTTGTGTACACGGAAGAAGTTTTGTGAGCTTGTTTGACATCCTGTTAGTGTAGGCATGTCAGCATGTAGGTGGTGGTAGTGGTGGGAACAATCGTTAAGATAACCACTCATGTTAAACGTTTTAGTTCGACATTAGTTTTGGTGAACTTTTCGTTTAGCGATAGTGCTCTGGTGCCTTGGTGGGTTGAACAGTCGACTGGATCCGGCTTTTCGGCTGAGGGATTGATTATTGACTGAACAAGCCTGATTAAAGGGTAAAGACAGGTGAAATTAAACGAAAGCCTCCTAAGAGCCGAAAAAGTCTCATTTGAAGTTTCTGGTTAACATCTTGAGACAATAGAAATGCTGGTGAGACCCCGGAAAGTGGCTGAAAATAAAACTGACAAATCGTACTTCCCTTCCCTATCATTAACCGCAATAGTTACGGAAATCCAACCCACAACCGTAATCATCATTGCAGGAGATTTTAGTTGACTGACTATGAAATGGCAGCCAGCACTTAACGCGATTGATGATCGTTAATTTGTGAGAATGTGAGTTGAATTCTGGTGTCTAACATTTTTGTTGGACTCTTGTTTGCCGTTAAGGTCTAGTTCGGAAGGTTCCGCAAGCCACCATATGTTGTCGAATTTTCCAACCCCGACCTGGAAGAATTCTTGCCGTCAGTATGATCGTAACACTACCCGAGCAGAGTGTGAGATCAAATAGAAAACTCATTTTGATGTTGTGATGTTCGCATTTATCGATTACTCAATTTGCTGTTGTTTTGGTCGTTTTAAGTGGCAAAACATCAAAATCGAAAGCAAAAAGATATTCCGATGATAGCAAAAAGAAAACTATTTTTGCTAACAGCGAAAGCAAACTGAAATCTAAATAAGATATAGATTTTTTCTTGTTGATAGCAAAACTAGTTTTCAATTTGAAGTTATTATCAAACAACGAAAACAAACCTGGAATGCATAATCAGTTATTGATTTGCTTTAAAAAGACATTACTGAAAACAAACAAGTCGCGAGCAGGGGGGGGGGGAGAGAGCGTAGCAAGTGTCCTTTACCGGGGGATTATGGAGGGGAGGAACAAGAAATCGATAGTTTTTTAAGACCATAGAAACATTTTGCATATCTTAGATATGCTTATATGGGGGGTGAATGCAACAAGTGCCTTTGAAAAGGGGGGTGTAATATTTTTTAATGTTATAACTCCGAAACTACTGAATGGATTGCTATCAAATTTAGCACAGATACTTCTTGCTCTTCAGAAATGGTCATAAGTGTATTTTTATGGGAAAGGAGGCCTAGCTAGGGTCTTCAACAGGAGTTCAAACTCAAACATGCAAAGGATAAATTGTATATATGATCGAACATAACTCCAAAACGACTCAATAGATTATTAACTTTCATGGCACAAGTAGTTCTTGCTGTTCATAGGTTCTTATAAGAGATATTTTAATGCGGAGGGGGTGGGAGAGGTGGTGGTTGCTAACAGGGGGAATTTGAGGCAAAATGTTTCGAGTTTTACGAAATCGAAATTTCTCGACAGGCACAGATATTCATTACAACTAAGAGATGATCATAAGGATATTTATACGCGTGAAAAGATAACAAGTGTCAATTGAAGAAGATCTCAGCTCAATTGTTTGTAAATATCGGAATAATTACATAACAACTCACCAAACTTAACAGAGATACATTTTGCAATTCAGAGGTGGTAATAAAACTATTTTTTCTTGTCGAGATCAGATATTCATTGCACAGGTGCACAAAAGGTTGGAGTTTGTAGCAAGTGCCTCGAAAAAGAGGTTTATTGTTGAATTTATCTTATTTGTCGACAAACGAGGGAAGCCGGAGGATATAGACTAGGAGAAAAGAGTATGGAAAATCAATTTTCATCCCCCCTCTCTTTTTTGACGAGCACTTTTTACACTACTCAGAGGGCAGAGAGCTGTTGCAAATTCACTAACAAAAGAGGAGTTCAATGTAAAATTTATCGAACGAGAAACGATACTTCTTGATTAATACAGATACTACCTTCACATCAAATCAAGAGGCAGGAGAACAAATATTCTTAACCAAGGGAGGTAAAATTGATCTGAATTGTTGAAGAAATCATAAAATTAATGTGCATTTTTTTAGGTAAATTGAGAAAACTGTCGACCCAAGCTCATGAAAATAAGTTTACGACAACATTTGAATTAACTGAATCGTTAGTATTATCTAACGTAGTTATGAACAGCCTTTCGTTATCAAATAATCATTATCACAATCTTGTGCAATTATGTGGAAATAAACTGTGTTTCACTACGCTCTGAGTATTTCAATGGTCAGAACAATTTCTAAAATGGTTTTTGAGGCCTTGTATTCACGAAACATTTCCGAGCAACGCCGGGTAATTCAGCTAGTATGATATACAGAAGACCGTATTATTCAAAGGACTTGTTAGTTGATGCACGAAAAACAATCACTTTGGCAATACCGATACTCGAATTCTGAACCACAAATAATGGTAAAAACAACAACCGAAAATAATAGTCAGAACATCTAACATCTTGTTTTTTTAACTAAACGCGAAAACTGTTAGAGAATCTGATATTTAACGTACCCCACCAGAAGGAAATCGTGGACGTCAAATGTATTTTTCATATCAAGTTCCTGACGAAGGTCTTTCTGTGGCTGACGATCAGAGAGATGAGAATGCCCATTTTGGCCGGATCTGGTGAAGGCCCAGTATGACAGGAGATCGCTAAAGGAGATGAACTAGCTTCAGATAGACGTGGCACCAATGATCGTCAACCTATCCAATGTCCTCCAGATATGTGGTGTTACAACAATAATCTCGCAAGTAAAAGTATAGAGGATTATTAATGTAAAGGTTGCAAAAGTGTTGACAAAAATCTTTTCCTTGATCACGGTTATGGTTCCGGACAACTGCCACAGGAAGCAGTTTTGTAAAACGCAACATAGAATTAAAGGAATAATTATTCCATTAAAATTTATTTTTGTATTTTTGTATCGCCTAATGAAATTAGTCCTATTTTGATGCAGTTATTAAGTTGTTGGTTTTAAATAATCATTTTTGGAGTTTCTCAAAATTTTTGCCTCCCAAGTTTTTTTAACCAAAAGCAACAGCAAAATGATAACATAATGTGATATCAATTGAAAAATTAATGAGCTGAGATCAAATTAAGATCTCAATGTGATGTTGCTATCATAATAAGATTTCGATTTGCTCTCGTTTTGATGTATGACTTTGCTCGGGTAGTCAAGTACTGTTCCGTTCGTATGGAACAGTAGGGGACACCGGGGTTGGTTGGCCGAGTTTCGTTAGACTTTTTGATAAACGGTTTGCTCTGTCATGAGGATACACCTTTCGAGAACCTAATTGTTTAAGTAAATGACAAAACCCTCTTTTATGATTTTTGAGTCTTTTTACCTATTTTGGACCTAGTTTCGGCAGCAGTAGTGAACTTTTTCAGCTTCACTTCTACCTTTTTTCTCCACCAGCATTTGCGTTTACGCTTGGTTTCATTTTGCTACTTTCCAGTGTTGCTTTTATTGGAGAATCGGTAAAATTGTTGATCAGTTCACAATTTACGATCTTGATGCTCCTCCGAATCAGTTCGCACACTCGCCTTGTGAAGAGGTCTGACGTTTTCAGGATGGCTTACATCTGCAGTAGATTCTATACTGATGGACGAGTTCGGGGTTGGGTCAATCTGCGAAAAATCCTGTCAGGAACTGTAAATGCTAAAAATTTTGATGGCATTTGATTCATAAAATACTGGAATTATCTTTTCTATCGACGATTTCTAACTTTTAATGATTTTAATTTCTATTCGCCAAGAATTTTTAATGTTTTTTCATTATTTATTTCTCATGTATGTTTTTTTCATCAATATGAGCATAATATCCAATTTCAAAGTGCACTTTGCTCTAACCTAAAATTACAACTCGGCCAACCAACCTCGCACGAACCCGACCAACCTGCAATGAATGTTTTCGAGAACACTCACGATTAACAACAATAAAAGTACGGTTATCCTGGAAACCGATGACATTTTGTAAAGTTTTGAATACTCTTTCCAATGGTATCACGTTTTTGGAAATCGAATATGAAAAAAACGTGCTCCTGCACAAACGACAACACAAAAACACCTTACACTACGTCGGTACGTGGGTGACCTAATGATCAACAATATTAATTATAGATGGCGCCACCTCGCATAATATCCTCTTTAGAAAGACAATCGGCCAATCAGCTCCGGTCTCCCCTACTGGAGTTTTTCAAGATTTAAGTTGTCTGCGTTGAAGTTAAAGTAATAGTTCGGCTTACATGCTCGATGTCCTGATAGCCGTCGCCACAGGTGCAGAGACCGCTCTCCGCAAGCCCAACACGCCGGAGATGTGCGTTGAATGTATAGTGATTTGACATGAGCCGCGACATAACACGAATGAAATCGCGACTCACGTTCATCCCCCTGAACCAAGGTTTCGTCGATACCCTAGGGATAATGGAATGTGGCCATCGTCCCAGTTCGCCATTGCTCCATGAAGTTTGCAAACTTTCGAGAGTTTTCTGACGAGAAATACTGAAAAATTCATTGAAGCAGATTGGTCTTTCATAAATATCACCTTCTAATGCGCCCACTTTAGCCAGTGAGTCAGCCTTTTCATTGCCCGGAATGGAACAATGCGAAGGGATCCAGACTAACGATATTGAATAAGACCGTTCAGATAAAGTTCGCAAGTGTTCCCGTATTTTCCCCAGGAAATATGGGAGATAGTTTCCTGGCTTCATTGCCCGGAGAGCTTCTATTGAGCTTAGACTGTCCGTGACAATTAAGTAATGGTCTTTGGGCAAGGTTTCAATGATCTCGAGGGTGTACTGAATAGCAGCTAATTCTGCGACGTAAACTGAAGCCAGATCACTGAGTTTGTAAGAAGCGGAGATGTTTTGATTGAAGATGCCGAAGCCTGTGGACCTGTGGACCTTTTCACAGTTGACTGTTCTAAATTTATTATGAAAGATATTAGGGGCCACTCGAGGGCGTACGTGTTCCGGAATTCCACGAATCTCTTCTCTCATAGATGTGTCTAAAAACACAGTAGAATCAGAAGTATCCGAGAAATGAGCACGGTTGGAAACAAACGAAGAAGGATTAATATTCTGAGCCATGTAATCAAAATATAAGGACATAAAACGGGTCTGAGAATTGAGCTCGACAAGCCTTTCGAAGTTTTCAATCACCATCGGATTCAAGACATTGCATCGGATTAGCAAACGATATGAGAGATCCCAGAATCGATTTTCCAGCGGTAAGACGCCCGCGAGCTCTTCGAGACTCATCGTATGAGTCGACTGCATGCAACCTAAGGCAATACGCAAACAACGATACTGAATTCTTTCCAGTTTAATGAAATGGGTGTTCGCGGCGGATCGGAAGCAGAAGCATCCATATTCCATCACGGACAATATCGTTGTTTGGCACAGCCTGATCAGGTCTCCTGGATGAGCACCCCACCGAGCTCCGGTTATTGTGCGAAGAAAATTGATTCTCTCGTGGCATTTTTGTTTCAGATACCTAATGTGACATCCCCAGGTGCCTTTGGAGTCAAACCAGACCCCGCGATATTTAAATGTGAAGACCTGAGCTATGATTCCACCCCCTAGTTGAAGCTGTAATTCTGCTGGTTCTCGCTTCCTTGAAAATACAACCAGCTCAGTTTTCTCCGTAGAGAATTCGATACCCATTTGAAGAGCCCATGTCGACAAGTTGTTGAGGGTATCTCGTAATGGTCCTTGGAGATCGGCAGCTTTGGGTCCTATAATAGACACAACGCTGTCGTCGGCAAGTTGTCTTAGCGTGAAAGATGTGTTGATGCATTCATCAATGTTGTTTACGTAAAAGTTGTATAAAAGGGGGCTTAAGCATGAGCCCTGAGGAAGACCCATGTAACTGAATCGTATTGTCGACATATCACCATGCGCGAAGTACATGTATTTCTCGGACAATAGATTATACAAAAAGTTATTCAAAATGGGTGAAAGACCATGCTGATGCAACTTCTCGGATAGGATGTCTATGGAAACTGAGTCAAAAGCCCTCTTCATGTCAGGAAAAACTGACGCCATTTGTTCCTTACGAGCAAATGCCATTTGAATTTCTGTTGAGAGCAACGCAAGACAATCGTTCGTTCCTTTGCCCCTGCGGAAGCCGAATTGTGTATCTGAAAGTAAGCCATTAGTCTCGACCCAATTGTCTAGACGAAACAGAATCATTTTTTCGAACAATTTCCGGATACAGGAAAGCATAGCAATCGGCCGATACGAATTGTGATCGGAGGCTGGTTTCCCTGGTTTTTGAATGGCGATAGCTCTAACTTGTCTCCAGTCACGTGGGACAATATTATCCTCAAGAAGCTTATTGAATAAATTCAATAAGCGCCTTTTGGCAGAGTCAGGCAAATTTTTCAACAAGTTGAATTTGATTTTGTCTAACCCCGGAGATTTATTGTTACATGACAAGAGCGCAATTGAGAATTCTACCATCCAAAAAGGTGTTTCGTTTCTGTTTGATGAGGCGACGCGCATGATCGTCTGTTCCGGAACAAAGTCAGGGCACACTTTTTAGCGAAATCGAATATCCAGCGATTAGAATATTCTTCATTTTCGTTCCTGGTGTTATGGTTACGCATTCGTCGGGCCGTGTTCCAAAGAGTGCTCATTGATGTTTCTCGCGATAATCTGTCTACGAATCGACGCCAATAACCGCTTTTCTTCGCTTTAATCAAGCTTTTCATTTTAGCGTCTAATGCCGCATAGTTTCTATAATTATCAGGTGTTCCGTTTTTCCTAAACTCGATAAATGATGAAGCCCTCTTCGCGTTTAATTCTGAGCACTCCACCAGGGGTTCGGAGGACGAATGTTTGTTTTCGCGCCGGGTACACGTTTCGTCTGAGCTTGAATCGCGGAGTCGAGAATCAAGCCAGCCAAAAACGTGTACTCTTCCTCCGGAAGAGTTCTTTGTATCAAATAGATATAAATCTCAAACTCAAAATATTTTTTTTAAGTAATACATATTCCGAATACCGTTTTTAGCTCATGATCTATTTTACAAAACCAACAAAAAAAACTTTTTTGCAGAATCTTGTGACGTCACCGGAAGATGCTTCAAAAATGCAACATATTAGTTCCTCTATATCAAATTGATAAAATTCATAAAGCCAGTTTACAGCATTGCTATGTATATGAATGTGAGCCTATTAGTACCACTTGAATTTTTTTTTGTATGCTTGCGTAACCGTTTAGCAGAAAATACATACATATATGTGTTGGTAATGTAATAAATTTGGGTGTATTGCGTCTTTTAGTCAACAAAAATAAACGATCATATGATCCAGCAAAGCTCCGGATCAATCAAAAGGATTTCAACCAAACTTGGTACAGCTACTTATTGTACTTGAAAAGTGGTCATAAAGGTTTTTTTCATGTGGTGGGAATGAGTAGCAAATGTCCCTAGCAGGAGGATTTTAGGTGAAACTGATCAAATTTTACGAGATCTGAAACTTCTTGACCAGCACAGATAATACTCTCGTCTCAAAGGAGGTTCAAGGAGGATTTCCTTGGGAAAGATACAGATGTATCTCACAAGAAGAAGAGAGATCAAAGGTCTAATTGATGTGATTTTCCGTGAAACGAGCACCACTTCGATCATTATACTGTGCACTTGTTTGCTCGCATTTGGAGTCATCAATTGTGATTTGGACACCATATCATCAAAGCTGGATTAATAGGATCGAGAAAATCGCAAATACTTCGTCAATACGTCATTCCCATTTGAATGCACACAATTGTTCATAATCAATAGGATAGTCAAAATGTCGAATATTGCCAATTATATCACCTCATGCGGAAGCCACTAATCATTTGGATTGACAATAATAATGACTGACTACTGACAAGAGACAAGACAAGAGCGGATACTGTGTGCTTAAAAATAATATTATATTATTGAATAAAAAAAAAAGAACGGGCACTCAAGTCAGCTCATGAGCCAGCAGACGAACCAGCACACCAGTTGAATCGCGAGCTTGTTCTACAGAGCACACAACCCTCGATCTAGTAGCAACACGGCACACGAGCGTGTGCTTCAGACTTCGTCTGCGTGTTTTCTGATAGCCCGCGTGTTTCGTATTTGAACGAACCACGAGCTCTATCGATTCGGTTCTCTTTTCTTGCTGGCACACGCTCATGAGTCTGGTTTGAAAAAATACAGCACATAGGCTTCATAGGCTCACACAGCAGGTATAGAGCAGCTCGTGTGCTGTGCTCGGACATCACTGGGTCTAGGTTTAGAATCTCTGCCAGTGCGTCAGGTTCAAGTCTAGAATTCAGGAATCCTAGAGAACTCAAGTCCAGAATGCAGTCTAAATTCACAGTCCAAGGGCAAAATACTGGTCAAGAATCCAAGCACAGATCTTACGTCCACAGTCTAGGTTCAAAGTTTAGTTTCAGAAACTCTGTCAAAAGTTCCAAGATTCATTACCCAACCGAAAGACAGACTTAAATTATGACTGATAAAATCAAAAAAAGAAAATAAAACTTAATCCAAAAATCGACGTCACAAGCTCTCAGAGAATCGAATCGTTCTGCCAACTGAACTACTGTGGATGTGATGATACACAACTCAGAATCTGACTGTTCACGGCCGGTTTGGTTCACATTATAGTCGATTCTCTGTGGTAGAAAGAATTTCGCTCACAAAAACTTATTGCACATTTCCCCTATCAGCTGATCTCTCTTTAATTCGCGAGTTGAGCAATTGTGTGTTAGATTTCGTTGTGTCTCTACTGACTTCTATTTTCTTTATCCAATGTTTGATCGGTAGGATCTTGAATTAACAACTAATCGTTGGGATTGGGAAGAAAATTATTTGTTGTACCATTTCTATCTATTTTATATTTTAATCTTGAATTAACTGTAAAATGATGATTCGATTGCTTGAGAATTTTAATAATTTTTTCCTGCTTGGTGGGCAGTAGAACGAATATTTTATTCAAAATAATCGTTCGACCAGAAAAGTTTGGGTACCACTGGCCTATAGAAATATCGGATTTTCAAAGAAATTCTCCGTTTCGGTCGATGTATTTCTCTTTCAACGAGTTTTTTTTTATTTATTTGAGTTTTCCATAATCGGCTGATACAGGAATTGCGATGAAATCCATGACGATGCAACTCTTTATATACACACCTGTACTGTAGACAAATTATTAGGCTAATTATTTTACCATTTGTTTAAGTTTTTCAATGCAGTTTGTATCTGACTGTTTCAGAATTATTTTTGTTCGACTGCCTATCCTATGGCAATCGATTTAGCATGTTTGCAGTTAACATGAGATTAAAATATAAAATAATTGTCCTCCCAATCCTACACGGTAGAAATAAAATGCTAATTCAAGATCCTATCGAGCAAATATTGGGTGAACGAAATAGACAGAGAATTAAAGAGGAAATGTTTGATAAGTTTTTACGTGCGGTGTTGGAGAGTGGAATTAAAACTTGAACCATACCGGCCGTGCACCGACATACCAAGTTCTTTTCATTTAAGTTTGGTATCATCACATCCACAGTAGTTCAATTGGCAGAACGATTTCTCCGGATTGGAGAAAGCTACGAATTCATAGCCATCTGAGCACTTGGATTTTGGATCTCGCAAAGCACAAATTTGTTGAGTACGCTAGGTCGCATTCGACCTTAACAAGTATCATGCCTATTCTTTGACTGTCATATTAGCTTCTCGGATGTCGCAGCAAATCCGTCAAAATTTTGCTAGTGCATCGCGAAAATTCATACTATTCGCTCGTAAAGCTATCGAAACTGATGAATATGGACAAATTAAGAAATGTCATCCACAGTCGAAGATCGAACTATAAATCTTACAGGAATGTAGATTCAAGAGTTCAAGAGTTCAAGAGTTCAAGAGTTCAAGAGTTCAAGAGTTCAAGAGTTCAAGAGTTCAAGAGTTCAAGAGTTCAAGAGTTCAAGAGTTCAAGAGTTCAAGAGTTCAAGAGTTCAAGAGTTCAAGAGTTCAAGAGTTCAAGAGTTCAAGAGTTCAAGAGTTCAAGAGTTCAAGAGTTCAAGAGTTCAAGAGTTCAAGAGTTCAAGAGTTCAAGAGTTCAAGAGTTCAAGAGTTCAAGAGTTCAAGAGTTCAAGAGTTCAAGAGTTCAAGAGTTCAAGAGTTCAAGAGTTCAAGAGTTCAAGAGTTCAAGAGTTCAAGAGTTCAAGAGTTCAAGAGTTCAAGAGTTCAAGAGTTCAAGAGTTCAAGAGTTCAAGAGTTCAAGAGTTCAAGAGTTCAAGAGTTCAAGAGTTCAAGAGTTCAAGAGTTCAAGAGTTCAAGAGTTCAAGAGTTCAAGAGTTCAAGAGTTCAAGAGTTCAAGAGTTCAAGAGTTCAAGAGTTCAAGAGTTCAAGAGTTCAAGAGTTCAAGAGTTCAAGAGTTTAAGTGTTCAAAAGTTCAAGAGTTCAAGAGTTCAAGAGTTCAAGAGTTCAAGAGTTCAAGAGTTCAAGAGTTCAAGAGTTCAAGAGTTCAAAAGTTCAAAAGTTCAAAAGTTCAAGAGTTCAAGAGTTCAAGAGTTCAAGAGTTCAAGAGTTCAAGAGTTCAAGAGTTCAAGAGTTCAAGAGTTCAAGAGTTCAAGAGTTCAAGAGTTCAAGAGTTCAAGAGTTCAAGAGTTCAAGAGTTCAAGAGTTCAAGAGTTCAAGAGTTCAAGAGTTCAAGAGTTCAAGAGTTCAAGAGTTCAAGACTTCAAGACTTCAAGACTTCAAGACTTCAAGACTTCAAGACTTCAAGACTTCAAGACTTCAAGACTTCAAGACTTCAAGACTTCAAGACTTCAAGACTTCAAGACTTCAAGACTTCAAGACTTCAAGACTTCAAGACTTCAAGACTTCAAGACTTCAAGACTTCAAGACTTCAAGACTTCAAGACTTCAAGACTTCAAGACTTCAAAACTTCAAGACTTCAAGACTTCAAGACTTCAAGACTTCAAGACTTCAAGACTTCAAGACTTCAAGACTTCAAGACTTCAAGACTTCAAGACTTCAAGACTTCAAGACTTCAAGACTTCAAGACTTCAAGACTTCAAGACTTCAAGACTTCAAGACTTCAAGACTTCAAGACTTCAAGACTTCAAGACTTCAAGACTTCAAGACTTCAAGATGTCAAGACTTCAAGACTTCAAGACTTCAAGACTTCAAGACTTCAAGAGTTCAAGACTTCAAGACTTCAAGACTTCAAGACTTCAAGACTTCAAGACTTCAAGACTTCAAGACTTCAAGACTTCAAGACTTCAAGACTTCAAGACTTCAAGACTTCAAGACTTCAAGACTTCAAGACTTCAAGACTTCAAGACTTCAAGACTTCAAGACTTCAAGACTTCAAGACTTCAAGACTTCAAGACTTCAAGACTTCAAGACTTCAAGACTTCAAGACTTCAGGACTTCAAGACTTCAAGACTTCAAGACTTCAAGACTTCAAGACTTCAAGACTTCAAGACTTCAAAACTTCAAGACTTCAAGACTTCAAGAGTTCAAGACTTCAAGACTTCAAGACTTCAAGACTTCAAGACTTCAAGACTTCAAGACTTCAAGACTTCAAGACTTCAAGACTTCAAGATTTCAAGACTTCAAAACTTCAAGACTTCAAGACATCAAGACATCAAGACTTCAAGACTTCTAGACTTCTAGACTTCAAGACTTCAAGACTTCAAGACTTCAAGACTTCAAGACTTCAAGACTTCAAGACTGCAAGACTTCAAGACTTCAAGACTTCAAGACTTCAAGACTGCAAGACTTCAAGACTTCAAGACTTCTAGACTTCAAGACTTCAAGACTCCAAGACTTCAAGACTTCAAGACTTCAAGACTTCAAGACTTCAAGACTTCAAGACTTCAAGACTTCAAGACTTCAAGACTTCAAGACTTCAAGACTTCAAGACTTCAAGACTTCAAGACTTCAAGACTTCAAGACTTCAAGACTTCAAGACTTCAAGACTTCAAGACTTCAAGACTTCAAGACTTCAAGACTTCAAGACTTCAAGACTTCAAGACTTCAAGACTTCAAGACTTCAAGACTTCAAGACTTCAAGACTTCAAGACTTCAAGACTTCAAGACTTCAAGACTTCAAGACTTCAAGACTTCAAGACTTCAAGACTTCAAGACTTCAAGACTTCAAGACTTCAAGACTTCAAGACTTCAAAACTTCAAGACTTCAAGACTTCAAGACTTCAAGACTTCAAGACTTCAAGACTTCAAGACTTCAAGCCTTCAAGACTTCAAGACTTCAAGACTTCAAGACTTCAAGACTTCAAGACTTCAAGACTTCAAGACTTCAAGACTTCAAGACTTCAAGACTTCAAGACTTCAAGACTTCAAGACTTCAAGACTTCAAGACTTCAAGACTTCAAGACTTCAAGACTTCAAGACTTCAAGACTTCAAGACTTCAAGACTTCAAGACTTCAAGACTTCAAGACTTCAAGACTTCAAAACTTCAAGACTTCAAGACTTCAAAACTTCAAGACTTCAAGACTTCAAGACTTCAAGACTTCAAGACTTCAAGACTTCAAGACTTCAAGACTTCAAGACTTCAAGACTTCAAGACTTCAAGACTTCAAGACTTCAAGACTTCAAGACTTCAAGACTTCAAGATGTCAAGACTTCAAGACTTCAAGACTTCAAGACTTCAAGACTTCAAGACTTCAAGACTTCAAGACTTCAAGACTTCAAGACTTCAAGACTTCAAGACTTCAAGACTTTAAGACTTCAAGACTTCAAGACTTCAAGACTTCAAGACTTCAAGACTTCAAGACTTCAAGACTTCAAGACTTCAAGACTTCAAGACTTCAAGACTTCAAGACTTCAAGACTTCAAGACTTCAAGACTTCAAGACTTCAAGACTTCAAGACTTCAAAACTTCAAGACTTCAAGACTTCAAGACTTCAAGACTTCAAGACTTCAAGACTTCAAGACTTCAAGACTTCAAGACTTCAAGACTTCAAGACTTCAAGACTTCAAGACTTCAAGACTTCAAGACTTCAAGACTTCAAGACTTCAAGACTTCAAGACTTCAAGACTTCAAGACTTCAAGACTTCAAGACTTCAAGACTTCAAGACTTCAAGACTTCAAGATATCAAGACTTCAAGACTTCAAGACTTCAAGACTTCAAGACTTCAAGACTTCAATACTTCAAGACTTCATGACTTCCAGACTTCAAGACTTCAAGACTTCAATACTACATATGCAAATTGCGATGCAAATGTTCAAAGAATTGAAATGAAAAATTTCACAAATACAAAACACGGTCGAATAAGAAATACAAGTTACATTATGTCATTACTGAGAAGTTTCAGCTTATAGTAGCCCTTTAAAAGTATCCTTCCCAGTAATGATATCACTACAGACTCGTGTAAGGATCCACTATATTTTATGAATTAATGAGCTCGTAATCAAATCTTCAATCACTTCATAAATTGTCGGTGTCAGAAGACGTAAACACAATGTCGTAAGAAGGCGTAAATGAGTCCATTTATCATGTGATATGCGTACATTCTGGACAGGAGCAGATAATTTCCGAAACAACTTGAGGCAACCCTTCAAAAGGTGTATCATTCACCGAAATGTCAATAAAAATCTCAGAAAGACATTCAGGCAAAATTCCAACGATTCCCAGCTCGGTATATTCACTTCATCGTACCGCATATTTATCATCCAGCATTAAATCTTCCCCGGCAAACAGTTTCCCAGCCATTATTTTATTACGGTTTCCTGTCGTTACGAGGCTACGAACTATCACGCAAGCCGGCTTTATGACTGCCCCTCCGAGAGACCAAATGTTTCGAACTCAAGCAAAACAAACCGGACCCTCGTTCCGTTAGGTCAGAACATCACGAACTTATGAGCCATGAAAATGAGCCACTTCTCGCACCTGCCCTGGTGCCTGGGCTCTGGGATCTGGACTTGGGTTTATCCTGTGCAGTGGCACAGCATTTCGCATAGCCACCCTGCCTGATACTGGAACTGGAACAACCGGAAGAGTTGTCGCCTAATGACCGACCCCATCAAATGACGTCGTAATAAACTAAAGGAAATGTGATTTGTTTTCGAGCGAGTTTCCGAGTAAAACGGGACAAAGGCTGTCGACGTGTGTCGTTTGATTAGTGTCACATTCTGGAAGTTGAAAGTTGAACCAGTTTGACGGAGGGCCGTAAAAACAGAGGTTTACGGTTAGTAGTCTTGCTGAGCCAGGTTCCAACGTAGTTCGTAGTTCGACGAATTGGTGATAATCCGGCGAAAACGGATCGCCACTTTTCGGCGCAATAAATGTTGGTTATAGCTATTGACGTTCGTTTGGTAGGATTTTTTATTCTGATGCAATGCGCTAATTTTGCTGCAGTCGAATTTGTGATGAGTGTTCTGGTCGTCTTCAACTCTAGTCAGTACATAGCAGTTGCAAATTGAACTGATACGATTTGTGATGGCTGATGGAAACACTGTAGTCAAAATTTGTTGACACCGATAAGTCATGAAATCCTTTCAACCACCACGACTTCCGCTCCACACAAACTTTTCTGATGTAACAAAATCACTTATTTTTATTTCATGAATCCAATAAGCCATAAATCTGCAAAAAGTAAGCTATCGCACAGCCGGGTGCCCGCGATATCCTCTTTCAATTTTCGCCGCGGCACGCATTCCCTTCGGGTCGTTAGCGCGCCTAGAAAAAATCCCTTCCCAATGGGCACCTCTCGCTCACTGCTTATTCTCTAGTTCTCACGAACGATGCCAACCAGCGCCCGAAATCCCAACTGACAAAATCCTGTGCCGAATGGAGAGAAAAAAAAGCCTCCATTTGAAAACATATAATTTATATGTAAATGATGATGACACGCTAACGTGTGATCCAGCGCTTGTTTTCCAGTACCCCGAGGTGGCACCACCTTCACATCAGCATGCGTCGGTTTTCGTCGAGTGCGGCACGTACGGATCCCTCTTGCCTTCCCCGTTCCGTGGTTCTGTGATTCCTGCTTACGCAGAAAGGCACACCAAAAGTGCTAAGTTTTCAATTTGAATTCACAGTCCTCCTATCCCATCGTCCGCGGCTTGAATCGACATAAATCTCACCACGATAGGTGAATTTCAGATTTTTGGTTCCCGACGCGTCCGCGGATGGCTAACCTCCTGACAATCAGATGAACCATCATCGCTGACGCTGACCACTGGGAGGCTGGTTGACCAACCGAGCGAAAAGGATGTCAAATTTAAATCAGACCGTAGCACAGTGGTTCAAAAGCGCAATTTCACGCTCTTAATTGATAACTCATATGATCGTGGTTTTTGAGGTACAGTATCTTCAGCAAAGTTGCCCAGAATGATAGACGCCATCTTTTGGTAAATTTTATTTATGTGATTAATCCCCCTAAAAGTGAGACAAAAATTTTATTTTAGCTCAGGGCCAACATAGGGGCTAAGTTACTTCGACAAAGTTGTGCAGAAAGTTATTGAAAACAAGTTTGCTGAAAATACTATTCCCGTAACTTGAGTGTAATTCAAGATATAATGTATTTTCTGAAAAGGGTGTCCAAAAACCAGTTTTTGTAATAAAACATATATATTTTCAATTTATATGAGTTTTTCATGTTATACAAAGTTTTTTATCTTTAAAAACTACACAACTTTCTCGAACAGACTATGCTGCTATCATTTCAGTTTAATGAAATAGGGCAATTTTTCATGTTTTTTTAAATAAAATTCTAACTTGTCTATTATCAAAAGGCGCAGGAAGGTGCAGATGAGACTACTTACATATTAAACTACTTCAAAAGAGCTTTCATACCGTGGTTGAATTACGCGTCTGCGATCGTCTGCAGGCGAGATATGTTCTTTTCAAATATCCTTGTCCTTGACATTTGCAATGATAAGGTTCATTGTATGTCAGATCAGATTTCAGTATACATTCGTTATAATGGTAACTCTCACAATACATGATTTTTATGGACATCGAAGTCTAAAATAGAAAAGTTTAGTAATCATTATAGACGTTTTTCGAAAGCAACTGTCATACGTTTTTTAAAAGTGAGATAAGAAGCCACGACTTTGAAAAAAAAGCAATCATCATGTCGAATTACGTTATGTCATTTTTTGGTAAGTTTTTCTATAGAAAAGCTCAGCGGATCAGATAAACGCTTGCTATATTGTACTGTTCATAATGATTAAGAAGTTTCTTTCATACAGATTTCGAGAGTATTATACACGCAAGATATACAGATCACTTACGAATCGGGATCCCATGAATTGGTTATTAGTTTCATCGGATCCTTTGGTGACAAATATTCGTGAATGGCCAAAACAGTCCAAGAAGATTCTGTCGGACGATGCTAAGAGTCTTTTAGCTGGTTAAGAACATTGTCAGCTATCATAAAATAAACACAAATAACTAAAAAATGAATTTTGATCATACTTTTCTCTACCAGAAGATGACATAACCTCATTTGATTTGATGATTGCTTTTTTTAAAAGTCGTGACAAAACAGTTACTAAACTATTCAGTTTAAAGACTTCAATGTGCACAAAAAAAAATATTTCGTGGCAAGTACCATAGTAATGAATGTATACTGAAATCTGATCTGACATACAATGAACCTTATCATTGCAAATGTCAAGGACAAGGATATTTGAAAAGAACATATCTCGCCTGCAGACGATCGCAGACGCGTAATTCAACCACGGTATGAAAGCTCTTTTGAAGTAGTTTAATATGTAAGTAGTCTCATCTGCACCTTCCTGCGCCTTTTGATAATAGACAAGTTAGAATTTTATTTAAAAAAACATGAAAAATTGCCCTATTTCATTAAACTGAAATGATAGCAGCATAGTATGTTCGAGAAAGTTGTGTAGTTTTTAAAGATGAAAAACTTTGTATAATATGAAAAACTCATATAAATTGAAAATATATATGTTTGCTTACAAAAACTGGTTTTTGGACACCCTTTTCAGAAAATACATTATATCTTGAAATACACTCAAGTTACGGGAATAGTACCTCCAGCAAACTTGTTTTAAATAACTTTCTGCAGAACTTTGTCGAAGTAACTTAGCCCCTATGTTGGCCCTGAGCTAAAATAATATTTTTATCTCACTTTTAGGGGGATTAATCACATAAATAAAATTTACCAAAAGATGGCGTCTATCATTTTGAGCAACTTTGCTGAAGATACTGTACCTCAAAAACCACGATCCTATGAGTTATCAATTAGGAGCGTGAAATTGCGCTTTTGAACCACTGTGCGTAGCCCCGGTCCGTTTCACACCCCAGCACGCGGTTGTTTTCGGACCGGTCTGTTTGAGTGCGTGCGTGCGTGCGTCCGTGCGAGTGTCATTCCCACACGTCTGTCCGGTGGTGGTGAGCAAGTATAACAAAGGACGTTTATTCGTGTCAGACCGGATAACGAATGGATGAAATGTTCGATGGCATTTCAAGGGTAAACCCGTTAAAAGTGGTGTCATGTGACTTGTATATCTCATATAAATATCATGCATTGATGATGTAGGTGACGATGTATTGTACTACTGGCCATGGTAGCAGGACCACCGTTCTAAGCGAACGGGCAGTTTTTTTGCACTACCGCATTCATCAAGCCTTCATAAAACGGATCAAAGTGAATCGAGGTGACCGGTGCACGTACCACAGAAGCGATAACCTGGTTGTGTGCAAAAAAAAATAAATCTTGGAAAATAATGTTCTCGTTCACAGTTTCACAAAGCCGAGGGACACTTCGCGGAATTCGTCGCTTGTCTGAATATAATTAATTATGAACATCTTCTGTTTTATTGAATAAAACAACAAAGTATATTCTATACTTTCCAGTTGGTATGAAATAAGCATAGAAAGACGACTCAGCAGAAGTAGTTCAAGTAGAGGACGGCCTGCAGACCCTTCGTAACTACCGAGGCTGGCGGCGATCAGCCATGAATCGAGTTCAATAGAGACGCCTCCTTCATACAGCAGAGACCCGCGAAGCCTACGACTGAAAGAATAAGAATAAGTAAGTATACGACTCAGCAGGAATGTCTAACGGATAAAAAACCTTTTTTTAATCCACCTGAAGGGGGAATGAAGTTTTTCTCATATTATTCATTTTCTCTTATATACTACACCTGAAATTTCCCGAAATTTAAATTTAAAAAAGTTTAGAAAAGAGTTTTGAAGATTTCTATTGCATAATACTACTACATTGATATACTATATTTGAATTAGGGTAAGTGAAAATCTATGCAACATATGTGAGAAAGTTAAGTCAGTTCCAAGTTATCACATTTAATTACTACTGTCGGTACTTCCGGAATCAAAAGCTAGATATTGGCATAGTGACATTCGGTTCATTCAAATATACACTAATAAGGGCTACAATCTTTTTTTTTAAATTCTCTAAGGCGATTTAAACTTTAGAAAAAAAATGTACCGGTAGGCGAACTCGAAACTTCAGCAAATCATTTATGGGACTATCAACGGTTCGTTTGGTTACAGATTATCAGAGTCTGCAAACTGGAGAAATTCACCAACCAATATAAAGAGGTAACCTATGAAAAACATTGAAATTTAATTTTTACACTGGGGGACGGGTGTAGCGTAATTGGTAAGTCGATGCCTTTCACGCAGCCCACCTGGGTTCGATTCCCAACATAGGGTCAGAAAGTTTTTCTGGCCCGAAATTTTACACTACCCGATCAGATGCACATAACTAAATCATAACACAAGTATATCAACAGTTGATATGTATAACAATTTGTGTTATTTTGAGATATTTAACAAATGAAAACTGTTGAAAGTTAAAATCTTTGAAAACAATATGTATAATAACAAAATCAGTTATGATGTTTTATTTTCATTTGCAAGACTCATGACAACGTTCATTATTAGAAAAATTGAGTTCTTCCGTTGCTTTATATCGAACAATAATGATCAAAATTTCAAAAAACTAAAGGAAGAAATCAGATCACTAAATAAATTATTCATATAATAAAAAATTCATTCAACAATTTTGAATTGAAACGATGCCAAAAGTTGGCTGTGATATAGTTTTTCTGTGTTAAATTTGCTATCTAATTTATTACAACTATTGTTATAAATTCCTTCTTTCGGACTTCTGTATTTATATCAAATTCAATAATAGTTGTGATACAAACGTTTCAAAATCTGTTACGATTTTGTTACCGCTAGAGTCTTTTTTGTTATGATTTTTGTTAAGAAATATTTCAAAATTTGTTACATTTGCAAGAAATATTTCAAAATTTGTTACAAAATATTTCTGAAATAAATTACTCCATTTGTTATAATTCTGTTATTTCCATCTGATCAGGTATGCACCCTTTCCTCCGGAACCAGAGGTTTGATTCGAATGAAAATTAGAATATTTTTGTGGCATCTAAACGGTGCACACAGTAAATCTGTCACTCGATTGTGTGCCCTTCCCTACAGGGCTAACGTTCCTCACCGAGTCGTGACACCCATGAAGTTGGACGTCGCATACAGAGAAAAAAAAGATGAAACCTACACGACTTGTAAATCGATAGTACTATGAAATAGTCATCAGTTGAAACGGAAATCTGATTGATGGAAAATTACATTAAGATTCATTTAGTTTTTCATTGAACAAGACTGTATAATTACAAACCGCTTAGTTTTGTAATGTAACTTTCCATTCAAATGCCTGCTCCAAATATGTGCATGAAAATAAATGTAAATTCACAAAATATTTTTATCTGTGTATGTAACGTGTGTGACGTATTAGTTACGATACTTATTCTGATTTTTTTTTTGTTTTATTTAGAACCTTTTAACTACTTGGTCATTCGGGTCCATCGAGTATTCGGCTTAATGTAATTTACATCAAATAGACTTGACTAAATTTTGTGGTACAGTTTTGTGTTTTTCAGGAATTGTATAACAGAGTCTGCTTTGCCTTCGTCGTCGGCCAATGTCTCTCTTATACTTGACGTCAGTCCTAGTGCATTTCGCTCATTGTCCAGTCCAGTGCAGGTTGCTAGGATATGCTTCACGGATAGTATGTCGTTGCAAAAAGGACTTCAAAGTTAGCAAAGTTACTCATTTAACTTTTCCCAATACTTTTCACAACCTAATCAATCAACTAGGTAGTTAATGTTACCTAATAAATCATTACAATATGTCACTTAGTCGCATTGCATTCGATCAATCAGTATCAGTCACGCTATCGTCCGAGTTTTCCGTATCGCTAATTTCTTGTTCTGTTGTAAGTTCTAGCATATCAATTGCTTCCAGTGACAATTTCTTTCCAGTTTTGATAGGTTTGTAATAAATATTCGAAATCAGTGGGTCAGACGCTACTAGGAGTCTTCCTCGTGCCCAAGTTTGGATTTTTTTTATTTGTTTATTAATTTTTAACTTTTTTCATTCAATATACTATAAAGGTTGTTTTATGGAATGGCTTATTTGAAACCTAAGAAAAAACCGTACATTCATGCCTTGGACGAATTTTTGTATCTTTGTTATATTTTACAGGCTGTTGAAAAAAGGCTTTGTGCGAAATACCCCATGGATTATTACTTTGTTACTTTTTACAATTGAATATTTTGTAACTTTTTACAATTGACAATATTAGAATGAATCTAAGTGGAACTAGATGCAATTTTAGGCCTTTTCAAATTTAGTTTTAATTATTGAAAATCCGAAAAATTATCAAAACTTCAACACATATTTCAAAAATGGAAAAATGTTTTCTAGACAAAATATGATAAAGTATTGTTAAAGTACAAACCTTTACGAAGAGATTTCATGTTTAAACGTGTAAATAAATTGAGTTATAGCGAAGCAACACGATTTTTAAGACGAGATGTTGATCGGGCGACTGCAAAAGTGAGTTACAGAAATAGCAGACGCGTGACGCCCTCTGTTTCTTAACCATTTATGGTTTCAGCATGGCCATAGTGTAAATGAGTCACACGAATATTACTCTAGAAATTCTCATTGGAAAATAAATTTGATAAGGTACATGTTCTCCTATAAGTATTATTAAAGTTTGCTACATTAAGTTGCATATTTCGCTTCGACACAAGGTTTCCTAGGTAAAAAAAGGTAAAATTATGCATGAATTTTCCAGAAAAGAATAAACTTATGCATTAGTTTCTACAAAATTATGAAATTTTATATTTTTTACAATTATTCCAAACGAAGTATGCATAAAAAAATAACACGAAACAAGTTATGACTAGAAAACTAGTTTTAAGGGGGTTGCCATAATTCAGTAATTAAAACTAACTTTGAAAAGACCTAAAAAAAAAGTTCCACCGAGTTCCACTTAGATTTCTTTTTATGATATTGGGCACATCTTTTCCTACAAATTTTGTAAAAATCAGCTGCATAAAGTTGCATATTTCGCTTCTGTGTAAGGTTTTATGATAAGTGAAAAAAAGGTAAAAAGTTGTATAACTTTGCCAGGAAACAACAAACCTATGCACTACCTTCAACAAAAATATGGGATTTTTTATTTTCTTCAATTATTCCAAAGAAAGTATGCATAAAAAACTAAATCGAAACAAGTTATAAATAAAAAACTGATTTTAAGGGGGTTGCCATAAAAACGCTTTGTATATCCGAAACGGTGCGATCTAGACTTTTGGTATATTTGACAAAGTAAATTATTTTTAATAGTTCTAAAACTTTGTAGAAGAAAAAAAATTTCTATCTCTTCAGAAAAAAAGTTATGGTTACATTTTTTGTCAAAGTAGGCCATGAACAATTATTGATAGGATCAAATTACGCGGTATATATTTGTAAATAATTTCTTCAAAGCAACTATATGCATTAAAAGAACGGTTTGGCAGCTACTGATTTATGTCCACGTTTTTATTGATTCGAACCACTGTGCGTCCGTAAATATTGCACTGTGAATTCGGTATCGCGAGTTCCTAAGTTGAATGAATCGGCGTTTCAGCTCAATTGGGTTTGCTCCATTTCGACCTGCATCTAGTAACGTTGTATCTGTTGGAACTATGGGCCTTTCCCAAGGTGCGATTGATGGTCTGATGAATACGCTTATCGAGGGTAGAGTGATTTTCATTTTCTCTGATATACAGAGGGGTCTCGTATAACGCGGTACACCGGGGGCGTGAAAAGCGAATCCGCGATAAACGGGACCCCGAGCATATGGGATTTCGACTGATTGGGGCTGTGAACGATTATCTCGCTTCAGTCGACAGATAGAGCTATACAATCTTCGGCAAACTTGTTGTAGATACTTAGACCAACAATTTAGTGTAGTTTGACCGACAATTTGTTGAGAACTGCTCCGCCAGGAGCGCATTGAAAAGAGCATGAAATAATTCATATGTTCACAATAGAAAAACAGTTTGAACATGAAATATCGCGAATATTTTACTTTCGGTGGTGTCGGTATTTTCGGAAAGAATGTTCCGGAGATCAAAACAGATCAAATGGTGTAAACAGTAGTGCGCAATTCAGCGTTCGATATTCCTACAACTCAAAATCATGTTTACTTATTAAGATGGTTTCTTCGAGAAGGTGTTTTAAGATTCCAATACCTTTTGAATGATTGATGAAACAGTTCTTATTGTATCTACAATGTGATCTTCTGTAGCTGAATACCATACTTGTTTATGAGAGTGATCTTATCGATCAGTTTTTGAACAAGTTGATGAAGGAGAGACAGATGTTAAACTGTTTTTCTAGAAGGCATTAGTAAGTTACTAAAGTATTGAGATGAATAAGCTATCGACATCTGAAATCTGAGGAACTGGATAGAGTGAAAACTCGAATTTCATACTTAATGTTTTGATTATTTATACAATTATATATAATGGTACATAAAATGTACCATTTGAACATTTCGGGAAACGAGATGGTCGAATACGACTGTTGAGCGTTTGCGATAGAAAGAGTTTACGAATTGTTTTGATGCATACAAAACCATTCTATTGAGACCGTATCAATTGACGAAAAAATCGAAATGTTTCTGCGGGAATTTTGTATTACCCCGATCTTTAAAAGGATTAATTAATTTAAAATCATTGGTTTTAGGAATGGTTGTGGAAGGTTGAATTTATTTAAATAACAAATAGTATCAAAAATAGTCGAAAATGAAGATATTATTCAAATTATTAACCGTACGGTAAGTTATATTTGTGATTAGTTTTGTTCACTTTGATAGTTCTTCCATTCAATCAATAAGTTCTGGAAGTAGTTTTATCCAGCAATTTTTCAATGTTGATGACTTAATTTGAACTAAAACTGATTGAATGCAGGTGGATGAGAAGCGGCATTATCCAACAATAAGAGAGCCTTGAATCCGATATTGCGATTTAAGCAAAATTGTTCTAACTCGGGAATGAAACAGTTTTGCACCCAATTTTGAAAATTTCTCGAGTCATCCAGCCTTTTTTATTGCTCCGGTAGTGTACTGGGAGATTCGAACGCTGCAATTTTTTTAAAGCATTATTAACACTCCAAATACCAAGCCTGAAAAAAGTTGAAACGGTACCTTCGAGCTGTCATAGCTTAGCTGTTTTTCAACGAATCTCAATAAATTTTACACCCTCGAATTTTGTGAAGTTCGTAAATTGATTCAAAAACTTTGTAGCAGGAAAACCAATGAGAATTTGATTTTTCCCGTACCAGGTTTTTTTTCACGCGCCCAAAATGCCCTATCTGCTCAATTTCTACTGGATGATCAGAAAGTTAGCTACAACGTATTTATAGGAATCAGTTTCACGTCTCTAACACAACCAAATGAAACGAAAGAAAGAATCTATCATCGTTCTCTCTGTTGCACTGTAGTTGTAGTTGTAGCTTCCAAAATTACCTTCTCGCATACATACTACTATATACTAGTTGAGTCGCGTCCACTAGTATATAGTAGTATGTATGCGAGAAAGTAATTCTGCAGAAACACACTAACACAATTACGATAGCGTCGCGTAGGATGTATGTTTATGAACGAAAGGGTTTCACTATCTGTGCTATTCACACACATTCGTATGTCAGGTAGAATTCACAGCGCAACCCAAGCCAGGAGAGCTGCTTCGTTCGTTCATTAGTTCATGAATATGCCCGCTTGCTGAGACCTATGCTTCATGAGGTTAGCATTTGATGAATGGTTCTCATATTGTAGATGCCTATGAGGAAACTAGTTTCATAACTTTTAGTTCCGATGAATATTAATTTAAAGTGTACATATCCTAGAAACACTAAAGTGCTTTTAGTGTTTCTAGGATATGTACACAGTGTAAACTGCCAAGAAACAAATGGATCGTTTTGAAATGGGCTCAAATGCAAAATTTCTGCTATAAAATGTTTAAAGTCTGTTTGAAATGTGATCAAATTTGGTCTTGGAATGCGAACATTATGTTAAAAATGATTTCTGTTAACCTACTTTTTAAAAATAAACCGTGAACATTGCCTATATGACGTTGCTTCGCGTCTTGTAGCACACCGTGAGGCATGGTCTTCTTTCTCGTACAATACTAACGAGAGTGAACCCTTCATTTCATTACATTGTCATGGATTGCTTAGTTCATGTGTTAACTGAGAATGAGAGCACAGACAATTTACTTGGCAAGGGGAATTGGTCTGCTCAGTAGCATATACTCTCACGCATCCAGTTTCTCTCTAATATAGGTCTCTCATTCAGCTATGTCAAGCAAAGTGTTCACAGCAGATATTTTTTGTTGCTTCGTTCGTTTGAGGATTCACAATACAAGCCCTGATGTTTAGTAGATTTGTTAGAGAATCACATGACACAAAATCATTTTATGACGAAAGGAAGCACATGAGTTCGCATCATTTTGCAAATCCTCTGAAATAACAGCTATTTTAACAAACCGAAAAATTCAGAAAAATATATAGAAATCGCATTTCTTATCAAGTTTGTCCGCGACCAGACAGCTATTAATTCCTACACAAGCATTGTAGAAGAAATCTCTACCGTCTACTAGTATAAATCACGAAACAAACAAATATAATTTTCCCAAAAATTAGCTTTCTAAGTGATCATGATCGCAACCTTTTTTTTCGAATACTGAACTACTGTTCACATTATCGAATACTTTTTGATATCCCAAGCAATGTTGAGGAAGATACACTGCTCTTAAATTATCACACACAAGCCTTTTCCAATCTTCTAACCATTTCGTAAACCCTCGAAAAAACGATCTTAATAAATCAAAATAAATCAAGATTACAGGAATTTCCAACCCAGCATTGCAAACCAGCGTCACCAAGTGAGAAACAATTTTACAACTGTTCACACTATTTATTCTATTTTACCTCCTCTACTTTCTTTCCGAAAACACCGCCAATCTATATCATCAGGTTTTAGAGATATCACATAATAAATTTTATATCGTAAGATTGTGATCACACTAGCGCCATTCTGTGGGAAAGTTCTCATAACAAAGTTTTCATAATGTAAACTATAACATTCCTAACAACTTATCAACTAACAAAACCGCTTTATATCTTTTAGTTTTTTTTATAAGAACATAATTCTGATAATTGATATTTCTATTCAAGCACACTAGCTACATCTGATGGAGTAAGTCCGAGTTAATACTTTCGCTGTTTGACAAACTTTGAATTCCCGCATTCTTCAAAATACTATAATTTGCGAGTTACT
Organism: Malaya genurostris; assembly: GCF_030247185.1. NCBI lineage: Eukaryota > Metazoa > Arthropoda > Insecta > Diptera > Culicidae > Malaya > Malaya genurostris. The sequence goes on from NC_080571.1 coordinate 52,343,471, forward strand.
TGAAGTTCAAATCGTTTTGTCTGTGTTAAGCGAATGATTTATATCATGCATTTTTTAAAGCGCCCCTAGCGGAGCAGTTCTCAACTAATTGTCTGTCAAACTACACTAAATTGTTGGTCTAAGTATCTACAACAAGTTTGCCGAAGATTGTGTGGCTCTATCTGTCGACCGAAGCGAGATAACCGTTCACAGCCCCAATCAGTCGAAATCCCATATGCTCTGGGTCCCGTTTATCGCGGTTATCCGGCAATAACGAATCCGGAAAAAACGAATACCGGCAAAACCGAATCCGCGTTGTACGAGACCCCACTGTAGTTCTTACTCTCTCTGTTGGTGTTTTTGCTTCGGCTGCTACATCCTTTCCCCAGAGCTCTCCTGAACTGCTTTCGACTTCAGTGGATGATTCTGTGTTTGCCTCGATACACTCGCTTGGTAGATGAGTTTCACTCAGATGTAGGTCTTTACCATGTGTCTTCGCAGCGTAAATCGCGGTTCGTTGTTCTATGTATCTTCGTAAGCTTGGAAATCCCGTCTCTGCCTGAATGCTTGCAATACGGCTTGTATGGAAAGCTCCACAAATGGCTCTTAAGCCACGGTTATGGATCGTTTCTAGCTTGTTCAATGCTTTCTCACTTGCTGCTGATGTAATGGGAGCTGCGTACAAAAGTTTTTCTAGAACCGTTGCGCGATACAGTTTGATCAGAGTTGCTCTATCGCTACCCCATTTCCTTGCAGCTATGTTGCGGATGAATTGTACTCTGTGAAGGCATGCTGCTCTCAGCTCTTCAATGTATTTTTCAAATTTCCACCACTGATCGAACACGACTCCTAAGCATTTGTGGGCAAACTTCCGCGGTATTTTTATGCCGTTTAGATTGAGCGAGTCTATGTTCACAGGTTTACGTGCTCTAATGTTTCAGAAAGTTATCGTGGCGCTCTTTTCGGCCGATACTTTGAAGCCTGTAGTTTTTACCCATGTTTGGATGTTGTTGAGTGCTTCTTGCAACTGATTTTCAACGGATTCGGCATTTTCTCCGCTGGCCATGAGCACGAAGTCGTCCGCGTATATCAAGCATGTTACACTTTGTGGGATGAAACTGACGATTGTGTCGATGGCTATAAGGAAAAGTGTTACGCTTAACACCGATCCCTGGCAAAGTCCGTTCTCCATTACTTTTTCGCTGGACAATTTTCCATTCGCTATTACACGAAATGATCTTCTCCGCAGCATGCTCTCTAAGTTCTGTAACATCAGTCCTCCTATTCCCAAAGTTGCCAGTCTGTTAAGAACTAGTCTCCTCCAAGTTGTTGCATAGGCTCTACGGATGTCCAAGAATACCGCCTGTACACATTTTTTTCCTGCTGAGAGGGGTTCTTATCGCTTGTTCAAACATTGCCAGGTGGTCGGTTGTTGTTTTTGCTTTCCTGAAGGCGTACTGGTGCTCATATAGTAAGTTCCTTGTTTCTAGTAGGTGCATTAGTCGATTGTTGATCATCCTTTCATAGATTTTTGCTAAACAGCTGTTCAGAAAGATCGGCCTGTAATTTGATGGATCTGTTTGCGCGCCCTTCCCCTTGTAGATCGTAACGACAATGGATTCATTCCATTCTTCAGGGTATTCCGAGTTTTTCCACAGCCTGTTATATGCTTCTAAGAGTTGTTTTTGACAATCTGGTGGGAGTTTCGAGATCATTGAGTAATGTACGTTGTCCTTGCCAGGCGACGAGCCCTTCAGTCCTTCGAGGGCTTCGTACAGTTCATTTAGTCTGAGCTCTGAGTTGTATTCAGCATCAGCTTCATTAGACGTGTCGAGTGGGCTGGCTTCTATTACCTTTTTTTTTGTCGTTTGAACTCATCTCCATGCACTGCATCGCTCGAGATTGCCTGGAATGCAATACTAATTGATTCCGCGATTTGTGCATCGTCGCTTACAGTTCCGTTTTCGGTTTTTATTGTTCTAACCCTTGGGTTAGTCTTCAATCCTTGTATTCGTTCAAAGGTGTTCCACATGTCTTTCGTGGGAGTTTGAACAGTGAAATTGTTTGCAAGCTCAATCCAACTTTGTTTTTTTGCAGTTTGGATAACTTTCCTTGCGTGCGCTCTCGCTTTCCTGAAAGTTTCAAGTAGGCCGTTTTCGTTGTTTTCTCTTGCTGGTGATGATTTTAGTTTTCTTAAGGCTTTTTTTCTTGGCGTGGATTGCAGAAGCGATTTCAGCGTTCCACCAAGGTACGCTTTTAGTTGTATAATTCCCATTTGTTCGAGGTATGGCTGTATTTGCTGCTTTGATTATTTCCCTGGTGATGTGTGAAATTTGGTCCGATGCACGATCCTGTCGCTGAAAGTGGATCAGATCTTGGTAAAGCTGTCAGTCGGCACGTTCAATTTTCCATGTTTGCCGATTTTGAGAAATGGATGTTGAACCAGGAAAGTTGATCCACATTGGTATATGGTCGCTTCCGTGTGAGCTATCTACATCAATACAGGAGAATGTTCCGTGTGTTTGGTTGGTATCCCAAGTAGCAAATGTAACTTATTGAACTTTCAAGATGTTTTACAATTGATTTAGAAATGTTATTTTTGTTAGATATGTTTAGAAATATCTATTAAAATTGGTTTTGCAACTTATCACTGTTAAGTTTCACAATACTACCGAAAAAATCACTGTACAACAACTTTAAATATATCTAAAACAATTGTGCAGTAAATCACCAACTTATTAATGTTTCACTAGCAGCTCTACAAAAAAATTTACATCGTCATGTAAGACGGGAGTAACTATAACAATTGTGCAACTTATCAAAAACTTTCCAAACGGCTGTCATAATTGTACCGGACACAATATACGTCGAAATTGCTATAAATCTCTTGTGGAAGAAAAAATAGGGAAATGATTGATGCTCTCCGAGGTAAAAAAGGCTAATCCGAATTGATAACTTTGCTGTAAAAAATATATTTCTGCAGAGCCCGCATTGTTTTTACTGCCTCATGAATTTTTAGATCAGTGTATGCAGTTTTCTTCAGATTTAGAACAACATTGATATAAAATTCAAAACTTGCAAAAAAGTTGTGCAAGATTTATCTGTTTGAATTGAACGCAAAACTTGCAGACATGAGATTATTATCATAAAAGTTGCAGGAATACAGCGTTATATACGCAATGAAAACAAAAATCAATCAGATAATTTGTATTCGGTTTTCATCTCGCGAAAAAAAAAGCAAACCTGACATCACTTTTTAAAGTTAATTTCATCATAGTTACTCCCACAGTTATATATTACCGCTTGGGTAACTTGTTTTTGAAACTCCAGCACACGGACTCACCAAAATAATACCTACAGTGGGTAACACAAAAGTTGGACCCGCTAAGATGAATGACTATATTGTATTGTTGTTTAATTCAACTAGAAGATTGAAACTGATAAAAAAAAATCGTAGAGCATTTCTTTCCGAAATATTAACATGTTATTGTTTACTGTTATTTAGATAATATATGTCATTACGTTGGGTGAACCATTTTCTATTCAACTCACTGCTATCATCGATGCCATATTGGAAAATACTCAAGCAAAATTCATTTCGAGATTTTTCAGATTTAATTACACATTAGTTTGATGAAAATCGACTGAAAATTTGAAGAATGTTTGAATACATGTAGTTTAAACACCATTCCGATGATTCTCATTAAAAATAATAGATTGTTATTTTCACAGTAATTGGTGCACAATCAGTAAAACACGTTAATTCAAAGGCGCTTGAAAATTTCGGCCGTACGAATACATGTTTCACCATAAAAATGCAGTTCGTTGTCGACTTTTCAATTACAAAAACACAAAAGATCAATTTATTTATTTATTTATTTATTTATTTGGAGCAGGGAAAAGCCCGGTGGAGATGAAATTTATCAATCTCTCTCTCCAACAGGCATAAAACCTCCTCATCATTTGTATCAACAGATTACAATGATCCAACAGATACATTTAGGCCTAACACTACAATTAAAACTAACAGTTAAAACTAAATTTATAACACTAAAACTAGTTGATGACACCAAGTATAGCAGTATTAGTATTCTTACTTAGAAGGTGAGAGAGAGGAGAAAAGTGGTTGGGTAAATTGAAAACAAGGGTTGGTGGAGGGGGTGCTAAACGAGCGAAAACGAACGACGGGGTTGAAATCAGCTTGTAGATCTAATTAGTTATCAAAAAGATGGTGGAAGATAGAAAAAAAACGACGAGGTTCGAATCGACATATAGATCTAATTAGTGATCAAAATGGATGGTGGAAGACAGAAAAAAGAGGAAATAACGACCAGGTTAATTTAGGCGAGCGAATCTAGTTAGTTTCAAATGAAGATGATGGAGAGACGGAATGGGGGTTGAATGTAAATAAAATATTAACGGTTCCAGACAAATCCTAATCTGACAGGTGGCAATCATCTTATCTTATTATGTGCTATCACTATCCTAATCAAAAACTTCAACGCTAACGTTAGTCATGTATGTTTAAACGGTATTCGAATAGTAAAACTAATAAAGTTAGCTGGAAAAGAACCCAATAAATAGGTTTTTGACAGTATTTCGAGGTAAATGAAGATCGAACTCGTTAGAACAACTGTTGAATAAGCGACACATACTGGAGACTGGTTCATTGAAACCGTAGTTAGTTCTAGCGCGAGGAACTCGGAGAAAAGGATTGAATCGCAAATTACGACGATGGATGTCAAAATTTAGCAGTTGTAGGAGATCAGCGCAGTCAATCCGGGATTGGATTAAGTCCGCAACGAAAACAGCTTTGATGGTATCCCGGCGAACAGATAGCAAATCGAGATTTATGAGTCTACATCGATTTTCGTAGCTTGGAAGATTTGATGCATCTCTCCATGGCAGACGGCGCAAAGCGAAACGAACAAATTTCCACTGAACAGCTTCAATTCGCAGCTTATCAGTTTGATAATACGGTGCCCAAACAACGACAGCGTACTCAAGGGTCGAGCGAACTAATGCGCTATATAACGATTTCAAATAATATATGTTGTCAAAATTTTTTGCAATACGAAAAATGAGTCCCAACATCTTAGATGCTTTAGAGATTGTATATTCTACATGATCTTTGAAATTAAGTTTAGAATCCAGTAGCACTCCTAAATCCTTGATTGTTGACTCCCGTTTTAGGATGGTTTGCGAAATAGTATAATCATACGTGATCGTTGTTCTTTTGCGAGAGAAAGAAATGATGGAACATTTTGATGCATTTAGCACTATCCTGTTAACGTTGCACCAATTCAGAAATACATTTATTTGAGACTGCAAGAAACCGGTGTCATCAGAATTCTTGATGAGATGAAATAGCTTAAAATCATCGGCGAAAGATAGCTTCATGCACTTCAACGAAAAATTCAAATCGTTGAGATATATAAGAAATATGAACGGCCCCAGATGGCTTCCTTGGGGGACTCCGGAGCTTGCGATGAATGATGAAGTGACATAGTCACCTATTTTCACTGACATACTGCGACCCGTCAGGTATGATTCAAGCCAATTAAGGAATGATCCGCTGAATCCTAGCCTATCGAGCTTGGCAACTGCTATCTGGTGATTAATCTTGTCGGAAGCTGCGGAGAAATCCGTATAAATAGCGTCTACTTGATGTTGTGCTTGCAATGAACGAATGATATAAGACGTATATGAAACGAGATTTGTGGACGTAGATCGTTTTGGCATAAACCCATGTTGAGTATCACTTATATAATTGGAGCAGTTGTGAACTATAAAATCTAGTACTATTATTTCGAATAGTTTTGATACGGCACATAAAGCGGCAATCCCTCGATAGTTTGAAATGTGGGATTTGTCGCCTTTCTTGTAAACAGGAAAAATATAAGAAATCTTCCATGACTCTGGAAAAACTCCGCGTTGAAGAGAGATATTAAACAGCATCGTCAGTGGTACAAGAAGGCTTCTAGAGCATTTTTTCAACACTAGTGACGGTATACCATCAGGGCCTGCACTTGAAGATGGTTTCAGCTTTAAACACGCATTGTTAACGGCAGCAGTCGTAATCCTAGGGTGAGCACCAATCGATGAATGGAGTGGAACGTTACTGGCAGCCCTTAAAATTTGTTGTGAAGTTAAGGTTTCATCGGAGAAAACACTACTAAATTGAATACGGAATAAATTGCTAATACCAGCAGAGGTCGATGCATTCAATTCACCAAAGGACATGTGAGTTGGTAATCCAGATTCCTTTCTCTGGTCGTTGACATGATTCCAGAAATGTTTAGGATTAGTTTTAAGATTGTTCTGGATGCTGCGTTGATAATCATAATAGAGCGCCTTATTTAGCCGTTTATATCGATTATTCACGAATACGTAATGTGATCTTAATTGAATCTTAATTCTTCAATATGTAGGATTAGCATTTTTCATGTGCAGATTATTCTACGAGATCCAAGTTTGTGTTAAGAGCCGTTGTATTGAAAATCAAATGTGAAACTTATTCATTCGAAATTAAGTTTGCATGTTTTTGTAAACGTCATTCCATTTTTTGTTTACATTACGTAGTAGTTCTTACGAGTTTCACAATTGTTTTTTCGCTGATTTTATTACTGCCTTTGTGATGGGATCGAGGCATGAATTTTTGTGTCAGTTGCACAATCGTTGTGAATAAATGTTCGTAATAACGGATGGACTTGAAAATATGTTGCACAACACAGAAAAATTGCGCTTTTTCCATAACACAACAGTTACTAGAATAGTGATATAAACTAACTTGATAAATTGCACAATCAGTAGAAAAATACAGAACAGCAACTTAACATGCTACTTGGGATGCGTACTTTCGCCGTTGTTTAACTCGATCAAATCACTTTTTTCTATCACTTGTTCAATTATTTTTGCTCGTTTGCTAATTTTCGACGATTCCCATAGCGGGTGGTGGGCGTTCACGTCACCAACGATGAGTATGGGCTTAGGTATTACACTTATTAGGTTCAGTATTTCATTTTCGCTGATATCATCTCTAGGGGGCAAGTATACATTCACTATGTGGCAATTTATTGGGGGACCTACCTTGACTATTACTGCTTCTAGTTGAGATTGCACTTCAGTTTCTTCGCTGTCTATTCCGGATTTTATTGCCGTTATAACTCCGCCTGCAGCTCTGCTGCCGCTGCTGCGTTTCCAATGGTACGTTGTGAAACCGTGAATTTTTGCTGCATCGTTCGTTGGGCACATGGTTTCTTGAAGGCATACGACTAGTGGGTCGTGTTCCTTCACAATTATGTCAAGTTCAGCTTTGCCGGTTCGTAGTCCTTGGATGTTCCAGGATATGAGAGAGTGGGTTTTTTCTGCTTTTTGATAGGTTTTATTGATCGTTGTAGTTGTTTAGGAGAGGGTTTGTCCAAGGTCCATTGGTAACTCCTTATTACTCTGGGTCGTTTTTTTTGGGCGACCTACTTTCCTCCTAACTATCTCTGAGGACTTTTTTTGAGGCTTGGTTTCGATCTGAGTGGTTGAAACCGAGCTCGCCGTGCTTGATTCCGAAATCGTTTTATTTCGCTTCGGTTTTGGGGAATGACTGCTATCGTTTCCTGTGGGCACTATTTCGTGTGTGTTTTCTGCTTGGTCTGCTTTGATATTTGTGTCTTGTAGTGGATAGATTTTTTCGAATGGTTTGATCTTACTAACATGGCTTAATGTCGCTTGTTTAGATGCTTCAGAATTGCTGCTTGTTTCTGGGATTGCTACACTGTAAGTGCACTTGCAATTGCATTGGCGGTTATTTTGGTTCACCGCGTCGGTGTAGCTGGTCTTTGGAGCTTCGCGCAGCTCTACAAGCTGCCTTGCTTCAAAGAACGTGATATCACGGTCTACTTTTAATTTCACTATCTCCACCTCTTTGTTAAAGATTCGGCATCTTCGATCGAGCGCAGAGTGCGGCTCTCCGCAATTCACGCATTTAGTATTTTGTCGCATTGTTCTCCGTGCTCTTTGTCTCCGCAGTTTGCGCATAGCTTATCTCTGTTACAATTCTTACCGATGTGACCAAAAGCAAAGCACTGGAAGCATCGCATTGGACGGGGATAATACGGTCTGGTTTCAACGCTCAGGAAACCAACTTTAATCTCTTGTGGAGGTACTGTTGTTTCTAGTGTTAGTATGAATGTCGACGTTTTGGTTGGAATGCCGTTTGTTTTCCTTAGAATTCGCTCAAGTTTCGTAACTTTTTGTGCGCGTAGTTCTACGAGTATCTCTTCGTCTCCGATTTCAAGGAGATCTCTGCACGAGATAACGATCCGGCATGAGTTGAGAGTTTTGTGTTCGGCGATCGATACATTGATGCTTTGTGCAAGAGATTTTAGCTTCTCCAATTGTTTTCCTTGTTTGTCAGTTTTCGTATGGATCAAAATCTTACCGTCCTTGATGCGTTTGACACTGTTGACATCTCCGCAACAGTTTCTTATAGCTTTGTCAATAAGACAAAGAGTTTTTCCAGCGTCTGGCCCTCGTCCGCACGTTCTAGTATCAGGTACCGTCCTTCGGTTCGTTGAGATATTTGCCCCAGCGCCGGGAAGACCCTACCGCTGAACGACGGACCAGCAGCCATGCCGCCAATAGGCGACATGTCTGGCTTTAGCACAACCAAAACACTTGTTTTGTATTCACTTTCACTCGGGTTATAATGTACGCTAGTGTTGGTAATCACTCAAGATGATTATGATGGCGGTTTGATATAATACTGAGAGCTATATCGTATTTTGACTCTATTCTTAGAGCCTTCACACTACTTTCGTTTCTAATTTCAGTCAACAGCTGAAGATCGGAAACTTATCTTCCGATTTATGAGTGTTTTCACTAGGATCGGTTAGTATTTCACGATAAATACCGGGGCTTCACTTGGAGCCAAGCGCGCGTGGATTATTACCTGCAAAACCCGAACACTCGAATGATTATTCTGATTGAAAATCGATTTGATAAATTCAAATTAATGTATTTTTTTTTATTTATAACAATTTTTATTCAGGCCAATTTGCGTATAGCTTTACGTGGCCGATTTACCCATGTTTTTGTTACACAATATAGTTTTTTTATTGTTGGATCTCGTTGTCACCCTTCTTCTAGGGGGAGAGGAGCATCCATTTTCTTCTAGCGAAGATTGGAGGTCATTTTGTCCGTTGCTCATATCATCCATTGCTACATCGTTGGAATTGTGAGTGGTTTCCGTTTTTTTGTTTTCATTGTTGATCGCAGTCTTGGGTTCATTTGCAGTTGCTGTAGATGCGCTTTGTACATTGATTGCAGTTGATCGTTGGTTAGATGGTGAATGTGCTTTTGAAACAGGAGCACGGCATTCACTAGTCTCCGTTGTTGGTTGGTTGTCCTTGTTTTTGTTTGTTTTGTTTGTTTTCGCAGTTTCAGTGCAAGGTTTGCCGTAGTGTGCAGGTTGTTCACAAAACTGACATGTAACCAATTGATTTTCATACGTAATCAACGTTTTACACGGATGTATCCCGTCTTGACCACAAATGATGTAAGATGGAATTGCTTTACGTAGTTGCATACGTACCACTCGCACGCCATTCCGGATACCCGGGAAAAAATTCCGCCATACTTCATTTTCGATGGAAAGAACTTCACCGTACTGCGACATACATTCCCGAACATACCCCTCGCTGGTCTGCGGGGGAAGGTCATGCACGCGTACTTCTATGGCATTGTCCACCATGTACACAGGGATTTTATATTTAACATTGTCATACTGTGCACCCCGTTATTAACCGAAGCAAATGCAATTGCATCTTTTTCACGTTTGAACATAATGTACACACAGTTAGACGCCTTGTTGAATTGAATCTCACTTACATCATTAACGTTTAGATGCATTCGTTCCTTAAGCAAGATTTCAATTTCGGTTGCTGCAGGTCTAACTTTGCAGCGCTTGAAATCAATACAAATTGAATTTGACCTTGTAGGCCAAGTTTCAGGCTTTGTTAAATCGTATTTGCCCATTTCGTACACTCTATTGTTCACTGCACTGTATTGTCTTTGTTTCTGTCGTCGCGACCGTAAGAAATTTTCGACTGTGTCTTTTGCGATGCGAGCACGAACTGTTTGAAATTAATGTATATGATGAAATCCAATGAACTCTTTGCTTAATTTTATGCAGAGACACTGATAATGGTTTGGAACTAATTGATTTGACCGTAATTTCGGATTATAACACTAACATTTATGGCCCTTAGAATTGTCGATTTGTATATCCGTTGTGTTCATATTTTGATTATTTTTCCGCACTTGTTTGAAGCGAAAGACTCACTGCGAACGGAGTGAACAGATCAAAAGTTTAAAAGAGCGGTTCTAACAGCTACAAAAATAGCAACGTATAAAATTTTACGGTTGATGACTTCATTTCGGATTACCATTTTTCATTTTTTGGGTCAATTAAATGTATTTTTTCTGCTACTCACACGCAAACGACCAGCAGTTGAATGATGTAATCAGGCTTTCAGAAAGTATTTTCTACGATATTGATATGCCGTATACTAGCTATATTTGCATTCGTTTGATGCGAATTTCGCACACCAAAAAGAGAACAAACTATCAAATTATTCTAGATTTGAACTAAACTGATACTTTTTTTCTTCAATTTGCAAGTAAAGTAATATTATTAGTGCTTTAGATAACATTTAGAGCCATTAGAACGACTGATTTAGTATAATGTTCCCCATCGTTGTCCACTTTTCGTTTTCTTTTCCTCCAATGTAAACGATCAGAAGCTGGATGACGCAATCGCTCTTGTTTGAAGCGAAACTTACACAGCAGATTTTCTTACACACTGTTTTCCTGAGTTTAGGCTTGAGGAACGGAACCTTATATTCGCCATTGACTGAAGCACCAGTTGAATAATGCCGGATGTAGTTCCACTGTCTTTCCGTAGATGGCAGCCTGCGCACCCGATGTGTCTCCGTTCATGGATTATCATAGACTGAAGCTAGCAAACGTACAACAGGGTCTACTCATAGATTCGGTTGGTTTCAATGTTTCGTGTCTGGATCTATTTTTTCACTATTTAAACAATGTTTTCGTAAAAAACGTGGTATTAACAACAATCTTACTCGTTTTTCCATTCGATTCGTGAAAGAAATAGAGAAAATACTCCAACAGGGAAAAAGTTATAAAGAAAACAAATCTTGAGTAATTTCGTTACATTTTCGTGTTGTGAAATTTTGAAAGTGCACCCAGGTGAGCATAGTAAAGAAAGACGAAGTCCTACGTCAAAATATGCACTCCGTTTTTTCAGACATGTCTGAACCGATTTTCACCAACAAAGATTTAAATAAAAGGTACTATAGTTGCTAAAACATTTTATCCAGATCCAACTTCCGGTTCCGGAACTATATCGTGATAAGTGAAAAATTTTCATTTTCACAAACGATGGTAAAAAACAGATACAAATCTCATAAAACTGACTGACAAAATCTTCTAGTTTGCAGAACCGGTTAGTTTATGGATACATAAACCTAATTCGGCACTACTACACTACCCCCCATTTCCTGTTCCGGAAGCACCGAAAGAAGTGAAGAAAAAATAAGTAGAACTTAGCGACGTTCGAACCCATAGTCACATTTCTCGGCGACACTTGAACACATCTTCTTGCTTTAAATTAAAGCTCATACTATCTTAATAACTAATGTGAAATTTCATCCGGATGCGACTTCCGGTTCTGCAGTTACAGAGCGATGAGTTTCAGAGCTTTCAAACCGCCATATAGAATGACAATAGGTACAACGCCGGTACGTGCAACTTGGTAGAAGAAAACACAACACGAACGATGCGGTCTTTGTTCTATTTCGTACACGCTATAAAGAAAACGAATCGGTTACGAATGTCTGCTACTGGTGTGTGATTTTGGTAAACAAACGGTGCTACGGTTGATAAAAATTTTAGCTATTTATAAAAAATGCGACCGAAGGAGTAGAATGTAATATATCACTGAATTGAAATTTATTTAAAAAAATAAACATACATCGGAACATAATGCTGCGCTACTCATATGCAATTTTCACAGCCGGTAGTATTATTTCTCGGGCTTTTAGCCCTTTTCAAATGAAACGATTATACAATCACTGCGAAAACCTATCTTTGCACCGAGGCCTGGAGGACCGACTGTTATATACCATTCGAATCAGTTCACTGAGTACGCAAAATGTCTGTGTATGTAGCATTTTTGTGCACTATCTTTTCTCGGAGATGGCTCAATCTGATTTTCACAACGTTGGACTCAAATAAAAGGTCTTAAGATGCCATAGAAAATTTAAGAATTTCAAATTCATCCGACTTTCAGTTCCGGAATTACAGGATGATTTGTGAACTTTGACTTTTAATTTTTAAGTTCGGATTTTCACAAACTTAGGTTTAAATTAAAGGTTTTGTAGTCCCACATAAAGCTTTAGAATTTTGAGGAGTGTTAATAAAAATTTACCACCACCCAAAGCGACGAAGCAAATGAGTGAAGAATTCTTTTTAATCAGGTTTAAAATTGTACCAATTTTTAAGTCAAATTTACTGCTTGCAACTTTGGTTATTCACTTTTCTTCAAGATGGAAAAATAGATTTTAAGTCGATGAATGGCAAATCCTTTGAAAATAAGTTGTATTAGAGATTTTCCAAATATCTGTAAAATTTTCGTTTGAAAATACTGCAAAAAAAAAAACAAATCGAGTTCTACACTGGAGAAATCGAATTTAATATTTTAAAGTAAGACTTCTTTGTAATATGGAAACTTTTGAGAAAAAAAGTTATTCCAACAAAAATATTCCTGATCAAAACTGAAATATGTTTCAGTGTTTTTTTATCGATAACTGAACTGATTTGGAAATCTTATACCGTTTTTGTTTTTGAGCCTAGACGCGGGCTACTCTGACTCCGAGTAAAACGAACACGTGGTACGCGCCCTAAACAACAACTCATGAAAAAAAGATAAAATAAACAAACTCGGCTGGATGCGTGGTGCGACCCGAGAAAATTTTCCGAGCGAAACTACGCGATTGGAGTCCGATCTAGAGCGACCTCAGGTTGCTAAAACAAACATATCAAACGTTGTTTGGGCGACTCTGGGTCAGCTTTCGGGCTGCTCTGATCAATAAACGAAAACGGTATTAATCATCCAGACATCCAATGGAACTCGATTTGTAAAGAAATTTCACAGAATACCCTTGACCGATATTTGCAAAAAGTATCAGACAGGAATAGAAAAAGTTTTAGCTAGAAAAGCTTTTTTAAGGCTCCCATCTTGCAATGTATGAACGGTTGGTTACCAACAGGCACGTATACAAGGAGGGGTTTTATGAGTTCAAACCCCTCCCGAAACTAGAAAATTATGCTATACCAACTCTTCTCTATTAAAATTACGAATTTCGTGCCAACTCAAACAAATGTTGGCGACATCCTCTTCGATTCAAACGAAACTTTCTGGACATGTAGACTTTGTGTCAAAAAAGTCACTTTGCCAACTATATTTTTCCAAAATTGATCCAGACTGCCTTTTGAAAAGGGCTCAATATTTGTAACCATTTTCTTTCAAAGAGCTATAATCGAAGATGATAAATTCTACAAAAAAAATGTTACACTAGTGTTTTTCACAAAATCAGCCAAATTTTTCAATAAAAATACTAAAAAAATATTCTTATCAAGTCCTGCACTTAAATTTTTTTTTAAATATTCTATCGATTTACAAAACAAAACCAAGATAGGTGATTAATTTCCTTACTAACCGATCATACATTGCGGGCACATTCAAGGAAAAATAGGTTTTTCAAACAAAAACTATTTCTTGTCCAAATTTTAAGTTTTTCTTAAGTGTCTGTTTATTAAAAGCTAAACTTAACTGAAAGTCATAAGCATCCAAGATTCCAATTAATCTCAATTTTGGGGAAGATTTCACCGAATACCTTGTTGCTAGTTGCCCGATATTCTCAGAAAATATCAGGGCTGGATAAGAAAAGTTTTTTTTCCTTGCAAAACGCCCATCTCACAATATCTGGAAGGTTGCCAGGTACTTTCATTAGAAAAAATAGACTTACTTTGAGAACATCACCAGTACAACATTTTTTGGAGGATTTCTCATTTTTCTACTCTAATTAGTTGAAAAAAATAGTAACATTGTCTAGTTCTTTTCCGAAAAAATGTCTGGATCAATTTTGGAGAAATGATGCGAGCAAAGTGGCTTTTTGTGATAAAGTCTATATGCTGAATACGATTTTGCACGAAATTCGTGAATTGGATTTCTACACAGAAAAAAACCGGTTTCCTAAAGCTAAATTCCATTTACAAAAAAGAAATAACATCTCTTTTGAATTCAATGAAACTTTGTCCTAAGGTAGGTTATTATGTTTCCGTCCAACCGTCCATGTATTGTAAGGCGGGCAGTTTCAGGAAAAAAAGTGTTTCAAACTAAAACTTTTTCTAGTCCATTACCGATACTTCTTGTTGATATCGGGCAACCAGTATTCTGTGAAATCTCCTCTCAAATTGAGGTTCATCAAATTAATTTAGTTATCGATGGAAAGACACTGAAAAAAAATTATGAAAAAAGGTGTTTTTGTTGTAAATTGATTTTAAATTTTTATAGGCAATATTTTTTCGGTGTAGGATTCGCTGTGGAAGCATTTCAGTATTTTTATTGGAAAATTTAGCTGATATTGCGAAAATCAACAGCATTGTTTGTGGGCGTTCTCATTTTTTGTTAACTATTTGAATGAAAATGGCCAGAAAACTTAGGACCTTTTGACAAGACAGTCTAAATCAATTTTTGAAAACGAAGTATGCAATGCGATATTTTAAGACGCAGTTTACATGTCCAGAAAGTTTCATTTAAACATGAGAAAATTTTACCAACTGAGAATATGATTTGTCACGAAATAAAAATTAAATATTTTCAACAAGCGATTTTATCCAAAAGAATTTCTAGTAATTATATACACATTACCATGCGTATGGAAATTAATCATCTTACTTATCTTTTGACATCATTTGATCAAAATCAAAAAATTTTGTGAATCGATTTTCAGTATTTTTATTCGAAAATGGGACTGATTTTGTCAACATAGATAGTGCAACACTTTTCGCGGGATTTGTAATTTTTCGACTAAACCGAAACCTCCATTTACGAATTGAACGGTGGTTCGTAAAACGAGGTAGTTCGTAAATAAAGTTTACGTTATTCGGGATTTGGTTCGTATAAAAAATTTTGTGTAATGAATGGGGAAACCCCCCATCATATGGCTTTTTTTTAAGAACGGATGTGAAGAGTAAGTGCAAGAAAATGATGTTTCGGGTCGTTTCAGAATTCGAAATGGCGGCATCCGGTTTATTGATATGGTCTCAAAACTCTTACAACATGGGTATTTTCAGAACAGAATTGATAAGTAGATGTCGGAAAACGAAAATTGAGGTGAATCTGCATTTCAAGATGGCGATTTCCGGTTTTTTGACGTTCCTTGAAACCCCTTACAGCATGGGTATTTTTGGAAAAGAATTTAAAAAATACGTACCGGAAAACAATGTTTGGGTACTTTTTACGTTTCGTCTTAGACTCGTCAGTGCAGAGAAGTTCAAATTGAACTGCTTATTGCAAACTTAAACAGTTCAACTTGAACCGCTAAGCAGACGTCAAGTTGAGGCTACTTGCAAAACACTTTATTATTTAGTACCGAAGCGGTTCTGTTTAAGTTTGCAATAAGCAGTTCAATTTGAACTGCTCTGCACTGACGAGCTTAAGACAAAACGTAAAGAGCAGTAAAAACGGTTATGTGCCCAAAGCTAACATTGGCTAACCCCTGAATGACCAATTTTTAGGGTTGTTTAGAAATCTAAGATGGCGATTCCTGTTTTATTAGTATTCCTTGAAAATTATTACCGTATTCCTTTATCTTTGTTTTCTCTGATAACACTATACCGGAAGTCACGACATTGAATTTTGAAACGAACTCAAATATCGTTTATTGGTATCCAATCTGTTCCGAAAATTCCTTTATTCTTTGGGTTTTCAAGGCATATCGATAAACAGAAGGTTGTTATATTCGATTTCGAGACGACACCAAACATCGTTTTTGGGCATCTGCTTATTAACACTCCTAATACCAAGCCTAAAAAAGTTACGCGAAGCACCAAGCCCCAAAAAAGTTGGAACGGTAACTTTGAGCTACCATAGCTCAGTTGTTACTTGACCAATTTCGATAAATTTTTCACCCTCGAATTTTGTGAAGTTTGTAGATTATTTTAAGTATATCATTATTTGCAATCTTTCAGGAAAAACTAATGAAAATCAGATTTTTCCCGTTCCAAGTTTTTTTTCGAGCTCAAAACGTGCCCTATCTGCATTCATGCGGCACCTGCATCGCGAATCGGATATTGAGAACTTTAACTTTACCGAGTCATAACTTTGTTGTTAGTCAACCGATCTTCAAAATTTGTTCACCATTGGAAAGGTACTACTTCCACAAATACAATGCACTGAAAAAAAACTAAAAATAGGGTTGTCTACCCAAAGTTATAATGAAAACTGTAGAAAGATGACCTAAGAAAAGATGAGAATTTTTACAATGATCGTAAATATCTCGAAATTCAAAGCGATGACCTATATATTTTTATACATCACCAGCTACAATTTTCGCTCAATTACCATTTCTACACAATCAGAAGAAAACATTGAGAAATCGATGAATTTATAAATATATATGAATTTTTCAATCTTTTTCACATGTTTGTATATAACTCGAAAATTAAAGCGATGACATGTACATTTTTTTGATTCAAAATATTGAAATCATTACCAGAAATAATGTATTGATGATCAAAATTATATATCCGTTCAAAGAATCTCAAGAAATTTGGTACAAATACAGAGAATTTGTGTTATTGGGAAAATTTTGGAACTTGGATTTCACTGAAAATTTTAAAATTTTTAGTAAATAACCTAAAACTCTTAAAATATTTTTATATTGGACAAACGATCTAAACAATTTTTATGCACAGCACAAACGCATTTGGTAACTACTAAAATTCTGGTTTTGTTGTAGGTTTGCCGTAGAATCTCAAAAAATAGATAAAAGATCGGAAATTTTAAAGTTTCCGAGTTAAATTGCATTGCACAGTGGTCCGGATCCACAATTTAGGGGGACAAAAACATTTGTGGCTTAACCTTATACTTTAAAGCTATGATGTCTTCAAAACAAATGATCAGTGAAGATAAACCATATGTCGATGTACATGGTATTAGGGTGGTTCTTATTATTAAGGTGATCCAAAACTTATTTTCCGGATGTATTGAGATAGAGGACTGCATTTTTCGGCAAAACTGTAGATAAACTTATATCGAGCAGCTACCATAGTAGCATCTGCAAAGCTATTTTTAAAGAGCAACTTAGGGTGTTCCTCAAAAAATCAGATTATTTGCTCTAGCATTTATATTTTTCTCTTTTCGTATAGGTATCTTTGAGCATCTTTTAGAGTTTGTTAAAACCAATTTTTTAATGACTTCAGGTAGCGTTTTCTGAACCGAAGTTATGAGCAAATCTAGTTCAAAAACAGGTTATTTTTAAACTGCTATATCTAACATTGAGGAAAACGAAAAAAATCCGTTTCTTGTATTTGACAAAAAATATTTTCGAGCATGTTTATAAAAAAAGGCGGAGGAGATATTTTTTAAAATTTTTTTAAATTATGTTCATACATTGGATTTTTTCATTGAAAAATATTCGTATCAGTCATTTATTAGCTATATAAGGTATTTTTGTCTTCTAAAGTGTCAAATTAATTCAAGTGCTTATTCGGGAAGAAATCGTTCTGCATTCTTCGGGGAATGCAGAATGTTGTCGCTTTTGTAAAATCTTTAAGGCCTCTCGGTGGTTGGAGGTTCTATCAACCGTGCATTTTGGCGCCTGCAGATCGTTCAGCATCCTTTTGGGGATGCAGGACGACTTATTTCTTTATGTTTTGTGCTGTTTTCCCACCTCACCCAATTCTCAATTCCCTTCCATGTTCCTTTTATCCTTCCCTTCCCATCAGGAAGTTGATGAGAAGCTACGCAAGGCACGAATCTCCAAATAACTAGGGGAACATGCCACTTGAGCCAATTAGTTCTGATAACATAGGTGCAGGGTTTCATTCAGTAAAAAGCATTCAAACGACGAGGTTGGTTTTAGAGACGAAGACAACTTTAAGCTGCGAATAGATTGGTTGGTAGGTGCTAATCGCAAAGGCTGCTGCAAAGCCAATATTCGGGGCGATTCCAGTTTCACAAGTGCCTGAAATAGTGGAACTCACTTCACTGAGAAAGATGGCCTAACCGATTTGAGAACTGTTTCAATTTGTAGGTTACACTAGTTCATGCACTAGCTTTCATGTTTTTCAAAAATCAAACAAAACTGTTTGAAGAATACATTTTTATGTGAGAATAAGAGAGATATGGGAAGAGCAAAATTGCACAACTAGGTGGATAAAAACAAGTTTTACTTAATTTCGTTTGATTTTTTGTGCTAAATTCAGAATTCTACTTTTTCTGAATTGTTTACTAATAGAAAATTAAAATAATTTTCGAATTCTATACATTCCGAAATAATTCTAAGTTTGTGATATTTAAATTTCAATATTCTATCGATTATAATTGATGTTGTTTAGGATAGCGGAAAATTTAAGATATATGTTTTTGTTCTTGATTGCTTGTAAAACAAAAATCAAGCAATATTTTTTTTTTTAAATTGTTGTTGGTTTCTTTTGCATGGGTTAGTATATGAAATTCATATAATTTTACGTTCTATTTCTTATTGTACAAAGCCATTGGAATAATTTAAAATTTTCGTGTTGTCACAAAATTTATTTTATTAATAGAAACAAATTCTACGTCTCTTTGAAACAGATGAAATCAAAACGGATTCCAATATTTTCACTTTGATTTGCAGAAACGTTAGAACGCAATATATAACAGAAATTTTGGAATTTCCGATCTTCTACCGATTTTTTGAGATTTTACGGAAAACCTAGAACAAAAAACCTAATTTTAGTAGTTATAAATTCCATTTGGGTTGTGCATAAAAATTGTTTAGATCTTTTGTCCAATACAAAAACATAATTATTTTTAGAGTTTAGGTATATAAATTTTTTTTAAGTATTTAGGCGTATAAAAATTTTTAAGATTTTCGGTGAAATCCAAGTTTCAGTTTTTTTGTAAATTTTGTTCATAATAAACTTCCAACTAAAATAATAAAAAAAAATATATATGTGTTTTTTTTGGCAAAATTTTCCCAATAATAGAAATTCTCTGTATTTGTACCAAATTTCTTGAGATTCTTTGAACGGATATACAATTTTGATCATCAAAACATTGTTTCTGGTAATGATTCCAATATTTTGAATCAAAAAAATGTACATGTCATCGCTTTAATTTTTGAGTTATATACAAACATGTGAAAAAACATGAAAAATTTATATATATTTATAAATTCATTGATTTTTTAATGTTTTCTTTTGATTGTGCAGGAATGGTAGTTGAGCGAAAATTGTAGCTGGTATCACTAGCAATCGAATGATGTATAAAAATATATAGGTCATCGCTTTGAATTTCGAGATATTTACGATCATTGTAAAAAGTCTCATCTTTTCTTAGGTCATCTATCTACAGTTTTCATTATAACTTTGGGTAGACAACCCTATTTTTAGTTTTTTTTCAGTGTATTTTATTTGTGGAAGTAGTACCTTTCCAATGGTGTACAAACTGTGAAGATCGGTTGACTAACAACAAAGTTATGACTCGGTAAAGTTGAAGTATTCAATATTTTCTATGCGACGTTTAAGCCAAAGGAACGAAAATTGGGAAGCAGATAGGGCATATGGGCGTGTGAAAAAAACTTGGAACGGGAAAAATCAAATTTTCATTGGTTTTCCTTTACCAATCGTCTGCTACAAAGTTTTGGAATCAATCTACGAACTTCACAAAATTCGAGGGTGTAAAATTTATTGAGATTCGTTGAAAAACAGCTGAGCTATGACAGCTCAAAGTTACCGTTCCAACTTTTTTTGAGGCTTGGTGCTTCGCGTAACTTTTTTAGGCTTGGTATTAGGAGTGTTAAATACTTTCCAAAAATACCCATATTGTAAGGGTTTTCAAGCAATATCGATAAACCGGAAGTCGCCATCTTGGATTTTCAAAATAACTCAAACATTATTTTCCGAAATCTATTTATTCAACCTGTTTCTAAAATACTCATATAGTAGCAGTTTCCATGAAATATAAATGTGCACGAAATCTTTTTCATATCATTACAAAAATCTCTTTTTACGAATCAGGTTCGTAAAAAAAGTTTACGTTATTCGGGTTTGTAAGGTTTTTAACGGGCAAGTTATTGAAAAGAGACGATATGTTCTAGTGAAAAAAATTAAATTCTACTAGAGCATTTTAGTACTCAGCACTAAATTCGAGTTCCAAAGGGTAGTTTCGGTTTGTTCCAAATCACCAAGTCAAAATACAGTTTGTCTTATTTATATTTCAGTGAAATAAACAAAATTTTAAATGCTTTGTTAAATTCCCACCAAATACCAGCCAGCATCGGTAACAGTTCTGAATAAATAGCTCAAGCGCCCGCTCCATCCGTGAAAATTAGAATTAACAAAACTTTCTCATCAAACTTCCTTCTTCATTAAAAGCGTAATAAAATTCATCAGCTCTAAACTGTAATCTGCCAAGGCTTCATCCTTCCGCATCGAAACATCTTCCACGAATTCCACCAAACGATTATGACGGGCATTAGCCGTAACGAAAAAAGTAGACTAATTGTAATTAATACTGTTGAAACCAGTCAGGCGCAGGCCGCGGGCAATCCGCCACCAGTTGATGGTATGGCCTCTGATTGTCACAATCACTCATCGTCTTCGTCGTCGTCGTCGTCTTCGTCGTCGTCTTCGTCGTCGCTTTCTGTAGCCTTTGTTGGTGTCCTCTTCCTTTGGTATGGTGGTTGTTTCCAGGAAACGGTTTTATCATGTCAACTAACCCACCGTCCACGGTTTCAACTGCTAGCCCTGCGGTTGATGAATTGGCCCGGCCACCGGCTTGGGAGAATTCTCGGCAAATTTCCCACCGCTATCACCGTCTGCTGGTTGCCTTAAAGCCAAACGATATCATCTGATTGTCGCCGTAAGCTTTAACGATTACGGTAGCAATATCCGCTGCTCGGGGATGGAATGGGTCGGTCGTTCACGTTCCACTCACGACATCCGGCTGCGAAAGATGGCGAACTTTTGCTATGCCTCGCCCCAAGAAGCAGCTTCATATCGGAAATCCAATTGAAAGGGGAGGGGTGGATAGGGCGAAGGGCGCATTTACCGATCGAAATTAAGATATTAATCACGACCGTTCCGTTCATAATCTTTTACGACAGTTACGCGAAATAATTGAAGTTTTCCAAGTGATTCGAGCCGTTAAAAAGTTGCTCTGCCGATGTGCGGAACGGCGGTACATTTGACGCAAGAATATTGCCGCTGCTTGGGTGGGTATGGCAATAAAAGTATCCATTAGATTTGAATCGGCCGTCTAGTCCTGTTACTACGGCCGTTCGGCTATTATATTCGCCGTAACATTTCTGTTTCCGTCTGTTCTGCTGTTATGCTTAATTATTTCATGACTCTAAAAATCTTACGGAACGATAATTAACTTCCTTCCTTCATATTTGAGCGAAAATTGAAGGTAAATGGAGCGTGAGCAAATGCAAAATTATAAAAATATTTTTATTCGATAAATTTTGACAATGGGAGGAAAATAATACTTTGCTTTCTAATCTACCGAAAGACATTCGGTCTATGTGAAGAAAATTAATAGCTTGCCGGCCGAATGAAACACCATTGAAATTGATTCAATAACCCGTACTGAAGCCCAACCATTAGAACATCGTTCCAAGCTAATCAACGTCCGATGCCGGTTTCCAACTCGGGTGTCGCCCGCCCGGGACAGACAAAACCCAGACAGTAGTGTGATGCCTCTTATCGCCAGCCCATTCAGTGCACGTAGCCTGGAGCCTGGAATAGCTGCTGCTACTACTACTACTACTATCCGTTTCCCTTGGGTAAGCATGACCCAATCAGTCCAGCCAATGGTCAAAGCATTGTCCGATGTGTCCACGTCTTAGCCGTAACGAACCGGGAGCAGACATCTACTCCTCGTCCCTCGTGTTGCATCGGATCACAGCACATCCCAATGGTGCTGAATTCACAGAAGTGATTCCTCCGAATTGGCAAACTACACTGGAGCTTTTTGGTCGGTCTCATGGGCTAGTTAAGTGCGGCTGATGCTGCTAGGCTGCTAGGCACGCATTTGGAGATAAATGAAGGAAAATTGTACCCCGTTTAAGTTCGACTCCACGGGAAGGGAAGTATGACTACCGAATCGTGTTGGTTCCGGAAGTGGTTTTGGCTGGCGGGTAGAATTGAAATTTTTGTCGTACTTCTTTGGGGTGAATATCGCAGTTCAACTCACGAATCGATTTCTCGAATATAGATGTGTATCGATATGCAATTAGAAAACCTGTTTCAATCCACATTGTGAAGTAATGATGACTTGCTCATAGCCGGTAGTATTACAAATTGATGCTAGTGCCTTTTCAGAACCAAGTAAATTTCAGAATAGCCAAGTGAATTTGTGCGACCATAAACTAACAAGACCTACATAGTGGAACATTTTTGAACACTTCTCCCGTATTTTGCTTCATCATTTCAAATTAAGGCTTGAGTTCTTAAAAACTCTTTACCCTATAACTCAGGAACCGGAGAACGAATCCATCTAAAATTCATTAGCATGGAAACTGGTTCAACTATCCCTGGAAAATCGGAATGAGTTCCGCGATATTTGCCTGAGAAAGTGATCATACTGAACAACGGCACGAACGGCACCAGGTAATGCAATATGTAAATCATGCAGAGAAAGGAAGTACAAAGTGGGCCATTTAAAGTGGAAGCACCGGGCATCCCAATAACTTTTGACAGAATTGTCAGATCGACTAGTGGCATACGGCGATGGAAGCGTCATTCCAAGATTATTTTACAATTACACCAAAAGAACGTGCTGAAATTGTTCAGCTTTACGCCGAGAATGAGACCACTTAATTAATACGACCTCTATACGACAAAAAAAAAATTGGTGTGGTGTTGGCGCGGATGTGGTGATTGGTCCCTGTTTTCTCTAAGACGATGATGGAGCCAGTGTTGGTGATTGCCAAAAATTTGACAGAAGCTGCTATATTGCTATCTATATTGTATACAACATTTTCAATCCGGTAGAAGATGCTACAAGGACTCGAGTCTCTCATTGCATGAACCGCGAGAGAATTTTTTCTACATTTCTTCGCTCCACTTCATACTCTGAGTGTTTCACGGCGCGAACGATAATAAGCGACCGTTTGTTGTTTCAGAGAAAATCTATACAGCAGCGAGCTAACCTTTGATTCTCAGACAGGTCATCGACAGAAATTCGCTCTCGCACTGGTGTCTATTCTATGTGAAATGAACCATGCTGGGTTTTTGTTGTTGCGATGATATCCGTCTCTCTTTGATGGCACTGATTCAATCGTGTGAAGAGTTGCTGGTGAGAGATCTTTGATATGATAAAAGCCATCCTTGGATGGAGCAACAGAAACTGTTAATAACGAGCCATGATAAATGATTTTGTGATGTCCATCGTTCGTGAAAAACGATTTGAATGGCTACTGGTTTCAACAGGACGGTGCCACATGCTAACTAACTAATAATTGATTTGTTATGAGCATTGTTCCCCATATCGAAAAACGGTGATTCTGACTGGTTCCCGAGATCACCCAATTTAACATCATCACACTTTTTTTGTGGAGCTAAAGCTTGCTTCAGATAGAATTGGAACAAAGACAATTATTTCCCTGTATTTCAGTTATTTATTATTGAATTCAAGATCTTTTTTTCATACAAATGTAGCGATTTCTTAATTCTTGTAGGAAAAAAATACGGATAAAACAGGTGTTGAACAGTCGTTCGCAACGCACGCGAAATTTTTTCTGGCTACCTATAGTTTCATTGATTCAAGGCTTCAGTCTTTTTCAAGGCTACCTGAATCACTAACAGTCTTTTTTAAAGACTAACAATTAGTCAGCCTTTCTCAAGGCTATGCAAAGAGTGATATTAGAGTGACTAAGTGATACAAAGAGTGATATTAGAGTGAATAAGAACTTAATCAGCCTTTTTTAAGACTTGCTATTCGAAGAACTATTCTTCGAACTAATCAGTCTACCACAAAATTATTTTAATTATTAGGACTACCACAAAATCAATCTTTATCAAGACTTTTCCAAACTAGGATTCTAATCGAAGACGATTTTAGCCTAGTTAATTAAATTTAAAATTTCATTCATTTCAAAAATGCCTGCGTCCAACCGGAAAGGCAACAAGCATAAGGCTAAACATAATTGAATATGGAATAAATCACAATCCGTTATTCAACATTTTGCTAATAACATTCACGATCTTATAGAATCTGAATGTAAAAATAAAAGAGAACGGACGGATTTCCCTTCCGTTGATTCTATGCCGTCTAACAATATTTACGCGATTTTTCCTGAATCCGATTGTAGCGACATAGAAGGAAATTCTTCAAAAATTCCCAAAATGGACGCTTGTCGTTCTGTGAAGAAACAACAATCTATGCCTCCAGTGACTGTGATGATTTCCGACTTCAAAGCATTCCGTACTGAGCTTTCTACTTTTCTCCCGAAAATAAAAGTCTCATTTCAAATCGAACGAAGAGGAGAATGTCGAGTCTTGGTTGATGGATTGGAAGATTACGAACGTCTTATTCGATATTTGTCCGAGAAACTTCATAAATTTTATTCATATGATATAAAATCAGACAGACCCTTCAAGGCTGTCTTGAAAGGGTTTTTAAATGATCAAAGTACTGATGAAATTAAAAATGAACTAAAAGAATTGCTTGGTTTTGCCCCTTCCCAAGTAATACTTATGAAAAAAAGAGCGAATGGTACTTTTAAACCACGCTCTGGAGTTTCCCATGAACTTTACCTAATACACATCAATCGAAGTGATGTAAACAATTTGAAAACTTTAGAAAAAGTACGTTTCATTTTCCACAATAAAATTCATTGGGAACATTTTAAACGGCATAATCGTATTGCAAACTTAACGCAATGTCGTCGTTGCCAAGGCTTCGGCCATGGAACCAGAAATTGTCATATGGATATGCGGTGTTTGAATCGCATTCGAAGACGTTTGTCCAATGAATGAAACCACTAATAATTTTTCATGTTCAAATTGCGATGGAAATCATAAATCCAATTATTTGAAATGTCCTGTCAGGGAAAAAATTTTGAACGCTCGTTCGCTTAGACAACAAGTCAAATCAACGACCTTAAATTTGCAGAACATACCTGAAAATCACGAAACCGTTACAAATGCCACGCCTAATTCTTCTAAGGAACTTATTTATTCGAATTTAAAACAAAAAAACTGGTACGCCTTCTTCTAATGTCAGTTATGCTAGTATAACAGGTAGAAATCTACAACTTCATTCTTTTGATGTAAGTAATCAAAACACAGGACCGCCTTGCAGTTCATCTTCTGAAGAAAACAATTTATAAATAGGTAGATCGGCCATATCATCTTCTTCTAATTGCAGTCTACCTACAGTCTACCTTCTTTAAATGGAGTTGATTTAGGTGATATAACTGAAAATAAAATGATCTACCTACAAGATCAACTTTTTCAAATGATCATCCAAATGAATTCGACTTCATCACTTTTTGAAGCATTTCAAATCGGATGTCAATTTGCAAATAATATTATAATGAATTTGAAATTTAACAGTGATGTTAAATAATTTTTTGAATATTTTAAATTGGAATGCTCGATCTTTAAAATCGAGTGAAGAAGAATTTCACAATTTTCTCAAAGTTCACAAAATCATATTGCCATTGTGTCAGAAGCATTTCTTAAACCAAATGGCAAATTAAAAAGCAATTCACATTATGTGGTTCATCGATTCGGCAGGTTTACTGAAATGGGTGGTGGAGTTGCCATTTTTGTCAAACGGCAAATTAAACATCGAATTTAACATCTTTCAATACTAATGTTATTGAAAGCTTTCATGGAATTTATTTCATCGCTGGAGCATATTTGCCAATCCAATGCACTGGTGAACAATTAAATTTCTTTAAAGGCGATTTGCAACAACTCACAAGATATCGATCGAAATTTTTCGTAATAGGGGACTTAAATGCTAAGCATTTCCAGTGGAATTGTAGGCAAAATAACAGTAATGGTAAAATACTTCATAATCAACTCTCAGCTGGTTACTTTACAGTTCTTCATCCCAGTAATCCGACTTGTTTCTCTTCCGTGAAAAACCCGCCTACAATTGATCTGGTTTTAACAGATAAAAGTCACATTTGTAGTGAATCGATTAAACATGCTGACTTTGACTCAGATCATCTTCCTGTAACATTCAGACTTTCTAACGAAGCTATAATTAATCCAATTAGTTCTATATTCAACTATCATAGACCTAATTTCTTGGATTACAGATCTCACATTGAAAATCATGTGGATCATGAAACTATTTTAGAAAATTCTGCGAACATCAACAAGGCAGTAGATATTTTGAATCATTATATTATCGATTCTAGAAATCTTTCAGTTCCCAAAGCTCAAACTAAATTAAATTCTCTTATCATCGATGACAATCTTCAACTGCTCATTCGGTTGAAGAATGATCGTCGACGACAATATCAACGTTCTCGTGATCCTGCTATGTAAAACATAGTTAAGGATTTACAAAAAGAAATTAAACGTAGATTTACTCTTTTGCGAAATGAAAATTTCGCTAATGAAGTTGAAAAAATTAAACCATATTCTAAACCTTTCTGGAAACTTTCTAAGGTTCTTAAGAAACCTCAGAAACCAATTCCTGCTCTCAAGGAAGGAAATCAAATACTTCTTACGAATGGCGAAAAAGCTCAAAAACTTGCTCAGCAGTTCGAGAGTGTCCACAATTTTAATTTGAACGTTGTGAGTCCTATTGAAAATGAAGTCTCACTAAAATATGATCACATTTCAACTCAAGTGTTATCACAAGATGACGAATTTGATGAAATTAAATCAATTATTAGGAAACTTGAAAACATGAAGGCTCCTGGTAATGATGGAATTTTTAATATTCTTGTTAAAAATCTTCCCGATGTTGCCTTGAGACTCTTGGTTAAAATTTTCAACAAGTGTTTTTCATTAGCTTACTTCTCAAAAAGATGGAAAAAAGCTAAAGTAA
Source organism: Malaya genurostris (assembly GCF_030247185.1). NCBI lineage: Eukaryota > Metazoa > Arthropoda > Insecta > Diptera > Culicidae > Malaya > Malaya genurostris. The sequence continues at coordinate 52,370,814 of NC_080571.1, forward strand.
TTCCTATCCTCAAACCTGATGAAAACCCAGCAGAAAAATCAAGTTATCGACTAATTAGCTTACTTTCTTCTATCAGTAAACTTTTTGAAAAAATTATCTTGTTGAGAATGATGTCTCATATAAACGAGAATTCAATTTTTTTACCAGAGCAGTTTGGATTTCGTCATGAACATTCAACTACTCATCAACTTGTCAGAGTAACGAACATGATAAAAGCAAATAAATCTTCTGGGTTATCCACTGGAGTTGCTCTTCTAGACATAGAAAAAGCTTTCGACAGTGTTTGGCACAAAGGTTTAATAGCAAAAATGTCTGATTTCCAGTTTCCTATTTATTTGATCAAAATTATTTAATTGATCATACTCTTCCAATCTTGTATAATATTTTCACTTCTGATCTTCCAAATCTACCCGTTGGTTGTCAGAAATCGCTATTCTGTGACGACACAAGTCTGTTTGCCACAGGTAGAAATCTAAGAGTGATCTGCAGTCGCCTACAAAGAAGTTTAAATATTTTCAGTGATTATCTGTCAAAATGGAAAATTTGCACCAAATGCAGCAAAAACGCAATTAATTATCTTTCCTCATAAGCCAAGAGCTTCTTTTCTTAAACCAAACAATAATCACATTCTCACATTGAATGGCTTAGAATTGACATGGACTGATCAAGCAAAATACTTGGGTTTAATGTATGACAAAAAACTCACTTTCAAGGATCACATTGAAGGAATCCAGGCAAAGTGTAATAAATATATTAAATGTTTATATCCTCTTATAAACAGAAATTCTAAGCTCTGTCTAAAAAACAAATTGTTAATTTATAAACAAATTTTCAGACCAGCCATGCTTTATGCGGTACCAATTTGGTCAAGCTGTTGTTCCACCAGGAAGAAAACGCTTCAAAGGATTCAGAATAAAATTCTGAAAATGATTTTGAAGCGTCCTCCCTGGTTTAGTACAAATGAGTTACACAGACTTACAAATATAGAACCATTAGAAGTAATGTCCCATAATATTATAAGCAAATTCGGACAAAAATCGATGCAATCTTCAATTGAATCGATTCGCTCTCTGTATGTATGTTAGTATGTTAGTATATATTTGCTATCTAAATCTAAATTTTAGTTAGCAACTTCTAATCAATATAACCAATTCAACAATTTTTTTTGATCTGCAAAGTTCCAGCAACCAACGGAAGTGCTGTTGTTTGCGAACCGAACCACCTCAAACACAAATTTAGTCCTGATGAATTCATTGCGTACAACAAGAGATCGTGATTATCGTTTTCCCTCGACGCACCAGCTTTTCTCCCCTCTCTTTTCCTCTCTTCAAATCAACAACACCATGCTGATTATTTCGTAATCAACTGTTCCTTCTGTTCGGCAGTTCCATTTACGCAAATCAGTTCAAGCCCAACCGACAGGGCTTTCCGCAAAACAATTGCGCATTTCAGGGAAAACAAATGTAAATAAATTTGAACGAATCTCCACTGGGAGCAGCACAAGTGCTCTTATCCGTAAATAAAAGATTATCTGTCTGTCTGTCTGTTTATCATTCCGCCGGCTCTTCTGCCTGTACGTCGACCTTTCTCTTCTACTACAAACAAATTTCCGACCATGAAAAACCCGGTGCGTGAGTTGCTAACTGTTTTCTTCCACTTTTTTTCTTTGGTTTTCCTTGTCGGCTTTCGTTTCGACAAACGTCCGATTATCTTGCTGGCAGTGTTCCACCCCAAGCGAAAATGATAATATTCGTGCGGATTAAGTGGAACCGAGAGGACCCCCGAAACGGAAGAGCAAACATATGCCGACGTACGTCGGTGGCCCAACACCCGAGGACGAGGACGCTTCCGCTTCGTACCAGTGTCTGAGGTACGGCACTTTCTTTTTCGGAACGGCACTTTTCGGGCTCCCCCCTCTTCCCGAAGCAGGAAGGAACCAATTAGATCTGATCTTCCGACTACTGCTGCTGCTGCTGCTGCGGTTGCCGACTGTCGACAGCCAGGACAGGACTACGAACACTACGAACATCTCTCAAGAGAGCAAATTAATCCGTCGACGGCAGACTTTCATTATGTGACCGTTCTGTAGGTGAGCTTGTGGTATCACTGAGATCTGGCCCCTGAAGGCGATATTTTTTCTGTTTGGAGCCGCCTTTTTTCCATAACTGTAGGAAGGAAAGCTCGTTTTACTTGTTATGAACTATAAACTTCAAAGCCGAATGGGAAAAGTCAACAGGATCAGCGAGGTTTCGATACCGAGGGATTGCCAGGAAAAACAATCAAAGGCACAAATCTTCCGCTAACTGCTTTACCAACTACATTTCCTTTTATATCATTTTAACAAGATGCTATCATATACTCACCGATTCAATCGCATAATTCTTCCGCGTCGTCGCCTCACTCACATGCGGTGCGCACCGTTGAGCGTGTTGCCGTGATTTGTGATTATCCGGGGGAATTGAATTCAAGCTAATGTTCTGGTTTTACTTTGCCATAAATCGAGCGGAAGTGGGTAGGCATCTGGGTCTGAGGTAGGAACAACAGCAGGAGCTCAGCCGGTACATGCGAATGTCTGGATTTGGAAAGAGAGAAAGAAAATATTCGACTCGGTTAAAGAATTCGTCCCTCGGGCTTCAATTATATGCGCGGAATGTGGTTTGTGGAAAAATATGGCAGTTATCCGAAAGGACGAGTAATTGCTCGAATCCCACGATCCGTATGGGAGTGATTTGGGGAAGTATAGGTAACACAGCGGTTGGAAAGCGATTCACTCTGTGATACTCAAGTTTCCATGGCATCAATGAGATTTCCCGTGGGATCGATGTACCGTGCGTTTCCATAACAAATCGAACTGCGTTCTAGGCATACTCGTTAATTGGCTTGTTTCTGATAAGTGCTTTTGCTCTATTGATTACTGTTCGGTTATGAGTATTGTTATGAGATTACTGTGTTCACCAAATTGGATGTTCTTTGTGAATAGAGCTAATTTGATTTCATGGTAGTTTTGATGAGCTTGACATTAAAAAGTTATTCAATTAATTGGGTAACGAACTCTGAATAGCTAGTAATTAGTTGATTGAAGGGTAGTAATACTAGATTGGGTTGTTTGTTGTGAAACCTTGAGAACTCAGTTTCATTACAGCGAAACCTCTATTTACGAACGAAACGGGGGTTTGTAAATCGAGGTAGTTCGTAAAAATAGTTACGTTATTTGGGATTTGGTACGAAAAAAAAGTTTTGAGTAATTAATGTGGAAACCCTCAGTCGTATGGCTATTTTCGGAACGGATGTGAAGAGTCCATACCAGAAAATAATATTTAGGGTCATTTCAAAATCCAAGATGGTGACTTCCGGTGTATTGATATTCCTTGAAAACCCTTACAATATGATTTAGGTTTTTCAAGAAATGTCAGTATACCAGAAGTCGCCATATTGACTTTCGAAACGAACTCAAACATCGTTTATTGGAATTGAATCTGTTCCGAAAATACCCTTATTTTAAGGGTTTTCAAGGAATTTCGATAAACCGTAAGCCACTATATTGGATTTCGGAAGAGACTTAAATATAGTTTTCTGATATCTATTTATCATATCTGTTCCAAAAATACCCATATTCAAGGAATAGAGAATACGGGGACGAAAAAGGTCACCCGTAATTAGTTGAACCCACAAGGGGACATCCCATCGGCTAAGCTTGACATCGTCCGCCATCTAACATTTTTTTTGAACTAGCGGTTATTTCGATATTGGTAACCTTAATGTCAATTCTGATTTGACAGAAACTTAGTTTTATCCTTCCGCTGAACGAAAATGTTATTTCTGAAGACAGTTTACGTAAGTTTTTCTTCGCCGTAGTATCACTTTTACATAAAATTCTTATCCTAGTATAATTCTAAAATAGTCACAACGATTTAAATTTATTAAAACATATTCCTCTTATTACTTATCATCTTATCATCTTAGGTAATTCGCCATTAATTATGAAATCTACTCGGAAATATTATTTGAACCAAACGATTAACTTCTATAAATTATAAAATAAGCTGTTATTTTCAAACATTTTGTTGATAATTTCATAAAGTATTTCGAGTTTGTTTGTATCATTACATAATTTGTTACAAGGTTTTAGCTGTGGGTAGAGCAGAACTACCAAAAGTGGACCAAAACACAAACACTGAGGGCAATGTGCACCAACTCAAATGAAAAAAAGGTGTTACGATAATACTCAGAACAATGTATTCTTCTTCACAAGCCATTCCTCCCACATTCCCCGATGCTTTCATCTCACTCCTGCTCCTCTCCTCTCACTTATCATCCTTCCTTTTCCTACCACTACTTTAAACCTCATGCATCAAACAATTATACTTATCAATAGACAACATCTTATTTACTAACATTCTATTCTTCACCAATCACTTTCCCACATGCACATCGTCCGGCCTATCGTCTACTCACAATCTTGCCATCCGGTCATTTTTCGCCGCCTTTCGTTACCTGATCCGCCTCCGCCTCACTACCGCTCACCGTTCGAAGTTCCCGCATGCAACACCATCCGGCTCTTCGTTTCACTCACGGAATCTTCCAAATCTATCCCGTTCACTCCAACCTCTTTTCGTGGTTTCCTTCTATTATCCCTGAGCCTAACGTGTTCGGTTAGGCTCAATCATCCACAAGAGTTTATTGGATTGCCGCCGGCTCCAGGCAGAGATTCCCGAACAGCTCACTCTGTCGCTCAACTAATGTGTTCCGTCAAAAAACAGCTGGGTTCAGCATAATAGATACGTGCGTTCAATTTGTGGAGACTCTGAAAACATTTGTAAGCAAGAAATAAACACCCTGCTGGCCACCTGCCATCAGTCCCGCGCACATCGTTTAATTTCATGCATTTACTCACCCTTTTGAAAGGGGTCTTGGTTTCTGCTACAGCCTTCGAACGCTTGTCGATCGGTCTTAAATCCAAACTTGCAAGTCACGCTTGCCTGCAAATGACATTGTGTTAGGCGAGTTTTTATCGTGAAGGATCAACGTAACCTTACCACGGAAAGTGATCTTTCGGTAATGACCGGTTCTATCTCCTGGGAGGAGTCAGACGACTTTCAACTCGAATATGAACGCGCTACAAGTTACTTGTTCCTAGCGAGCGTTTTCACTTCTCCGGGTAAAACTTCTTTCGTATTACAGTCCGATGTCAAACGGAAAATGATTTTGCACGCTAGAAATGGTATCGCGTTAGGTGAATTAATTTCAATGTTATCAGAATGGTCTCACCGCTACTAGCTGCTCCTTCCTAGCGAGCGGATTCTTTTTTCCGGGCAATCCGACGTTAAACGGAGACGCAACGAGCACAAGTGTGATTTCAAATAAGATCCGGATCACCGAACTGAACTGCGCAACTCTTCACGGCTTTCTCCCATTCGACAAAGATGTGGCTTCTTTTCTTTTTGCAGTTTTTAGTCAACTATTGCCAGGCTGTTTCTAGCAGGCAGATTCTCTCAGGCGGTTTCTATCCGTTTTCGTGCGGTCTATATGTGTGAGTATATTTGCTGGTTTTCCGTTTGCGGCGGCGCTTCATTTGTGGAATATGGCTTACACTGAGAGATATTTACATCGATGATTCATGCGGTGAATATTGGCAAATAAGTTTAGATCGATTTTTTTTGCCAAAACAATTAAGGTATTTTGACTCGATCGAGGAGATACTAATCTAAACGTAACAAATTTCTATTCTAATTTAGCTATTGGTTGAACTCATGGACGCAGTTGGAATCAGAACTAAGTCTTAGAAGGGTCCTTTATTAAATTGAAACTGCAACTTTCTTTGTGAAATGATAAAGAATTTTCATGTATGGGAGGTCACGACAAGCAAGAATGTCTCGAACTGGGACATTGAATAGTCTACCTTGAATACGCAAAGAATTTATTAGTTGAGATCTGACATCACGGTACTCCACGCAAGTCCAAAGGACATGATCAATATCTCGATAACCTTCGCCACAAGCACAATGATTAGTCTCGGAGAGCCCAATTCGAAGGAGATGTGCATCTAACATGTAGTGATTGGACATGAGTCTGGACATCACACAAATGAAGTCCCTACTCACATCCAGTCCCCTGAACCATGCCATTGTCGATATTTTCGGAATAATTGAGTGCATCCACCATCCCAGATCATCTCTATCCCAAAAAGCTTGCCAGCTGGCAAGTGTTCTTTGGCGAGTCGCGCTATAGAATTCGTTGAAAGCAATCGGTCGCTCATAAATTTCACCTTCAATAGCACCACGTTTGGCAAAACTATCGGCTCTTTCATCGCCTGGAATGGAGCAATGAGCCGGGACCCAAACTATTGTAATTTGATAATTATTATTCAATATGTTGTTCAGGCACTGTTTTAAAACGAAAATGGTTGTGTATACGCTTGAGGAACACGTGAAAATAGTGCAGTTTTACTTTGAAGAAGACGCCGATTTTTGCCAAAAAATCATCTGCTTGGATGAGGCACATTTTCATCTCGGCGGGTATGTTAATAAGCAAAATTGTCGCATCTGGGTGACGGAAAACCCGCACGTTATCAAGGAGAAGCCGATGCATCCTCAGAGAGTGATGGTTTGGTGCGAATTTTGGTCTGGCGGCATCATTGGGCCATTTTTCTTCGAAAATAAGGCAGGAGCCGCCGCCACGGTCAATGGCGAGTGCTACCGCGCCATGATTAGCGATTGGTTCTTCCCGTTACTTGAAGAGGAAGACTGGACACCATTTGGTTCCAACAAGACACATAGGAAGAGCTTGTTCAGTCAGAAAATGTGTGTACTCGATTTGCAGAAAAATTGCATAAAATATCAAATGGCTAAAGCACTGTCTTAGAAATCCGATCCACATCTGCTATGTTTAATGTGACAATGTATAATTCTTAGATGAACCGTCGATTCCACGAGAAAAAGAAAAGAAATACAGTGTAATGAAAACAACAAAAAATACATCGGTTGAACATATTTCGAATAAAAGACGGTATTTAGTCTAGTGTGTTTTGTTTTGATTTCACAATACATAAGCATCGTTGATTCAACAAAAGATGAAAATTTGGAATGATCTCACCGATATTCACACTCGCAGTTCGTCCGACAATGTAATTAGTAACACAGTGATCGAACGTCGATTCTGCTGTTACATTGGAAGATGTCACCGAAAATTCATGTTATAGACACAACTTCAGCTATTTACCGCGAGACGGCGCACCACTACCAAAGAAGCAGCACTCGCGCTTTTGATGGTCAGAAACACGACGGTAATTGTCCCGTGTTAAATTTTCGAAATGACGCTAACAAATAAGTATCCTTTAGGACTCCTGGCCTCTGTCATTAGCACAATACTCTTTCTATCACAATAAGGCATACCACACTCACCGATTCCTCGGTAAAAAGATTCATCAATCGCCGAAAAATTACTTGTCTGTGGCACATAAACTGTGACAGATAAACTGGCTAGACTGATCGTAGCTTTAGTGACTAGGGGTGAAACGTCGTCATGCTCGAGACACAATTGCGTATTTTCCATATATTTGTGTGGTATCAATACCCCTCGGTCAGAGTTTGCTATAAAATTCGAACACTCACTCTCTCTCTCTCTCTCTCTCTCTCTCTCACAACGAGGAGTTCGCATAATGAGAGCGTAGACCATCTCTCACCGACAACACTCGGGTGTGCTCCTTCATCGAACCGCCAACGCAAGTGGACGCACCGGTAAGTTCCTCGTACCTATCCCGGGAAGGCTTTTACGGACTTCTATCCACCATGCTCCCTTTCGAGCAAGCCAAACCTTCACAATATTGTCACCGTTTTTTCTTCAGTGCTCGGCTCAAACGAAATGATTGCCATACTGGTGGAGCTAGGGTGGTTCTTCTGATTTTCATTTTATTCCATTTTTTCCAAAACCTCTTTAGCAAAAAAATTGAAAAAAACAGGAGTATTTTAGGAATTATGGGAAATCTTTTTGATTTTTTTCATAATTTTTCAAAATGTATTTCATGTGAAAAAAATGTTCAAAGTTTTCGAATTTTCATTAATCGCACTTACAACCAGAGCTGCTAAATGTCACTATCAACGAGCAATTTTGCACGACGAAGATTGGAAAGTTTATGTCACTGGACTGCTGCCAACCAGGCTCCACCAATCATCATATATTGAGTGTCTGAGAGCCGATCTGTCATAACTTAAATTCTCTTGATATTATACTCACCAGGACGCTCATTGATTGCCGATGCGATTGATATAATCTTCATTTCTCCTGTCACTGCTTGATTACGATGTGACTAAATATTAATCAAGCAGCATAAACATTGAATTAAATTCATGTACACCAATAAACTCCGAATTCCAATGACTTTTTACAAAGAACAATGAACTTTATCAATTTATGTTTATGTTAGTACTCTCATGGAATTTTTTTACTTCAACAGGGAATAGGAGAATGAGAGAGAGAACATAATGCGTCACCTGTCTTTGACTGAGTTTACTTCTACTTGGTCATTGAACTATCGAGTATCTCATTTGACAGACATTTTGATCGTACAGATTACAGTTGACGATGATTTTAGTCAGTCTGTCAAGGTCATTTGACATGACTGACAATTTGCAGCTCTGCTTACAACTTTGGTACCACTCTAGATTTTACATAAAAAATAAATCATTTATGAGTACAATACTGTTTATTTTTTTCAGAATTAAAAAAAATGTGGACGGGTATAATATCAGACTTTAAACAATAAATCATTCGGAAAACAAGGCGTCCCCACCAAATTGTCATCATCCAATGGAGACGCATGGTATTTAGTTCTAAAATCATATATCACATGCCCTAAGAACTTAATTCCATGCGTTTCTATCTACAACTTGAGTTCAGGGCTTAAGAAAGAATTTTCATAAGGAAGGATCGGTGAGAGAAACATGAATCAAAACTAATGAATTGAATAATATTAGGTTTTAATATAAAGACTGTCCCAGAAAGTGTGGACGCACTTTGATTTCGCTGTAAATAATTCACAAGTGTTAGATATTCAAATGTTATTCGATATACTGATAATATTAGACTACAACAACAGAATAGTATTCTCAACATTTGCTACTTAGCCATTGTAGACTAGCTGGCGCACCTTCTTGCGAACATTCCTCATTAAATCCCGTACAGACTTCTTGGCGACAAGTTTTGACATTTTTTCCAATCTTTTTCGAACTGTTAAATGGTTTCGGTTGCCGAGACATGTTTCCTAAGATGTGCCTTCGTTAATGCCCAAAATTCCTCAATTGGTCGAAGTTGTGGCAATTTGGTGGATTCATGTCTTTGGGGACGAAAGTGACATTTTTGGTAGTATACCATTCTACCGTTGGTTTCGAGTAGTGGCAAGAAGCAAGATCTGACCAGAAGACAACAGGATCCTTGTGGCTTCGAATCATGGGTAGAAGTAGTTTTTGTAAACATTCCCTGATGTATATTTCGCTGTTCTTTGAAGCAGTGGTGATGAAGGTTTCGAAATCTTACCGCAGCTACAAATTGCTTGCCAGACCATAGCTTTCTTACCAAATTTTTCGACTTCAATCGATGTCCCGGACTGGTTTAACACTTACCCTTCTTGCACCGTATTACATTGTGGTCCCGGCAAGCATTTGTAATCGAGTTTCACGTAGGTTTCGTCGTCCATGATTATGCAGTTCAAATTTCCAGCAAGAATCGTATTGTACAGCTTTCGAACCCTCGGTCTGATCGATGCTTCTTGTTTCGGACTACGTTTTGGTTGTTTCTGCTTCTTAAAGGTTCGAAGATTCAAACGTTATTTAGCACGAAGAACATTTGAATTCGAAGTGCCCACTTTTTTGGCCACATCCTGAACTGAAAACTTCTTTTTTAGCTCGAACGCCTTCACTATACGTTTATCCAACTGAGGGTTTTTCGACGTTGTTCTGCTGAAAGTCCACGTATTTCGAAACAAACTAATGAAAACGAATAAACAACTGCACAAGTGGTTAGAGAAGAGTGTAAACAAGAGGACGCAGCCATAAAAATTGACAGATTCTGAACCATTGCGAAATGGCAGCGGTTTTTAGTTGCGTCCATACTTTCTAGGACAGTCTTTACGGTTCATGAACTGATAAGTCATTTTACATTTATTTTACATTTATTGTATTCAAATCAAATAATAACTATTGTTAGTAAAAATTCTAAAGGACAATTACATTATAGTTCTTTTGCAGAAAAAAGTATTTCTAGATACCAAGCGCGCAATCAAGGAAAATTCGAAACCAAGCGAAATCTAAAAACTATCAGTTTTAAGGTAAAATGATCGTCGACGTTCTGTATCACATGGTATGAATAGCCATGTTGCGTCAAACTGCTCAACAAGAAAGTTAAAGTCAAACGGCTCTAGCTCATAAAGACGGATTAATCAAACTGAGATCGGACTGACAGTACATCCGTCGAAACAAAATGTATGAGAGGGAAAGGCTTTAAAATCTAGCATCTTCCCACTCGAATAATGGTGCGTGGCGACGATATCGTGGAAGTTCATGAACTCGTGTGTTCATTCATTTATGACCACTGATAAGGATACTAGAAAAATAATACGTCACCATAAGAAATTAATCTACAGCGTAAAAACCACGGTTTTCAGCAGCTACTTGAAGATCCAACGTATAGCTGAAATTGGACAGCTACGATCAGCAGGGCATGTCATCAGAATAACAGACGGAAAACATTTGAAAATGATTCTTGAATGTGATTCGGAAGGCTCAAGAAAAAGAAAAGCATAGCGAACGAGGTGGATCGATCAAATGGAGGCAAAGAATGGTCATAGTCTGAGCTGTATGAGACGACTTCTACAAACATAGTAAACGGCCTTGAGTTGATACGTGAGAAAAGTACTCCACAAAACACCAGAAAAAGACCACTAAGTGCAAGTAAATTCGATGAACTATATTTGCGAAAGCGTTTGAAATTCAATTTTTATACATAGCTCAGTTTCTCATTCATACTTAGTTAATACATATTTCGATTAAATCAATAAAACAATACGATTTTCCGAAACAGTTTAATAAGCCGGTCCTCTTCAGGAAATAGCAAAAAACTGAAAATATTAAGTTTAACAGAACATATTGCTTGCATAGTAAATCGACGATGCGAATTAATACGTTCTTTTTGGGCCTTCGGGACTTGCTGCAGGCGCTTCGACATGAGTTCTATCTCGTTTATAGTATTTCGTAAGAGTGCTAATAGCTAACCTCGAAACCTCCAGACTATTTCGCAAGATGTTGAAGTTAGAAACGAATTACAACCGTTCACTAATGCATTCCCTACAACATTGCTTAGTAAAGCGACCCAGGCGTGCGACCGTGTGTAAATAACATAAGGAATAAAATTCTTTTATCATTATTAATTATACTCTTCAATACTCAAGCCCTGAGCTCAAGTTGTAAATGGAAACGCATGGTATTTAGTTCTTAGGGCATATGATATATGATTTTAGAACTAAATACCATGCGTCTCCATCGGATGATGACAATTTAATGGAGACGATACTGATATTACACCCGTCCACAATTTTTTAAATTCTGAAAATATACAGCGTAATGTGCTCATAAATGATTTATTTTTTCATGTAAAATCTAGAGTGGTACCAAAATTGCAAATGCGATTAAATTTTGATCATTTATTTTTCACATGAAATACATTTTGAAAAATTATGAAAAAAATCAGAAAGGTTTCCCATAATTCCTAAAATATTCCCGATTTTTTCAAATTTTTTTGCTAAAGAGGTTTTTGAAAATATAAAATGAAAATCAGAAGAACCACCCTAACTCCACCAATATGGCAGATAAAGGGTTAAAATTATGGGAAAATCATCTCCAATATAAACCCTTTCAAACAGCGTATATCAATTTTTGTTTTGTTTGGGGGAAGTTTTTATATGGAAACCCGGCTACACCCTTCTTTCGATGTCGATCCCATGTACGGGATTCATCTGACTTCAGCAGCAGTGCTGTTGTTGTTCTATTTGCTTTGGTTAGTCGCTAGCTTCTTTAATGGGGCGCCATAATTTCTTTGGCGCAGGGGCGCAATGCAATTGGTTGAAGATTAAATTTAAGTTTTTTTAACTTGTCTTTGACAAATTTTGCATTCTTTTAGATTTTTTTTACAGTGTTTAGTGAAATGCACTCAGTTGCAATTGTTAAACTTGATTTGAGATGCAGATGCTTGGCATCGTGTCCCGGAGAACTTCCTCCCCCCTTAAATTCATTTTTGGTTTAAAATTGTTTTTTGAAATTATGAATTTATTCGAATTTAAACTGCATTTCGACTGAAGAACTATCAAAGATTCTAAGTTATTCGTATTTCACTATGAATTTAATGCATTTATTGAATAAATTCAGGACTTTGTTTAATTAATCGAATAAAGCTCAAGCACTCTCTTATTTCTTTTTATTCACATTTAGCTACAAAAATTGTTAGAATAACCTTTACGAATCCAAAAGACTAATATATGAATCATCAAATTATATGCGGAAAAACAGTGATATGTTTTCTTTTATATGTCGAATTAATAATTAATAATTTTCATAAGTTAATTAATAATTAACTTGTAAGCTCTCCTAAAATATTTGAATCTAATAACAATGATTTGAAATTAATACTTTATTTTGTGGCATTTTTATAGTACATGTTAAAAATCTAGTCTTGTTATCTAAGGGATAAACAAACTGGTTTGGTCAGTTAAGTCAACGGTGAGAATTTAACATCTTTGTGGTGCGCTCGCTGTAACTAACACTTATTATTTACTGCTCACCAACTATATGTTTTTTTTATTCCATCCTGAGTTCATGCTGAACAAATTAGTGAAACATGCTCGCAAAGTTATGCATCAGCTTGAGCGCATTCATTACATTTATCTATTTCGAATTATCATTAAGAACCAATTTCACTTTCTTTCATTGAATTCTACTGTCCACTGTCACCTCATTACACTTTCACGAAGGTGTAAGAATTAAAATGCAGATACCAGTCCCAATCTAATTTTGTAGTCTTCGTAAATGTATATGTTTGAAAATAAATAATGATTTGCGCCCTCAGTAGGAATATTGAATGTAGGTATTTAAAAATACTACCACCCTGCGTCCCACGGCCTCACCATGATTCTGTGCCCTGGAATCATTCTTTAGGCGCCCTTTCAAATTTTCTTTACAAGATTTTTTAAATCTAGTTTGAAAATAAATAATGATTTGCGCCCTAAGTAGAAGTATTGAATGTATTCAAAAATATTACCACCCTTAAAAAATTTCTTTACAAGAAGATAGTTATCTGGTTTGAAAATAAATTATGATTTGCGCCCTCAGTAGCAGTATTTAATGTATTCAAAAATATTACCACCCTGCGCCCTGGAATCATTCCTTAGGCGCCCTTTCAAATTTTCTTTCAAGATTTTTTTTATCTAGTTTGAAAATAAATAATGATTTGCGCCCTCAGTAGCAGTATTTAATGTATTCAAAAATTTTACCACCCTGCGCCCTGGAATCATTCCTTAGGCGCCCTTTCAAATTTTCTTTCAAGATTTTTTTTATCTTGTTTGAAAGTAAATAATGATTTGCGCCCTCAGTAGGAGTATTGAATGTATTCAAAAAAAATTCCCACCCTGCGCATTGGTATCATTCTTTGGGCGCCCTTAAAAATTTTCTTTACAAGAAGTTAGTTATCTGGTTTGAAAATAAATTATGATTTGCGCCCTCAGTAGCAGTATTTAATGTATTCAAAAATATTACCAACCTGCGTCCTGGAATCATTCTTTAGGCGCCCTTTCAAATTTTTTTTACAAGATTTTTGATCTAGTTTGAAAATAAATAATGATTCGCGCCCTCAGTAGGAGTATTGAATGTATTTATAAATACTATCATTATGTGCCCTGAAATCATTCTTAAGGCGCCCTTTCAAATTTTCTTTTTAAGATTTTTTAATCTAGTTTGAAAATAAATAATGATTTGCGCCCTCAGTAGGAGTATTGAATGTATTCAAAAATATTACCACCCTGGAATCATTCTTTAGGCGCCCTTTCAAATTTTCTTTTCAAGATTTTTTTCATCTAGTTTGAAAATAAAAAATGATTTGCGCCCTCAGTAGCAGTATTTAATGTATTCAAAAATATTACCAACCTGCACCCTGGAATCATTCTTTAGGCGCCCTTTCAAATTTTCTTTACAAGATTTTTTATCTAGTTTGAAAATAAATAATGATTCGCGCGCTCAGTAGGAGTATTGAATGTATTTATAAATACTATCACTCTGTGCCCTGGAATCATTCTTAAGGCGCCCTTTCAAATTTTCTTTTCAAGATTTTTTAATCTAGTTTGAAAATAAATAATTTTTTTTTTCAATTATATAATTTATTAAGGCACACTGCTTAAGCTCTAAGATGCCAAGGGCTTCTTCTAATTTTAATTAACAAATAACTTAAAACTAGGATAGTATATTAAGATAATGTAATGACTTTGCCAGATCCCGCCTTCAGCTGGCAATCGGCACCGGTCGGCGTACTGAATGTAACACGTTGGTAAGTATCTTGGTATTAGCCGCTTTTTTCTGTCCGTGTGGGTTCGCGGGGAACACCCCCAGGCTACGAATACCAGGCGGGTGGCCCATATTCATCTCATAGACTACAGCGGCCGTCCGTGGGCAATGATGATGATGTTACGGAGGAAAATGAAAAAAAAATATACAGAGAGGTAAATATTACGGATGGGAACAAAATGACTAAGAACGACAAAGATCTAATTAGTTGACATCGAGATGGTGAAAAAACGTGGGAGGGGGGAAGCAGAAAATTTAGTGACAGCAGAAAGATCTTGTTAGTTCCAATGAAGATGGTGGACAGACGAGGGATGGGGAGATTCGGGCGGATGTTAGTGTCGAACCTGTGGGTGGAGTTTCTTCTTAGCATCAGTCGAGGAACAGGGGTAACTAACGCAGATTACACTTGTATATTAATGTGTTTAAGGAATTTATATATGAGTAACATATATGATATATCCCGACTCGCCAACACATCTCGAACCGGAACATCAGGTGGTCTACCTCGGGCCCGAAAATAAATAATGATTTGCGCCCTCAGTAGCAGTATTTAATGTATTCAAAAATATTACCACCCTGGAATCATTCTTTAGGCGCCCTTTCAAATTTTCTTTTCAAGATTTTTTTCATCTAGTTTGAAAATAAAAAATGATTTGCGCCCTCAGTAGCAGTATTTAATGTATTCAAAAATATTACCAACCTGCACCCTGGAATCATTCTTTAGGCGCCCTTCCAAATTTTCTTTACAAGATTTTTCATCTAGTTTGAAAATAAATAATGATTCGCGCCCTCAGTAGGAGTATTGAATGTATTTATAAATACTATCACTCTGTGCCCTGGAATCATTCTTAAGGCGCCCTTTCAAATTTTCTTTTCAAGATTTTTTAATCTAGTTTGAAAATAAATAATGATTTGCGCCCTCAGTAGCAGTATTTAATGTATTCAAAAATATTACCACCCTGCGCCCTAGAATCATTCTTTAGGCGCCCTATCAAATTTTATTTTCAAGATTTTTTTATATAGTTTGAAAATAAATAATGATTTGCGCCCTCAGTAGCAGTATTTAATGTATTCAAAAATATTACCACCCTGCGCCCTGGAATCATTCTTCAGGCGCCCTTTCAAATTTTCTTTACAAGATTTTTTTTAATCTGGTTTGAAAATAAATAATGATTTGCGCCCTCAGTAGGAATATTGAATGTATTCACAAATACTATCACCCTGCGTCCCACGGCCTCACCATGATTCTGTGTCCTGGAATCATTCTTTAGGCGCCCTTTTAAATTTTCTTCACAAGATTTTTTATCTAGTTTGAAAATAAATAATGATTCGCGCCCTCAGTAGGAGTATTGAATGTATTTAAAAATACTATCATTCTGTGCCCTGGAATCATTCTTAAGGCACCCTTTCAGATTTTTTTTACAAGAAGTTATTAATCTAGTTTGAAAATAAATAATGATTACGCCCTCAGTAGCAATATTGAATGTATTTAAAAATACTTTCACTTTGCGCCCTGGAATCAAGTATATAAGCGCCCTTTTGAATTCTACCTCCATGAACACGTTCTTTTAAAATTTTAAATTACTTTTCACCTTTCGTGTTTACTTGAATCAGTCATTATTTAAATTTCCGAAAACCAATTGTCTCATTTTCTGAGAAGTTTCAGTTTCATGAACTGGTTAGTCATTGACTAACTGTGACTAACCGCAACTACAGCACTTTTCATCAGCTTATAATATATGATACTCAACAGTTTTCGACTAACGGGTGCGATTAACAAACCGATCCTTGCCGATTTTTCATTCGTAGCAGATTTTTACAAGCAATGAAACTCCATTCTTCATTCAGTGGTCTTCAGTTCTTTATTCTAAATTATATTCATAACCTCGGGACGTTTTGACGCGGCTTGCATGGGTCACTTGTAATGATTTCAGAAAATTTCACCAAAAAATGTTTGAACTTTTTTTCCAGAATGAATATTATAACACACTGAAATCATTATTGAGGTCAACCGAGCGTTCAGTTTGACTCCAATTTAGCGTAAGTTTAATGTTATTCATAACCCTAATAATTCTATGCAAATAATTTTCAAATGTCCCCTTTATTGACCTGTGTGTATGAACGAATCCAGCAAATGTACACAACAGCGAACAAACAAACATCAATAATGAAACTCTGTTTCCACTGCAGCAAAATAAAAATTTAAATACGAAGCATGAAATGCTGCATTTGGAAGCTACGTGGCCAGACGTTCGCCGTTTGTTGTTCGTGCGGGCCCGTTCGAGCACACCAAAGCCGCTAATGGACGACAAACGTGATTAGTATAAGACTCCTCAATTTGCTCTCCTAAATCATCTTGATTCAATTTCGTACCACGCCGCCACATTTTCGTCAAATCGAATTGATAAATTGAATCACGTTTGTTAGCCCGGGAACAACTGTTGACAAAGGCTGTGAACTAAGCGCGCACCATTGCCGTGCCAAGCGCAGCAGTCGCACAAAGGGGGCTCCTGACAACTGGCTCGCCTAGCCAAGCGAACGGCTCCCCCGTCATTATCAACGTGGGACTTTTATGTACGGCGCAGTTTCAAAGAGGAGCGCTTGAACTCGACCGACGGAGAACCCTGTTGCTTCTTCGCATTTGAATATCGCAGCTGAGTGCACGCCACTGACAACAGAGCGCCATTGCCAAGCCGTCGTGGCTTGGCTGGTGAAAGTCTTTTTTATTTTTTGAATAATGGAAAAATTAAGCAAACTTCGCGAAGGTTTTCCGGGAGGTGGGTATGGGAAATGCAATGCGGAGCTAGTCATTAGAAGTGAAATTAAATTTTTCGCTTTTACAGACGGAATTGAGAAATTCAATGTGCCGTTATTTCTGGTTCAGTGTACGTCAAGCAAGCCACGACTCGCTAGCAAATGCGAGTTCAAAGGAGCAACCGTCTCCCCTTCCATGCCTCTCTGTTGTCATGACACTGCACGGCAACAGGAAATGTACGGTCGAAGAATGCACAAGAATGCACAAACGGACTTTCATATTTTGTTTCCAAACTCGTTACTGTCCTCGTGCAGGAATGGACTAAATTTACATAAAAGCAAAATTCATAAAACGTTCTAAAGCAGTCAGTACTCCGAGAAAAAAAAGATGTTACCCCTGAAAGGCACTCAACGCTTGAACATCGTCAGTCCCGAATGCCAGACCCAATGGCACATAAGTAAGGGGATTGCAATTTTGGCCTACTTTCCCGGAAACAGAAATGCAACAGCCAAGGATCGGAGCGAATGATTAACACCTTGGCAACGCGCCAGTACAAATGTGTGTGTGTGTGTTTTGAGCCCTGTTAGAATCTACTCCCATTGTGAAATGCTACGCTTTCCATGCTATCATCGTTTTCCACCGCTCGGTTCCACCCGAAGCTATCGAACGGCACCGAAAGGTACTACAATAACGACATTAATATTTATTAAAATACGATATTTAGCTGAAATTGCTGCGTCCACCGCAAGGTTCATGGTCTGCTGTTTGTGGCTGACCTTGCTGGGAATGAACCGAATTCAACTCCGTGCCGTGTCGGTTGCTTGTTTTTAGCTGGAGCAGCGCTCGAGTCGAAAATTATGCAAATTCCGTTACCGGTTCGCTTAGTTCGGTTCTGCTATTGTTTCCAGCATTTCTGATTTAGGTTGGGATGAAACCAACCGAAAGTGGTTGAAATTTATGGAACCTCCTACGGTTTGGTTCCATAATACAGAATCGATGTCTAGACAGTTTTAAATTGGAAAATCCAAAGGAATATCCATTCCGTTTGGGAAAATTGGACCAACCTTTACCACGGTGAATGTTTTCGTTCACAGAAGGGTTGGTTTTCGTGTGCCGTGTTTGCTAATTTCATTATGTCAAAGTTATGTTTTGCTGATATTTCAAACATCTGCTTTGATATGATATTCCATAACTGAATAAATTACTCTACTCCTCAGAATTAAAGCTTGTTGGAATTGTAAAAATTCCAAAAACCACATAGATTAACAGTCAAACAGTACCAAATACGCTTAGTACAAAAGTAAAAAGATTGTTCCATAAGTCGAAGAAAACATTGGATAAAAAAGCAAAGTATAAGTTAGGTGTAGGCTTAAAGAATAAGACAATTCGAATAATAAATAACAAGCTGTGTAGAAAAGAAAGGATCGAGTTATGTGATTGAGCGAAGAATAAGTTCAGTGGAAGAGTAAAAAACAAATCAAGTTATAGAATGAAGTGTTTTAGTTTTTAGAATAAAAAAATAATAAAGAATAAAGATTTATTAAAAAAGTTAATTGTGAACATAAACAAACATATTTGACCGTTAGAGAAGTAAATTAGTTGAGTGGAAGAGAGAAGCATGGATCCAATGAAATCGCTCACAATAAATTAAGCGAATGAATATGTGAAAAAGTGAAGAATCAGCTGAGAGTTAGAGAAGATAATGAGAGTGAAAAAAAAGAGTTCCAGTTGAGTGAGAGAGAAGACCAAGTTGAGTGAGAGAGTTAACAATACGTTGAGTTCTATTGTAATATAAAAGTGAGAGTGATAAAATGAAACTATAGAATGAGAGTTTCAGAGCGAAAACTAAAGGACGGCGAAATCAAGATAAGAGTAATGAATAGTTGAACAATGTAATACGTAGAAACTTTACGTCTGCTTAGCGGTTTAAATTGAGCTATTTGAACTGTTATTCACTAATGAGTCTAAGAAAATTCAAGTAAATAATAGTAAAATTTGATGAAAATCGCAGAGAGAAATAAAGTGAAGTACGGTTGCATGTAAAACGATAAAACGAATAGTGAAAGTCATTTCGAATTAGGAGTAGGAAAAAATAGTAAATCATCAAGATTAAAGTATTTCTTAAAAAATGAAGAGAACAATTCCCGGTATGGAAAATCTTTGACCCCCTCGGCATCTTTGAGCTTAAGCAGTGTGCTTTCTAAATTATATTATTAAATTTAAAAAATCAAAAACAATGAAGAGAAGTGAACAATAAAAATAAGTAACGAATGGAGAGGCAATAATAAGTAATGTCAAACAAAAAAATAGGAAAATAATAAAGGAAGGTATTGTAAAACAATAAAATAAAAAGAAGTAATCGTTATAAGTAATAAATACTAAAGCGTGTTCTAGTAGAAAAAAACTGAAACTAAAAAATAGTTAGGTAAAATATATAATGCAAGGAGTAGTTAAGAATAACGAGTACTGAATAATATGAATAATATGGTTGAAAGACACCACCAAATTTTTTTTTATAAAATGCAGGATAAAGCGAATAAAACAGAAAAGTCGGAAGAACATAATGAAGAAACATATAAAAGATGATGAAGAATAAAAAATGGAATAGTGTGGAAGTATAGAGTAAATAATTGTTAAGAAATGAATCAGGAATAAAAGGTAAGTACAAATGATAAGTTAAAAGTAGATAATATTAGATGAACGAGAAACATACAATGAAGAAAAAAATCGAGATCATTGAAAAGCGATATAGAATGGAAAGGACTAATAGTAAAAACACATAAGAAAAACGAAGCGAAGCGCATTAAACATAAATAATCAGTATGGGGTAGAAAGTAATAAAGAGTAATAAGACAAATGTACTACAATCTGAAGCAAAACATGATATTGTGAAGACGGCACGACCACTTTGTTGTAATTTATTGAAAGATGGCTTTTTGGTCAATGTTGCTTTACAAAATATTTATTTTGCGTTAAAAGCTGACGTTTCGAAGGAATATCCCTTCATCTTCAGGGCAAAAACGACAACAATAAAATAAATATTTGTTGTCGTTTTTGCCCTGAAGATGAAGGGATATTCCTTCGAAACGTCGGCTTTTAACGCAAAATAAATATTTTGTAAAGCAACATTGACCAAAAAGCCATCTTTCAATAAAAAAGCAAAATATGATATTATCTCGATCGAGACTCAAGCATACGATATATAGCTTACGAGAGTCATGCTTTAACCCGCCGAGACGGGATTGCAAGGGCAAAGAGAAACAGAGTAACAATGAGTGAAGTAATAATAGTAATAGCTTCACAAAGAGTTTAAAGTCGAACCAGTGGAGTAAAAGAAGTGAGGACTGCAAAAAACAAGAAGTAGTTCATTTAGGGGTTAGCCTATGTTTGTGCTTAGGGCACCATACCTGCATCGGCCAGAATAAGCCGAAAACAACGTTTTCGTTCGGCACGTCAGGAAAGACGTGGTACTTCGGTACCAAATATATAAGTGTTTTGCAAATAGCATTAACTTTACGTCTGCTTAGCGGTTCAAGTTGAACTGTTTAAGTTTGCAATAAGCAGTTCAATTTGAACTGCTCTGCACTGACGAGTCTAAGACGAAACGTAAAGAAAAGTAAGAAGTAGTTGGAAGTAATGCATCGTGAAGCGAAGTAAAGAGTACATAGATGCAGAAAAACATATAAAGCGAAGCAAACAATAAAGATTGTAGAATAAAATAATGTGTGGAGTTGTGAAAAGTGTAGAGTTATAAAGAGTGTAGAGTTGTAAAAAGCGTAGAGTTGATGCAAGTGTAGAGTTGATACAAGTGTAGAGTAATAAAGAGTGTTGAGTAGTAAAGAGTGTATTGTTCTAGAGAGTGTGAATTTGTAAAGAGTAAAGAGTTGATAAAAGTGCAGAGTTATGGAGAGTGTAGAGTTGTAAAGAGTGTAGAGTTGATACAAGTGTAAAGTTATGGAGAGCGCAGAGTTGTAAAGAGTGTATTGTTGTAAAGAATGTGCAGTTGGTAAAAGCGTAGAGTTGTAAGGAGTGCAGAGTTGCAAAGAGTGTATAATTGTCAAGAGTATGGAATTGTAAAGAGTGTAGAGTTGATACAAGTGTAGAGTTATAAAGTGTACAGAGTTGTGAAGAGTGTAGAGTTATGAAGAGTGTAGAGTTGTAAAGAACGTAGAGTTGTAAAGAGTGTAGAGTTGTAAAGAGTGTAGAGTTGTAAAGAGTGTAGAGTTGTAAAGAGTGTAGAGTTGTAAAGAGTGTAGAGTTTTAAAGAGTTTATGGTTGTAAAGAATGTAAGAGTAGAGTTTATACAAGTGCTGAGTTATTAACAGTATACAGTTGTAATGAGTGTAGAGTAGATTCAAGTACAGAGTTATGGAGAGTGTAGAGTTGTGAATTGTGTATGGTTATAAAGAATGCGCAGTTGTTAAAAGTGTACGGACCGCAGAGTTGTAAACTTGTAGTGTGGACTTGTAAATAATGTAGAGTTGTAAAGAGTTTAGAGTTATAAAGAGTTTAGAATTGTAAAGAGTTTAGAGTAGTAAAGAGTTTTGAGTTGAAAATTAGAAGTTTAGAGTAGTAAAGAGTTTTGAGTTTGGATTAGAAAAGCGTTTAGATAAATAAAGAGATTAGATCAGTAAAGAGCTTAGATTAACAATGTGTTTAGATAAGTGAAGAGATTAGATTAGCAAAGAGGTTAAATGAATAAAGAGTTAAGATTAGTATAAAGCTCTTTACTAATCTTCACTTATTAGTATTAGTTATTAGTAAAGAGTAAAGAGTAAAGAGTAAAGAGTAAAGAGTAAAGAGTAAAGAGTAAAGAGTAAAGAGTAAAGAGTAAAGAGTAAAGAGTAAAGAGTAAAGAGTAAAGAGTAAAGAGTAAAGAGTAAAGAGTAAAGAGTAAAGAGTAAAGAGTAAAGAGTAAAGAGTAAAGAGTAAAGAGTAAAGAGTAAAGAGTAAAGAGTAAAGAGTAAAGAGTAAAGAGTAAAGAGTAAAGAGTAAAGAGTAAAGAGTAAAGAGTAAAGAGTAAAGAGTAAAGAGTAAAGAGTAAAGAGTAAAGAGTAAAGAGTAAAGAGTAAAGAGTAAAGAGTAAAGAGTAAAGAGTAAAGAGTAAAGAGTAAAGAGTAAAGAGTAAAGAGTAAAGAGTAAAGAGTAAAGAGTAAAGAGTAAAGAGTAAAGAGTAAAGAGTAAAGAGTAAAGAGTAAAGAGTAAAGAGTAAAGAGTAAAGAGTAAAGAGTAAAGAGTAAAGAGTAAAGAGTAAAGAGTAAAGAGTAAAGAGTAAAGAGTAAAGAGTAAAGAGTAAAGAGTAAAGAGTAAAGAGTAAAGAGTAAAGAGTAAAGAGTAAAGAGTAAAGAGTAAAGAGTAAAGAGTAAAGAGTAAAGAGTAAAGAGTAAAGAGTAAAGAGTAAAGAGTAAAGAGTAAAGAGTAAAGAGTAAAGAGTAAAGAGTAAAGAGTAAAGAGTAAAGAGTAAAGAGTAAAGAGTAAAGAGTAAAGAGTAAAGAGTAAAGAGTAAAGAGTAAAGAGTAAAGAGTAAAGAGTAAAGAGTAAAGAGTAAAGAGTAAAGAGTAAAGAGTAAAGAGTAAAGAGTAAAGAGTAAAGAGTAAAGAGTAAAGAGTAAAGAGTAAAGAGTAAAGAGTAAAGAGTAAAGAGTAAAGAGTAAAGAGTAAAGAGTAAAGAGTAAAGAGTAAAGAGTAAAGAGTAAAGAGTAAAGAGTAAAGAGTAAAGAGTAAAGAGTAAAGAGTAAAGAGTAAAGAGTAAAGAGTAAAGAGTAAAGAGTAAAGAGTAAAGAGTAAAGAGTAAAGAGTAAAGAGTAAAGAGTAAAGAGTAAAGATTAAAGAGTAAAGAGTAAAGAGTAAAGAGTAAAGAGTAAAGAGTAAAGAGTAAAGAGTAAAGAGTAAAGAGTAAAGAGTAAAGAGTAAAGAGTAAAGAGTAAAGAGTAAAGAGTAAAGAGTAAAGAGTAAAGAGTAAAGAGTAAAGAGTAAAGAGTAAAGAGTAAAGAGTAAAGAGTAAAGAGTAAAGAGTAAAGAGTAAAGAGTAAAGAGTAAAGAGTAAAGAGTAAAGAGTAAAGAGTAAAGAGTAAAGAGTAAAGAGTAAAGAGTAAAGAGTAAAGAGTAAAGAGTAAAGAGTAAAGAGTAAAGAGTAAAGAGTAAAGAGTAAAGAGTAAAGAGTAAAGAGTAAAGAGTAAAGAGTAAAGAGTAAAGAGTAAAGAGTAAAGAGTAAAGAGTAAAGAGTAAAGAGTAAATAGTAAAGAGTAAAGAGTAAAGAGTAAAGAGTAAAGAGTAAAGAGTAAATAGTAAAGAGTAGAGAGTAAAGAGTAAAGAGTAAAGAGTAAAGAGTAAAGAGTAAAGAGTAAAGAGTAAAGAGTAAAGAGTAAAGAGTAAAGAGTAAAGAGTAAAGAATAAAGAGTAAAGAGTAAAGAGTAAAGAGTAAAGAGTAAAGAGTAAAGAGTAAAGAGTAAAGAGTAAAGAGTAAAGAGTAAAGAGTAAAGAGTAAAGAGTAAAGAGTAAAGAGTAAAGAGTAAAGAGTAAAGAGTAAAGAGTAAAGAGTAAAGAGTAAAGAGTAAAGAGTAAAGAGTAAAGGGTAAAGAGTAAAGAGTAAAGAGTAAAGAGTAAAGAGTAAAGAGTAAAGAGTAAAGAGTAAAGAGTAAAGAGTAAAGAGTAAAGAGTAAAGAGTAAAGAGTAAAGAGTAAAGAGTAAAGAGTAAAGAGTAAAGAGTAAAGAGTAAAGAGTAAAGAGTAAAGAGTAAAGAGTAAAGAGTAAAGAGTAAAGAGTAAAGAGTAAAGAGTAAAGAGTAAAGAGTAAATAGTAAAGAGTAGAGAGTAAAGAGTAAAGAGTAAAGAGTAAAGAGTAAAGAGTAAAGAGTAAAGAGTAAAGAGTAAAGAGTAAAGAGTAAAGAGTAAAGAGTAAAGAGTAAAGAGTAAAGAGTAAAGAGTAAAGAGTAAAGAGTAAAGAGTAAAGAGTAAAGAGTAAAGAGTAAAGAGTAAAGAGTAAAGAGTAAAGAGTAAAGAGTAAAGAGTAAAGAGTAAAGAGTAAAGAGTAAAGAGTAAAGAGTAAAGAGTAAAGAGTAAAGAGTAAAGAGTAAAGAGTAAAGAGTAAAGAGTAAAGAGTAAAGAGTAAAGAGTAAAGAGTAAAGAGTAAAGAGTAAAGAGTAAAGAGTAAAGAGTAAAGAGTAAAGAGTAAAGAGTAAAGAGTAAAGAGTAAAGAGTAAAGAGTAAAGAGTAAAGAGTAAAGAGTAAAGAGTAAAGAGTAAAGAGTAAAGAGTAAAGAGTAAAGAGTAAAGAGTAAAGAGTAAAGAGTAAAGAGTAAAGAGTAAAGAGTAAAGAGTAAAGAGTAAAGAGTAAAGAGTAAAGAGTAAAGAGTAAAGAGTAAAGAGTAAAGAGTAAAGAGTAAAGAGTAAAGAGTAAAGAGTAAAGAGTAAAGAGTAAAGAGTAAAGAGTAAAGAGTAAAGAGTAAAGAGTAAAGAGTAAAGAGTAAAGAGTAAAGAGTAAAGAGTAAAGAGTAAAGAGTAAAGAGTAAAGAGTAAAGAGTAAAGAGTAAAGAGTAAAGAGTAAAGAGTAAAGAGTAAAGAGTAAAGAGTAAAGAGTAAAGAGTAAAGAGTAAAGAGTAAAGAGTAAAGAGTAAAGAGTAAAGAGTAAAGAGTAAAGAGTAAAGAGTAAAGAGTAAAGAGTAAAGAGTAAAGAGTAAAGAGTAAAGAGTAAAGAGTAAAGAGTAAAGAGTAAAGAGTAAAGAGTAAAGAGTAAAGAGTAAAGAGTAAAGAGTAAAGAGTAAAGAGTAAAGAGTAAAGAGTAAAGAGTAAAGAGTAAAGAGTAAAGAGTAAAGAGTAAAGAGTAAAGAGTAAAGAGTAGTCTCTAATTACCATAGGACATGCTTTAGAATCATATACAATTTTTTAAATATTTCAGGTGCTATTTAAAGTGCCGAGTTTAGCACCAAGCAGTTGGATTTGAACTGCTCTGCACTGATGAGTCAAAGACGAAACGTAAAAATAATATTCATTTCTGCGTTTCAATCGAAAAATTACAATATAAGTACAGTGTCCGTATCAAAGCTCTACAGCAAGTCCAATTTCAATTCGATATCGATCAATTCCAATCAAAATATTTCATTCATAACAGTGTGAAAGCTACTTTTCATACTATAAAAAATAGGCAACTCTCCGGTTGACTACCGTGAATTCGATTCCCTTATCATCACTTTATCAAAGCATTTGAATTCGAATATATTCATGTTAGGTACCTTTCAACGAAAAAAAAATCAACTGCCCAAAGCCCAATTTCAAATAACCAGAACGAATCCATTGTCAAAAACATCGGTAGAACGAACGGCACATATCCTTTCGTTGGAACCCAAAAAAAAAATGACAGGAAGACAATCTACACACACTTGCTCTAACACAAATTGCAGCAAAGAATAGAAACTCGATCACTTTTTATCGAAACCGGAAACCGGATTCTTTCGAAACGAAAAAAAATAAATGCCTTTAGAAAATGGGGATGACCATCGCTTAGCCAGAGAAGTGATAGCCCTACGATCAAGATAGATTGTCAACAGCTACAAGGCAGGAGTAGTAGCAGCAGAAGCAGCATCATGTACCGAAATGAATGGATATACATTTGCCTAAATAATCATTTGATTTGGGACCGACTGTAACTAGATCTGTATCCGGATTCCGGACTCGGTCGAGAAACGGAAGATGTACGGTCGTCGTCGTTGTTTGACTGGCGAGCAGAGAGAACTTCGAACCGGAAAGATATGATCTTACCAAAAACGTAGCTCAGGGCGTCTTTGCGAAAAGCAAATAGCAGCAATTCCCCGATAGATGAGCTCTCCGCTTGTTACCTACAAACAGTGTGTAGGAAAATTTATGCACTGGATGTGCTTCTGTCGCATTTTTTTTTCTTCGCAGTTACGAACCTTTTCCAGTTTTCAGAAAATTTCAGATCAGGATGAAAATTTTCGAATATTTGTAATAAAACAAAACGTGTCTTTTATTTCAACATGAAGAGACTGTTTATTTTGTCGCATACTGTAGATCTATCACAAAGCAAAACGAATTCAATTATTGAATCGGTAGAATATCGGATTTGTTCTCGATTCTTGTGCTCTGCGCTGATTGCGACTAAGGCTTGGGCGAATTAGAAAGAATCCACTTATTCAGTTATTCAAGCTTATCGATTCCGAGATTCAGCAAATTACCTTCGCACTATGCGTCACCAGTAATGTGATATAACTTTCAGCCAATTTCCGAAATCTTAAGAGATCTAAATTGTTTGCCAGCAGTAGTGGAAGCGACCCTGCTGCGACAAAGACGGAATGGCACCCGTAATGCGACATGAGGAAGCAGAAGGGACACTTGGTAATGGAGATGGCCTTATCTCGTTCGGTCTTAGCAGAATATCTATCCTCGTTCCATTTTGTTCCGGTGCAAGTTCACCGCTGCTGTCGGAGCCGAATGAGAAATGGGGTAAATCATTTTCCATTTAGGCAAACGGTTGCTCGTTCGAAATGATTCTCTAAACGTGTCAAAGCCTAAGTAGAGGAGATCGTTTTACGTGATTGGTAATGGAAAATTTTCGGCCCAGCCTTGTTGTGATAACTGACAGATGTTTATCGGCATCAGAAGTGAAATTATATGTTCATGATTAACATTTTCTAAAGAAAGACTATGCTTAATTTTCTTACAAAAACAATACTATTTAGGATGAAAATCAATTTAAATAGCTATTGACTACTTAAAACAAAGGAAGACATTTTACATTTACAGAATTAAAAATTTACTCTGATAGTAGAAACCGGAACTTAAGACATTGAAGTCGATTATTATTTGTTATTTCTATCGAATTTTAAGTACTTTTCCAATATCTAACATTATCCACTCGTAGTTTTTGACGATTCCGAATTCTCAACCTCGTTCCAACAGCCTCTTTGGACAATTCTGCGCCGCAGAATGTACGTTTCAATTGCACCTCGTTGGCATCTCTCAGTTCTCAATATTCTTCTGTTCAACAGACCTTTGGTACTTGGGAGAGAACATGGCTTTGGTCGTACTATTTGGGTGTTGTCCATAGCATATAGCTCCATGACCTTTTTTCTGTAATAGCAAGATGCCAAATCTAGCCAAAAAACATAATGAAACAATTGTGTTGCTTGGGGAAAAGTTGTTTTTTCAGACATTCCTGCATATAACTTATCGCTCACCAAATTACAAGTACAAATGACCTGCCATACACACGCGATAGTTTTTGCGAACTTCAAAAGCTTATTTTGGTTAAAAATCTCTGCCACCTTTCCTCTTTCAGTTTTCGTTCAGTGTTCCCGTTCAGGAGCTGTTTCAGTTTTTCAGAATGTTCAGGCACAGTTTTTTCAATCGTACTCTGGGCGACTGGTTTTGCTTATCGTTCCTAATAAATCCTGTAAATCGAAAGTCAAGCTCGTTACTTCAGCTCGGTGCTCGATTGTAGACGACGCTCCTATCCGGCTTGCGATATCTTGGGTGGAGATGTTGTGATTTTTCATTTAAAACAGTTGCAATTCTTATTGATATTTCAGCGGCCTTCGACTTTTACTTTGCTTCACTGCAGTCTTCCTGGCTGTAGAAAAACATTCGCTGAATATTTGATTTGGCCACAGTTTACGACTTCGTGCGAGTAGCTCGGATTTCGAATTAATAATCGCGTGATCGGAGCTAGGCGGGAAGATTTGAATACTATTTTGCCGGTGTCAATAGCATAGTGTGGTGAAGAACTACACTTGTTACACGACCATAACACTTGGGGACTCGAATTTAGTGTTCGACCCCCTCAAGTAGAAGGTAAAATAGAATTCATTTCTTTCTTCTGATCATGCCTATATGAGCCTGCCTAGACTAGCTTTTCCGTTCTAAATTTATAACTGATTCAATCTAGAATACCTATCCGTCTTTTCATTTCATAACTTTCGTCTCTCAGTTAATGCTTGCCGAAAAGAACCAATCAAAATCGATATAGTAGAAATTTTGGGACGTTCCTCCTGTAGCTTCGATGTCGTTCTCATAAATGATAGATGAATGCTAAGACCATACAGATCGAGCATATAGAAGTAACAGGAGCGCAGCATTGTGCATGTCTCCTACGCACAGCAGGCCCGGCATTGAATGGCTTGTTCAAATTCGCATAGCGATAGCCTGTACTTCTGTTACTTCTGTGTAAGATATTCAACCTGAATAGGGAAATATTTTATATCAGTTGCATACCCAAGTAGCAATCCGCAACTAGTTATGTTACGACAAAGGCTAAACTATGTTGCAACAAGAGCACGAACATGTTTTTTTATGTTATACTGGTTAAAACATGGTGACAGTAATATTTCTTCCCAACATGACTAGTTACGAAATAGTTATTTAGGTTTCCGATCACCACATCTTTTCGTCATATTGAATTAATTATAATTTATAAGCTATCGTTACTAAATCCAAACAAATCTATGCTTCTAGCTACTAGTTGAAAATAAGTTTATTTGACTTCAATCGAACCTTTATAAATTCGTTACTGTGAATTGATATGGCAATAACATAGATATTACAAGATTATAACATACAATTATTGCATTGATTCAGATAGCTATCGATTGGTTTTCTCAACGTAATGATAACGAAAAAGCAACTTAAGAAACTTTTGTAGCTTCAAAATGGCGAACACACTATGGAGTCGCAAGAAGTGTATGAAACATAAATAAAACCAGAATATTACTTTTTTCAAAACTACTTTTGGCCAAAATAATGAAAGCCGGAATAGTCATTTTTGTTCTATGCACTGTCATAAACACGAAGAAAACAATATTGGGATTGAACATCGATTGTGATAATATTATAATTCTCATGATACATAAATTTAAAAAAAATCAGAAATCACTCTACTTGAATTAATTTTGAGCAATCTTAACAAGGTTATTTCGTTGTTTATTTTTCATATCTTCATAAACAAATTTTGATTGAAGGCGCTTAAAAATACAGTTCATTAAAATTGAATATCGCTCGACAGTTTTAAAATCGTTGTGAAATCTGTACCTCCTATCAAATTTTTGATTTCAAGTACTTTAATATCTTTTTATTGTTGATAGAAAAGCATTCTGGATTTATTCAATGTTTATAATGTCGATGGTGACTAAGTTTCAACTAGTTTACTTGAAAACAAGTTATTTTCAAGTTATGGAAAGATAAGTTATTTCAGTATGGCATTACAACGTAACGACAATTTATTCTTAGCCAACTTAGCAACTAGTAGAAACTGCGCTTTTTGAGTCACGCAAGTGGTTAGATGTTATTTGCAATCACTCAAATTTCTGGTTGCAAACTAGTCATAAATAGCTAGCGTAACAAAAATTGTTACTTGGGTAATATGCTTGTGATTGGTTTTTAATAATGTTTGTATTATAATTATAATTACCATACATAACAGCACTAGCTGTTTTTATTGATCATTTTAGTCCAGCACCATGGTATTTCTGAATAAATTTCCACTATTACCACTATTGATGCACTTATCAACAGAGCATCGAATTGCAAGAGTAAAAAATTTAATATTTTGTTTATCCTTATTCAGGCTCTCGTTCCTCATTCTTGACCGTTTCGCTGCTCTTCACGCCGTTTCCGTTGGAGCCATGACATTATATGCATTACCCCTCTGTTGTCCTCTCCGACTACTAGACACATTTCATTTTGCTCTGCCATAAATCGAGGACCATCAAAGATCACATGTTCCGGTGTCTCTTCGACATTCGCACAGCTCGGACAAAGCGGTGACTCTGCGTGCCCAAATCTATGCAGGTACTTCCTGAAACATCCGTGGCCAGATAGGAACTGTGTCAGGTGGAAGTTGATCTCTCCATGTTTTCTCTCTAGCCACTTGGACACGTTGGGGATGAGCCGATATGTCCATCTTCCGTTCACTCCTTTGTCCCACTCTTGTTGCCACTTTCTCAGCGAGTCTGCTCTAGTAGTTTTACGGATGCCCCGCAAGCCTCTTTGCCGGTAGTACTCGCCATCCTCTTCCACCACTATTCCGATTGGGATTATACCGGCGATGACGTTAACCGCTTCTAGCGATATGATTCTGTAAGCGCTTGCCACTCTTATGCTCATCACTCGAGACGTGCCGTTTAGCCGCTTCTGGTTTCTTTATGTTTTGAGCGCTGACGCCCAGGCTGGTCCACCATACCTCATTATTGACGTAGTCACACTGGCTAGGAGCCTCTTCTTACTGGCTGCTGATGGATGCTCAACGGGGAAACTGCCCAACCGACTCTGATTTTACCGATCTCCAGTGCTTTATTGGTTGCGTCAACTGGTAGTTTTATGACTGCCACCTGCATACCAAGTATTCCTCTTCTTAGGCGAACAATAAACTCAGCATCAGGCATTTTACATGCCTCTTTCAGGACATTTTTAACCTCTTCCTCGGTAGTGATTTCATCCTGATTTTCACACTGGAGGGTCGCTTCTGTGGTCATGGCTTTTACTTCGGCCTTGTGTCCAACAAATTTCTGGATTATATCTTTATAGTATGAGTTCTTGTTCTTCGAGTTTTTTTGGTTCAAAGATCATGTCTTCCTTTCGGGTGCGTCAGTTCTGGAGCAAGTCTTATGCTCCGCAGAATCTCAAGATAATCCTCCGCGCTTGTCTTCACGATGAGTGTTTCGCCCTTCTTCCTAATCTTCTTCTCTCCAGAAGGCTTTCTTTTGCCGTCCCGGGTTTTAGTCTCGTCCTTTCGACCGCCAACCACTTGCCAGGGAGTTTCGGCAGTACCGTTGTTGGTATCCCCTTCAACCTCTCCATCTCTTGGACCTACATCGATGTGTCTTA